>NC_056623.2:160776503-161377441 GCF_002870075.4 Lactuca sativa | reverse complement strand
TTTGGAGCTTTCAAACAGAAACCAGAGGAAAAACTTGTACAAGCGTTCGATCGGTTCAATCATCTTCTCAGCAGAATGGTCAAGCATGGAATAGAAAGACAGATAATTGAGCAAAAGGTGACTTTCATGAACGGACTGAGAACCGAATGGATGGCTGTGGTCTCTACCGTAAAAGCGCATGAGCAGTTCAAATCTTACTCGCTTGCAAAACTTGTGGGAATCCTTAAGTCCCATGAAAGTGAAGTAACCAAAGAAGCGAAAGTGGTCTCTGGTATGGGATCACTAGCTCTTATCTCAAAAGGAAAGGATGTTGCAGAACAAGAAGAGGAGTCGGATGTGTCGGAATATGACCTAACAAACGAAGAATATGCTACGATGGTCACCAATTCGAAGAAGTTTGCTAGAAGAAGATTTCCTGTCAACAAGAACTGAAACTGGCAAGGAAGTTATAGTTCCGAGAAGGCGAAGGATGAAGCAAAGGTCGCCTCTCAAAAGACTGAAGACAAGAGTGAGAACAAACTTGCAGGAGACTCGGGATACGACTGCAACCATTGCCATGAAAAGAACTACTTTCCTAAGGATTGTATGTTAAGGACATTAGCTGAAAAGAGAGATGGGGAAGATGATGAGGCATATTACATGCGAAAGCTGGAAGAGATCAAGAATAAGAAGACAAACAGCGACACAAAAGGTAAAATGAATGCTTTAATTATGCAGGAAAAGATAGATGAAGATGAGTTTGGTGGCGTGGAAGTGTGGTCCACCGACTCTGAGGATGAAGAAGTGTAAAGGCCCACTCATGGAAGAGCTTATGTGGCAAAGGAAGTAGGTTCGGACGGGAATTGCTTGATGGTCACCCCTGGGTCATCAACTGAGAGTGCTGAAAAAGAACCGAACCTAAATGAAGACAAATGCTTCACGGCAAAGCCTATCAGTGAGCAGATCAACCACTGCGATCGGTTGATCAAAAAGGTACAAACCATCCTTGAATCAATTAAAATTCCATTAACAAATTATGAAGAAGAATTAAATAAATTAAAATTTAAATTCTCTAACTTAAGTGGTAGTCTCATGTAAACTCGCTTAGCGAATTCTAACCTAACTGACCAACTTAGCAGGGTGTCTTCCAAGAGTGAGGAGAGAAGGATGTGGATCGAGCTGAAGGAGGCAGAATTAGTGAAAGCTAGGGACGAAAGTTTTTATTTACAAAGAGACAATTTGAAAATTTTGAAACAGAGAAATGTTTTTTGTATAATTGCTAAGCGTTTATACACGAACATAGCTCAACTGCATTTAAATTGTGAGATAGGTAAGAAAATTCATAAGATGATTTTGCCATTTCTAGAATTTAAGGAAGAAGAGGTGATAGCAGAATGCGAATCAGTAGTTTCATCAGAAGAGACATCCATGTCATACAAAATCGGTCTTGACAAAATAGAAACCTTCATAGATTCAAAAGAACATAAATTTATGCTAAAAGACATTTTACATGAAAATGATAAATTAAAAATCAAATCGGAAACTATTCATTCATTTGATCAATCCAATGCAAAACTAACTTCTGAAAATAGAATAGACTTAGACAACGCATCTGAATTTGATGAAATGCGTTCACAAAGAGCGAAACTGAGAATAAGAAACCATTGATCTCAGAAGATTCAGTTGAATTTGCTCGTCTAGCAAAGAATAAGGAAAAGAAGCTTAAAGAAAAAGCTATGGTTTATCAAAAGGTTTAAACCGTGCCAAATCAAGTGTATGCAACTGAAGGAGTTACTCATAGACAAACAGAAGAACTAAGAGTCTTGGTAGAAGCATATAATGCAGAAGTATGCGAAGAGTTCTTCTGGTCAACTCCCATAGATAATGCAGATGAAACTGTAGGCTTATCTGAGCAGACCTCCTGGAAAGTTAAAGGAAGATATGTGGCTGAACCTTTGAATAAACCCACAGGTTCCGACAAACCAAGCACGAGTGGAACCAAGGATATTCCCATAGAACAAAGCGAAGAACCGAAAGCTTCGGTCAAAACAACCGAAACTCAAAGAGAGAAGCAGAAAGCATGCTTCAACGTGCACAAATTGCAGAAGGAATTGGCTGATAAAAAATGCTTAAGAAATCAAAGGTATGCAAAGAACTTAAATGAGCGAAAAATTTAATGGAATTCACAAAATTCCAACTATGTTCCTCCAGAGAAGATCTCAGAGGGCAAAGGAAAGGAAAAAGTAACAGACGAAATCAGCCAAAGTTCCTATAATTCCAAGTCTGAGAACCGAAAATCCACTTTCGGTCCTCGACCAAGTTTAGGTCCTCCTAACAAAGGCAAACCAAGTTTCGGTCCTCCTAACAAAGGCAGACCCAGTTTCAGTCCTCGTAACAAAGGCAGACCAATTTTCGGTCCTCCTAACAAAGGCAGACCCAATTGCGGTCCTCCTAACAAAGCATCTTTCAAAGGATAAGAAACACTGACTGTTGAGACTAAGAGCAACAATAAGCTATCATCAGCTAATCCTAGGAGTCAAAGGCCATTAAGCAAACTAACCAACGAGATGTTCAGCCCATAAATTGACTTCTTAAAGTATATACACTGATCTACTAGGTTTGTAATAAAATTGAAGCGTTTCATGACTTTATCAAATTTTAAGTACCATTGACGGGAGGACTGCTTCAGCCCATAAATTGACTTCTTTAATTTACATACGAGATGTTCTTTACCCTTGTCCTTAAAACCTTCGGGTTGCACCATATATACATCTTCGTACAAATCACCATTTAGGAAGGCAGTCTTGACATCCATTTGATGTAGCTCTAATTCAAGGTGAGCTGTAAGTGCCAAGACAATTCTTAATGATTCTTTTCTTGATACAGGCAAGAAGGTTTCTGTATAATCAATGCCTTCCTTTTGAGTAAAGCCTTTAGCCACTAATCGAGCCTTAAAGCGTTCGACGTTTCCATTTGGGTCTAATTTTGTTTTAAAAACCCACTTGCAACCCACAACTTTAGCTCCCTTAGGTAATTCTGCAAGTTCCCAAACGTCATTTGTACGCATGGAGCTCAACTCTTCATTCATGGCTTCAATCCATTTATGTGAACAATAACTATTCATGGCCTCGTTATATGAGGTTGGGTCTTCAATTTGACCTAAGTCATAGTCAACCTCATTCAAGTATGTGATAAAGTCGTGATAAGCCATGGGTCGTCTTTCTCTTTGTGACCTCCTCAATGGTTGTTGAGTTTCTTCAACGATCTCATCATTATGTGGGATTTCGTGATGTAATGCTTCAGGTTCTGTTCAAACAACATCCTCATGTTGAGGTGTCGGTGTTGTTGTTGGTGTTGATTATTGAACAATTATGGGTATCGTCACCAAGATATTAGGTGTTTGATTTGGTCTTGATTCCTTATTAAGTTCAAGGATTTTTGAACTATTGCTCCCACTATTGTCTTCGTTCTTTAGAAACTCGGAGTATCGGGTCTCCACTATTCTAGTGGTATGTGTAGGGGCATAAAACCGGTAACCCTTAGACCACTCAGGGTAACCCACAAAATAACAAGATATTGTCTTTGAGTCTAATTTCTTTATTTGTGGGTTATAGACCTTAGCTTCAACGGGACAACCCTAAACCCTAAGATAATTTAGTTTGGGTTTCCTACCCATCCATATTTCATAAGGTGTTTTAGGTACGGATTTTGATGGAACACGATTTAAGATGTGTACGGCTGTTTTTAACGCCTCAGTCCATAGGAATTCCGGAAGACTTGAGTTTGCAATCATGCTACGCACCATATCCATAAGGGTGCGATTGCATCTTTCCGCAACTCCATTTTGTTGAGGGGTACCTGGCATGGTGAATTGATTTACTATGCCATGAGATTTACAAAAATCAGCAAATGGTCCAAGGCTTGACCAACATCTGTGTGTCGGCCATAATATTCTCCACCCCTATCCGATCTTACCACTTTTATTTTACAATTAAGTTGATTTTCAACATCAGCTTTAAAGGTTTTAAACATTTCAAGTGATTCGGATTTTTCATTAATTAAGTACAAGTAGGTATAATGTGAATGATCGTCGATGAAAGTAATAAAAGATTTATATCCTCCCAAACCGGAAGGGAAAGGTCCACAAATGTCCGTCTGAATTATTTCAAGTAAGCTTGAACTACGGTTTGTGCCTTTCTTATTTTTATTGATCATTTTACCTTTCATGCAATTTACACACGGGTCAAAATCTGAAAAGTCAAGATTTTCAATGATTCCATCTTTTATGAGGTGTGTCATCCTTTCTTTAGATATGTGACCTAGACGTTTATGCCACAATCGGGATGATTTTTCATTATCTCTTTTCCTTTTATTATTGTTACTACATTCACAAAAGTTTACATTCATAGACAATAAGGATTCTGAAAATTCATTATCAAGTCTTAATTTATAGAGGTCTCCCTCTAATCTACCGAAACCAACCACAGATTTAAAACGAGATATTATTACATCATCGTCATCAGAGTTAAAGCCATATCCATCATATTTACATTTAGACACATACATTAAGTTTTGAGTAATAGTAGGTACATATAGAATGTTTTTAAGGACCATTTCATGTCCTCCATCTAATAATAACACCATAATACCTATAGCTTCAACCTTCTTTTCATTTCCGTCCCCGACTTTAATGGTCCGTTGGTTGCTTTTCAATAGTTTCTTTGTATAAAATCCCTGCAATGAATTTGTAACATGAACCATTGATCCCGTGTCAATCCACCAAGTATTAGAAGGTACACTAATTGAAAAAGATTCATAAATCATGTAATTAATAAGCGTACCTTTCATTGCTAACCACTCCTTAAATTTCGGGCAATTATGCTGGGTATGGCCAAGTTTCTTGCAGAATTTGCACTTAACCTCTTTTTTAGTTCCACTTGTACTAGGACCAGTTTTCTAAGATTTGTTAGGAACAGAATTGGATTTATTCCCCTTGTTGGAACCCTTTCCACCGTTATTGAACTTCCTCTTGTTTGAGCCGGTGGTGGTGAGATGAGCAACATTGGGTTTTTCTATTTTTAAACGTTCCTCTTCTTGAACACACATGGCTATTAGTTAACTCATTTTCCATTTCTCCCTTTGGGTATTATAGTTAATTATGAATGGCCCAAATTGAGCCGGGAGGGAGGTCATAATAAAGTGAACCAAAAAACCTTCAGAAATTTCCATTTCCATACTTTTAAGTTTGTTAGCCATGTCCTTCATTACCATTATGTGTTCTCGGACACCACCAGATCCATCATATTTACTTGTGAGCATTTTAAGGATAAGAGTACTAGCATGGGCTTTAGAGGTACCCTTGAATTGCTCCTCAACCGACTCAAGATATCCGTTGGCTGTTTCAGAATCAGGAATTGCACCACGGATAGCGGATGATATGGAGTTTTTAATGATCATTAGAGACATGCGGTTTGATCGCTCCCACTGATCAAAAACATGTTTTTCATCAATTGTGGATTTATCAGTTAAGGGGGAGGGGCGACTGTAACATCCGAAAAATACAACAATTTTAAATTTTTCAAAAACATCTCAATTTCATTAAATCTTTACAAAAAGGTTTTCAATACAAAACATTTAATGTGTTCCCAAAATAACAATACTACAAAATCACGAGGAGCGGTACGATCACGCCTTCGCCTTGCCACGATCTCCTGAAGAACCTGAAAAACATAAAACCACAACTGTAAGCCCGAAAGCTTAGTGAGATATCCTCAAAATACCAACCGCAAATACCATACACGCATATCATGCCACAACATATCTAATCACAGAACAACCATGCACTTCGGGTCTACTGTGTGACTGGTCCGCCGCACCGGCCTACAGTCCACCTGGTCCACCCTCTGAGTCTATCCACATACATCGAGTCTGCAGTGTGATTGGTCCGCCCGCTCCCGGGCCTTCAATCCACCTGGTCCACTCTCTGAGTCTACAGTATGACTGGTCCGCCCGCACCGGGCCTTCAGTCTGTCTGGTCCACTCTCCGAGCCTTCGGCACGTCTAGTCCGCCCTTTCGGGGCCTACAGCCTCTCCGGACCGCTCGCTGGGCCTTCGAAACAATAGGTCTGCCCTGGGTATCTTGGCCTACAGCACACAGCAGGACCCGCCTCAACCCAACTCCAGTCCAAACAACCATGTGCACATATATACATACACTCATATAGCAAATCACAGTCCACAAGCAGATCAAACAGATCACATAACATATCATCATCCTAACCAGGATACCGACCTAACAGGTCACTAGCATAGCACCTCCCTATCTCTGAGGATACCGATCTCAATCAGGCCTCTAACATAATACCATCCTAACTCTCAGGATGTAACATATCACAGCAACAACATAACAACAACATAGCAACAACTACCCGGATCTCAATCCGATAAGGGCCGGCCTTGGTGCCTTAGACCCGTTGATATAGTGAGGATAACTCACCTCGAGACTGCCGACTGAACATATAACCCAAGCTACTCCGATTACTGATACGATCTCCACCACTGGACAACCACCAATGCACTAAACTCAAAACAATAATCAACAATTACCAAAATACCCCTGGAGACCACTGGTCAACCCTTGGTCAAAGACAAGGTCAAAGTCAACCCCTGACTGACCCTACTCGCCGAGTCAACCCGATGACTCGCCGAGTTCCCATACTCAGAACTTTACTCAATCCGCGACCTAACTCGCCGAGTCACCCCGAGACTCGCCGAGTCCAACAACTCTGAGTCCACTCGCACACAACTCACCGAGTCATCCCTTGACTCACCGATTCTCGACTCAACCAGAGAATATCGGGACTCTTCGACAAGACTCGCCGAGTCCAAGAACAGACTTGCCGAGTCTAAGGATATCATCAACCTACTCGCCGAGTTGTTCATACCACTCGCCGAGTTCCAGACCATCTTCATCCGACTCGCCGAGTTGTTCTTCCAACTCGTCGAGTTCCAGCTCATCTTCAAGCAACTCGTCAAGTACACCCATGTGACTCGCCGAGTACCACCGGTCTGAATCCATTCAGAAGCATTCCAGGCCATGCAATTGCTCCAAAACATAGATCTAGCCTCCTATAACTCATCCATCACATAAAGTGGCAAACTTTACGTGAATCCAAAGAGATCTATGCATTTTGCACATTAGGGCTAAGGTTTGGGACATGATAGCTTCATCCAACACTCAACACAGGGACTTTCATGCATTCCAACTCTTCTCCATTCCAGATCTGAGGTAGCAACCTCAGATCTAACCTCTAAACTCCAATACATCCAAAGATATGATCTCTAATACCCCTAAAATGATGCATCTAAGAAATAGCAACTCAAAAACGAGATATTACCTCAAAAGAATGCCCCAACTGCAATGAAACTCGAATCCAAGCAAAGCACCTTGCTCCAAGCCTCTTACCCTTCAAGATCTCTTCAACAACGACCTCTCTAAGCTCCAATTTTCTCAAAAATGGGGTTTCTCCACGAAATTAGGGTTTCTGGGACTCAAGGGGTGATAAGGAGGCTGGGGAGGAAACATAATGTTCTTTATATAGGGCTCAACCCCGAGAAGTAGGGTTTTCTCCACTCAGTGCCTACTCGCCGAGTCCATCTCACTGACTCGCCGAGTCGGCTACTTAACATGCGACCAAGTCGCGACCCTACTCGCCGAGTCCATCCATGGACTCGCCGAGTCGCTCTTTCCCAAATTACTCTTTTAGCCCTTCAACTCTACTCTTGATATTTCAGGATGTTACAATTCTCCCCCACTTAAATTAGGCTTCGTCCTCGAAGCCAACAGCAATTCAACTCCAAAGATACTCCCACAACACGCCACCTGGCCTTAACCGGACTAGGTCCCTCAAGGCATACCCATCGAAACTCGAACACACTTTCCCTTCCCTTACGGTGTCCTGACCACCGCCTCAAACCGGGCACCGGCTGTACCCTCTGATAATCACACTCAATAACCGAGAATTACCCAAGATGCATCACTGCCCCAAATCTCAATAATCACTCGACCCATAAGGGCTAGAAAACCATGAACCATCGGATCCCCGATCCGAATCCCACTCTATCCATTCCGTGATGATGGAAAGACCCATTCTCAATCTCAGAGCAACTCCCACGACTTCTCCTCTTGTAACCGCATACACATGCTGAACTAGCTCTAACACCCTCAGGTTGGGAAAACCCGATACATTGATGATATCCTCAAACATCCCCCAGGATGAACCACTAATATATACCCCATACCCTGATCAGAATCACACTGAGAGTCCAAGACTCTCTCCCTGCATCCTTTCCGAGCCTCTTGGCTCTACACCTGCGGAATTCCCTCTGCGACCTCAGCAGACATCCACAACCGGATGAGCTTCTATTCCACTACTGCAAACATGCTGCTCAATAACCATACTCGAATTACTCTAATCATAACTCTGCTCTGCCGCTTTCACTTCCATGAACTTGCACTCCCTCTCGAAGTTACACACCTCTTACCTCTCTCTCTTCCCTTACCAAGGAACCCACTCGGCCACATGGTCACTCCGACAAGTGCCACGGTGCTCGCCCAACGCTACACCACCCTTTATAGTGTGTCCGCTATCCATCCAACACACATACTCTAACTCTCATCGCAGGGACTCTTAAGCCCATGCACTATCTCAACTAATCAAGATCACTACCCGGGGCCAGACCTTCTACTGCAATCATGCTGCAACAAACACAATCCATATCCTCAAACTGATCTAACAATACATGCAGAGTCTTCAGCATGACTGGACCCCCTCACCAGGCCTTCAGCCCATCTGGACCACTCTCAGAACCTTCAGCCAATCTGGACCGCTCTCAGTGCCTTCAGTTTGGCTGGACCGTTCTCAGAGCCTTCGGCCTGACTGGTACGCCTACCGGCCTTCAGTCTATCCGGACCGCTCAACTAGCATTCATCATTCCGAGCTATCACCCCCAGAAATCCTCCCATGCATACCGTTCTAGCCCTCTAGGGGTTCCGAACTCTAACTCCATCATACATCCTCGATCCCGGCCTGCTCCCAGGCTTCCACAATCAAATGCCCTAGGTCTGTATCCTGCCCCGCATGCCCGACACTCGCTCCTTTCAGCCTATACTCTGGCTGACAGAACACTGCTGAATCCCAACAGCTAAGCACCCTCAGATACTCATCGATCTCCCGGAGAATTCTCCAATTCTCTCCCACTTATAACACTGATTAACAACCACCGGTCGCCATCACCGACCTTCCAGAACAACCATGCACAAGGAAAACACTTACACGCAGACTGCTTCCCACAAGCATGAACAACCTTAATGAGATCTCACATCAACACTGATTAACCCGCTCGAAAGAAACTCAAACTGCATCTAACCACTCCTCGGAAAGCCGATGCTACTCGACCTTCAAACCCATGCCAGATTCCCACTAATAACTCTCATGGAAGATAACCAACGAAATTCTCAAAACAATAACCCATTACCAAACCACAACCCGAAAAATGACGAATACCGCATCGAAACCACACAAAGATACCAGCACAAAACAATACACCACATTAAAACAAGATAACAAGATACCAAGAAAGAAACATACCCGCAGCTGCATCCGGCACTGCCCTGGTCTCCTCTGCTACAAGCTGAAAAGCACGACCCTGAGCCCTTGGGGGCTCCGCTCCACCCTGACCTCCACCTGTAATCCTCAAAGTGGCCGGTGCTGGAGCCTGCACCGATCCTGCAGCAAGCTGTGGACAGTTGACCCTCAAATGTCCAACCTGATGACAATTATAGCAAATCCTCAAATCCTGAACTAGCGTTGACTGCCGACAATCCCTCGCATAGTGCCCCTCCTTTCTGCACTTGCGGCATGCACCACCGGACCTGCAAACTCCGGTGTGACTCCTCCCACACTTCCCACAAGTGTGGCTGCTCAGATACCCCACTCTAACATCAACGGTCTTGGACCGTTTCGGCGTCGGCTGCGACTGCACCTGAGCTTGCCTCAGCTCACGCAACTGCAACTCAATCTCTAACTCACGCCACCTAGCGGTCTCCTGCAACTCCAACAATGTCCCGCACCTCTGCGCAGACACAAACTGCCTGATGTCCCTCTTGAGCATACTCAGATATCAGGACATCTGAGCCTGCTCCGAAGTGAACTCAGGGCAAAACATCACCCTCTCAGTGAACATCATGGTGATCTCAGTCACCGACTCCGAATCCTGCTTCAGCTCAAGGAACTCCTAAGCCAATCTCTCCCTCTCAACCTGCAGAACATAACGAGTGATGAACATTTCTCTGAACTGATCCCATGAAACCGCAGCCCTCTGCGTATCCGAATATGACCCCGTGGTCAATCTCCACCAATCCTTCGCCCCGAGCCTCAACAGTTTCAGAGCACACCTCACCCTCTGATCAGCAGGGCATAAACACGTGAAGAAACACCCCTCCACGTCTGATAACCATCTCATAGCGACGATCGGGTTCTGAACTCCATCGAAGGTGGGAGGCTTGGTATTAGCGAAGTCCCGATACTGAAAGCCCCGACCAGCTCCTCCCCCTGCCGCCGCTACAGCCGCTGTAGCCGCCGCGGCAGCCGTCTCTGCGAGAGCCGCATAGCGCTCATCAAAATACTCAACCATGGCGGTCTTGATCGACCCAAACAACTCCGGCAACTCAGCCCGGAATAACTCAGCAATCTCACCACGCAGGATCTCACGAATCCTCGCATCCAACTCGCTCGTACTCATCTGACCGATAACCTCGGGCAGCACCGATCCACCCGGAACTCTCTCTCCAGCTCCCGATCCTGATCCGGATCCACTCTCATCATGCCTCAGAATCTCCATACTGAAAAACACCACACAAAAACTCAGACTCTTCCCACTAACCTGGGATTCAACTCTCTCAGCCTAACCCTAGAGATCATGGTTTCCCTGATATGTGTATGGGTCCTGTGCTTTCAGTAGTACGAGCCCATACTACCTTCCACACCTACCCATATTTGTATGAAGTACTACCACAACACCCTAGAGAAACATGCATAACAACGCTCAACCCTCACCACTAGAGGAACACTGAAAATATCCCATAAGGAACCCTAGGCTACAGGCATCATAAATCAAGCAACATATCATGAAATCTTGAAGATCCCTAGCCTATCACTAGCATGCTGTTCTATCAAAGCTCAAAAACAAATAACATGCATGGTATTTTGGGGTTACTTACTGGCTCCGGCTGATCGTACCTCCGCGTTCTCCCTTACTCATTTTTGAAAACCATGTTAAATACTCTTTTGATAGAACTTTATGCATTTTAGATTTCTACCACAAATGTTTTTTTTATATCATTTAATCCTTATTTAAATTTTTTTTAATATTGACACATTTAAGTACCATAATTTTTTATAGTTGAGTAGTAAATTTTATACATTTCAAAACTTTGCCACCAATATTTTGAATATTGTTAAATTTCGTCCTTAAATAAAATGTTTTCAATATTAGCAATATTTAGTCCCCCTAATATTCTAATTTCAAAATAAGGTTCTCGTGAGTTTGTTTTTACAAAAACAGTCTATACATTTAAGTTTTTATGCAAGTTTGGCCCATTTGTAGAAAATAAATTAAGAAAGCAAATGAGAAATGAAAAGTAAACTTTATGAACTTTTAATTTTTGACACAAATGATTTTGATATTGGCACATTTAGTCCTCATATATTATGTTTCAATATTGGCACATTTAATCCCTATAATTTTCTAGAAATGAACAGTAAAATTTGTAAACTTCAAAATTTTTGCCACAAATGTTTTGAATATTGGCGCATTTAGTCCTTATATAAAATATTTTCAATATTGGCATATTTAGTGCCTATAAGTTTATAATTCATAGAAAAGTTGTGAGTTTATTTTACAAAATAAGTCCCTATGTATAAGTTTTTATACGTTTGGCAAGTTTGCCCCTACATAGGAAATAAGTTATAGAAATTCTCCCAATAATTTACAGAAAAGGTCCTTGTGCAATATTTTTTTTATAGAAACGGTCCATGTGTTAATAAAAATAACAAAAATAGTTTGTACCTAATAGAAAATTTGTGGATAGAATCTCCCACAATATATTGACATGACTCGTCCCTGCACTTTTTATTTTTACACTTTCTCCACATGAGTTTTGTATATTTGCAAGTTTGCTCCTAACACTTTTATAGTTATGCAAGTTCGGTCTCCACTACAAGAAGCAATATCATTACCAACAACATAATTAGTGACGATAGACGCTTTTAGCAGCAAATCAAGCTTAAGTTACCGCTAAAAGCCAATGTCACCACTAATAATGTCGCCGGTAATAGGTTGAGGCTGAATCCATGCTAACACGTTCTGGGAAATCTCAATCGTTTGATCGATGATCTGTTCCAACGACTAGGGTTCATTGTCGCACAAAGTCAATATCGGCGACAATTTGTCACCGTTAATGGTCGAAATTGTCGACGCTTAAAGTGGAATAAAAAACAATGCGGTAACCTTCCCTCTAGAAAATTCGTCGCTGTTGCTGATAGTCGCCGCTAAAGCATTAAGTAGGTCAAACACATCCATGATGGTAGAATCAAGTATAAGCATGGATTTGTACTGATTTTTGGCGAAATTGGAATGAAAACACTGAAATTCTTTGTATGTGAGCATTTGATATATGATGCTCATAAAGATGGGCTGATACTAATAATATGATTTGAATGCAAGAACATGAAGGTTTAAGTGATATATAGTTGAACTTCTGGAATAATTGGTCATAAGGGTATGTTGGGAAATCTAGAGATAATTACATGATGATTGACATATTATAAGTGAATGACATTCAAGTATATAAGTTGACATTGTATAGATGATATTGAAACATAAACATGAAGGAAAGCTAGTAAAGCTCTATTTCTAGTGATTGTTTGGCCCAAAGGGAAAATTAGGAGTATGAAATGGAATTGAGGATTCCATAGTTTAATTACGTAATTACAATGAGATTAGTTATGGTTTCATACACTTAACAACATCCTCTTGAGTGTTCATCAAGTTAGGAAAAGGCTTTGCGGATTTTGGAATGTTCAAGTGAAAAAATGGATTAGTTTAGCATTCCTTTTAAACAATTAAAGATCATAATGTCCTTAAAGGTTTCAATGAGCACTTAGTAGATTAATTGAGATGTTTTTGGATGATAAAGCACCTTTTAAACCTATATAAGTGGTACAAAGTGAATTGGAAAAGGCTCTTCAAGAACAATGCAAAGTAGAGTGTTAATATGAAAAAGTTGTACTTTATGGGCATATAGACCCTTCCACATGACTCTGTGTAGCCTCAAGGGAAATCCACACGACCCCGTGTGGTACCTAATATTTAAGAAATATTGTTTTCCTCATAACTTTTGCATACAGCCTCGAATTGGCACACAGTTTTCACCTATATTCGTATTTTTACATAAGGAATAGTTTAAAGATAAAATTTAGTAATAGAACCCTTGAGGAATATTTTTGTCATTTTATTGAATTCCACCTACTTGATATATAGGTGTTGTTTGAGAGTGTTGCTTTAAGGCAATGAACTAGAAGAGGACTAGCTAGCCTTCTTGTGATGGAGGTGAGTACATGTTTGCATTTTCCCACTTTTGAGTACATGGAAAAATGATCTTATGATAATGAAATTAATTGCTTTGATATATGAAAATTTTTGAATTGAAAGTGTTAAATGATTTTGAAAAGAACATTTTGAAAGAATGCGTTAAAAGTAAGATTGTTTTGAAAGAAAATAATATTTTGGAATAAATGAATATTTGATATGTTAAATGTGTCTTTTCAAAGTATATCTTCCTAATAGCCCATGCTATTATACATTCTTACATGATTATTTATAGTTGGAAAGTGAAAGATAAAATGAGAGGAAAAAGGAAAGAAAGCAAAGAAATACTAAAAACTGCCCAGACCATGATATCTCATAATAAGTCTTGAGGAATCTACTGGGGTGGTACCTTCGTGTCGCGAAGTAGATGTCCTAAGAATGATGCCATGGTGGATTGATTTTGTTCTTTCTACCTTGGTCTTGGAAATGATGCCTTGGTGGGTAGATTTGATCTTTCCACCTTGGTCGTTGAAATGATGCCTTGGTGGAATGATTTTTGTTCTGAAAAGGAAAGGAAACTAATGAAATGATAAGATAAGAAATGAAACTTATAATATGAAAGGTTACATTATGTATAAAAATGATTGAAAATGCATTATGGTATGAAAATGAATGAAAATTCTTTAGAATATGAAAAATATTGAAAATGCTTTATGGTATGAATTAAAGGATTTTTCATATAAAGTGTGATAAATGTATTTGGATCACAAACCCATGTAGATCACGAGACATTATTGTCTTATGTATATCTTCTTAATGTCATGTATCTCAGGTTGTATTCAAGAAGAAATATCATAGATGGAAGTTGAAGTTATGAGATAAAGAACAGAGTGGAACTTGTTAAGTTCCTTAATTATTGTGTGGATGTAATTCTTATTTGCTTGTTATGGTTTGTATGATGCATAACGGTAACCCCCCAACTTTTAATTATAAATGTTTTTGATGGACCGATTTTTAGTAAATGAGGGTTAATGCCTGTATGTTTTTATAACCATAATATTTAAAATGTTTGAAATTTTTTTGGGGTGTTACAACATATATATCTATATATATATATATATATATATATATATATATATATATATATATATATATATATATATATATACAACTTGTGCATCTTTTATGTGGAGTGGAAAAGACGTTTCATGTAAAATTCGATAAATGTTTTGTGTCACAAACCCACCTAACTCTCGAGACATTATTATCTTACGTGCCTCTTTTTAATGCCATTTATCTCATGTTGTATTCAAGAAGAAAGATTATAGATGGAAGTAGAAGTTGTAAGATAGAGAATAGAGTGGAACTTGTTAATTTCCTTAATTATTGTAGGAAAAATGTCATTGTAGCACAAGTAACTTTTTCGTTTGGTCCGATTTGACCAACTATCTTATTTTTTTGCACAATCGACCATTGTGACCGATTTTAGAAGGTTTCCCGGTGTCTCATCCTACCTTTCATTTATTTTAAACTAAAAATGTTAATGTTGTGTATATTTGGTCCACGTCATTTTGATAAAAGATATGAACACAGATCCTCACTTCACTCGTCTCCTTCCCCTTGACCTCAATTTACTCTACAGGAAGTAAACGACGAGTCAACAGTTAGGGTTTTCACAATTGTGTCCCATCGAGGTATCAGTGCTGCCAACCGATTTCTAAAGAACCTAGTAGCAAAAACGGCATAACCTAATCCTGATGTTAGACTGTTTGCGATGGTGGAGCTCAATTACCAAGGTGTATTTACTCGTAATCCGTTGTCTTACTTGGGGAGAGTAAAAAGATCATTAAATAATGTTGATTTTTCTTCTATTACTTATTCTGAGTGTGTCACTTTCCTAGAACGTTTCATACATGAGGGGATTAAAAAAATTTACTACTATGAACCAGAAAAAGCATTATGTGATAGAATTCGACTAATTTTAGAAGATGTAAATTATGTTGCTTTTATTTATGATGCAGATGACACAGATGGAATAATTTCTGTTTATGCTGACCATGATGCAGATGGACTTGGCGAGCGGTTTGATGATGAACAACGAAGATGATGATAACGACTCCTTTTTTGATGGTGTGGAAAATCAAGATAATCTTTGGGATGTGGAGGTTGAAAATGATGAAGATGCTATCCTTATGAACAGAAAAAACCCATGATCCTTTCTAGAGTCAATTATGTGTTGAAGGTGGTTTAGATGATGAGGGAAATGACTTTGTGGATGATGATAATGGGATGGAAATGCACGATTCCCTACAGATGCATTCCATTTTCATTGAGAGTTTACACTGGAAAAAACAAAAGCCCATACTAGGAATGAAATTTAAGGATCCAAAACAGTTGAAAAGCCTGTTTTGAAATTATGGAGGGGCTAACAGGTACCAACTATGGTTTGAAAAGAATGACAGACAGAGACTTCTTATGAGGTGCTGTAAAGGTGCATACACATTTAGACTATGGGCATCTTGGATGAGTGATGAAGTTAGTTTCCAGAGCAAGTCTTTGAAGGATGAGCATAAGTGTGATGGTTTTTGAGCACTCTAACAACTTTAAGGTGTACATACAACCCTAACTGCTTTGATCTATGTTTTCTCTAATTATACATGAACTTTGATTTTCCAAAGCATTATCCTAACTGGCATACAAAACATGGGTACTTGTATAACAAAAACTAGTTAGATGACATACCTTTTTCTTGTAGCTTGTTACCTTGGACCCTTAAGAGCCTAGCACTCCAAATGTGATGCCTCAAATGCTTCACAAAACACCACCAATAATGCAGGAATTTGAGAGAGAATAACTTGCACACAAAAATCGGCGATGCTCTATCAAAGATCACTAGTCGCCGATTACATGAGCTAAGGGATTCCTTTTATAGTGTGGCAAGGATTTGTTGGATTAGTGTCTATGTCCATAACTATAATTGGTATCACTTGACCCGACCCGGCATGGTCCATTTGGGTTGCACTTCACCGGAACAATTTGTATGGATAGACTTATGAGAAAAAGGATATTTATGATTTATTAATATATTATAATATATTAATATGAAATCATATTATTTAATTATTATTGATCAAGAATTAATTTGGAATTAATTTAGTGATCAAAAGAGGCTAATTAAATATGGACTATATATATATATATATATATATATATATATATATATATATATATAGATATATATATGGAATGGGCCAAGGTTTATTTAGGATGGGCTAAGAGTGTATGGAAGTCCATGGATAGTCCATGGAGCTTTTAACCCATGGATCCTATGTAAATAAATGGTCACGGGTATTAGGGTTTACATAGATGTAATCCTAATCCTCCATAATATAAAAAGGGGTCCTTGGCTCACAAAATTGGCACTAGTATGTGTGAAAGAAAAGTTGGCCGATTTTAGTGAGCTCCATATTCTCTAAATGTTCTTCCAAGTTGTTTTGGTGATTTGTGATTTGTCACACCCCCGAACCAGACGGCGGAAACGTCCGAGGGCTATTATGACTTAATTGAATACCATCACAATGATTATACATGAATCATAACATCATTCATCACCATGCATTGAAATATTACAACCAATATTGTTTACATTCAGTACATTGTTTTAAAACATTACATTTCCAAAACATAAACCGTTCGATATTAATTAAACAAAACATCATGATATCACTGGATACATTTTCTTCGACTTACCTGTTACCTGAGAATACAAGTATTTTGGAAAAACGTCAACATATGAAATGTTGGTGAGTTCATAAGTAATGTTTGAAAAGTAATGATTTGTATTATTTTGAAAACCACCAGAAAATCCGATATTTTCTGAAAAGAGTATTGTATATAAGAAAAAGTGTGAAGATCCGTAAGTATGCTTGTTGATTTCTGTAAACGTGAATAATTGTTAGACTTTGTATGCATCACATAGGTGAAAGTGTTGAATTCCCTAGGAAAACCCGATGTTTTCCTAATACATCAAATTACATGTCTTATTTATTGTTATACGGATACGACGTTTGTTTCCGATAAATCCAGGTGACATTGGATTAATTATGGGTTGTGAGTCGTTATAATCACGCATTAATGAAAATGACTAGTTTATAACTACCGATTACAAACGATCCTTTTGGCGTCGTCCGTAAGACTCACTTAATCCAACCACCTTGACTTCTCATAGCCCCACAACTGAGGAGAAAAGAGGGTACGAAGCCCTCGTTATTTCCATAAATCGTTCAAGGCTATCGTGAATGTGAAAGGCACTAGGCCCGACTTGCATTTGACTTCTCGACTTTGCTAGTAGTACCAATGGGCCCTTGGGGCCCAATAGCACAATAAAGCTATTGAAATTCCTTTTACATGGAATTAGGTCATAGAAGGCCCAATAACATGTAAGCACGTTCCCTTCGGGCCTAAAGATCGTTGTCATTGGGCTAGCTAGGCCCAACAAGCACGATTTGAAACTTTCAAGCCTAAAGATTGAATATTGACTTCTCGTAAATTTTCGCGGGTGTATTGAAGTACTATTTTTTATTGATTTTTGATTCGTTATTGATTCGAGACCGAATCAATTCATTTGACAATGATATATTGGTGTTGAAAGTGTATTTGCTATTAGGTTTCGCCGGTAGCCGTGGTACTCGTATTTTATCTTAAGGGATTTATTGTTTTAAACATTAGAGTTTTCCTTATTATGCCCCTTCTTGGATAAAATTTACACTTTTAACTCTTTATATAAAAGAATTTCCATTTTAGTCCTTAAACCATTTTTCTTGACACTTTAGTATCAAAACTTGTTGAAAAGACATTTTCAGCCCAGATTTACTTGATAAACAGCTTAAGTCCCTCAAAAATGAAATTTTCTCGGTTGAAATCCCCATTTTTGCAACTTTTACAATTTTGGCCCAAAATGGAAAATTTTTGCATTTTTAGTCCCTTTTTAATTTGAAAAGCATTTTTGGCCGTTGAAATGGTTTTAGTATACTTGTAATCCCCTGTTTTACAGAAATGTGCATTTTCAGCCCCTAAATTTCAAAAATCTCGCAAATTGGGGCTTTATTGGGCCGAAAAGCCCATTTTAGCCCATTATGTTCAAAATTCACATTTTTAACCCTTCAAAAGTGTTGATATTCGGAAAATATATACTAGAAACTGTTTAGACTCATTTCAACCTTCAGAAATTATCTTTTGTCATTTTGGGCCCCTTAGTTTTGTATTTTTGACATTTTGAGTCCAAAAATGGGTTTTAAGTCCAAATATGTTCATTCTAACCAACTAAACTATTTTTCTAGACTTGATTAGTGTGAAATGGTATAATTTATACTTATTTC
The DNA here is from genome assembly GCF_002870075.4 of Lactuca sativa. Classification (NCBI taxonomy): domain Eukaryota; kingdom Viridiplantae; phylum Streptophyta; class Magnoliopsida; order Asterales; family Asteraceae; genus Lactuca; species Lactuca sativa. The sequence goes on along the minus strand of NC_056623.2, from coordinate 161,358,434 downwards.
GTTCCTCATATTGTAGTTCTCGGTTTTTATGTTCTTTTGGCTAACATAAACATCACAAATCACATAAGATCATACATATAAGCATAAAAATCACACAAGGCATACATTTACTCATAGATCTACACATTTGCTTGTATTCTCCCCCACAAAACTTATAAAAACCGAAAAAGAGGGGGCATGAAGCTCACCTTGGGTGTGGTTTCGGTTTTGGAAGGAAAAATGAGAAGAAATTCGATCCTAGCAACCTTCCTTGGAAGATCTTGAACTTGGATGCTTCTTAGGTGCTAGATCATGAGTTTGAATGAATTAAGAGGTGATTTTTGGATGAAATGAAGTAACTAGCTTATGGATCTAAGAAATTTCTTACATTAGATGATGATTTTTTATGGAAGAAGCCCTTGAACTCTTCTTGGATCTCGAAAATATGGAGGAGATATGAGAGAGTTTTCTTGAAAGAATAGTGAGTGAAATGTGTGTGTGTGTGCTTGGAATCGGCCGAGAGCAAGAGAGAGAAGGAGAAGAAGAGGGTGTTGCATGGAAGTATGGGAAATGCATGGAAATCCCTTGAATAATTGTGAGGTGGCACCCAACAAAGTCAACTCTTCCTCTTTGTGGGCTTGGGCCGAGAATGGAGAGGGGAAAGAGGAGATTTTTGGGCTTTTTGCCCCTAAGCCCATATTATAGTTAAGTTAGATGATGTTTGACTCAATTAAATCAAAGTACAATTTTTATGACCCATTAGGGCTAAATTAGGTTAATTATGGCCCAAAATGGTTCATATAATTAATTTATTTCATTCTAGGCCCAATATGGCCCAAAATATTGAAATAAATGAAAGTGGGTCCAATTAGAGCCCATTTAAGAGTTCTATGCCCAAGATAGTCAAATTGGAAGCTTATTGGTCCATTGGGCCCAATAAGGAAGTCCAAGTCCAAAATGGACCTAAACAAGAACTTCTAGGGTTTCCAATTGCTTGTTGACTATTTGTAGTACTTGTATGAAGTGTTTGGTTGAAATATTGTTGTCATAGAGTAAGTATTATGCATGCTTTCATGTCTTCACTACTAGAAAAACAGCCTTTTACGACACTCATTGCGCGTCGTAAAAGGCTCAGACAACGCGCAAATGCGCGTCAAGGAAGGCCCTGTCATAAAGAAAGACGACGCGCATTTACAACGCTCATTTACGATGCGCATTTATGATGCGCGTTTACGACACGCAATGCGCATCAAGAAAGGCCCTGTCATAAAGGAAGACGACACGCATTCATGTGTCATAACCTTACGACGCGCGTGTTAATGACACACAATGTGTATCAAGAAAGCCCCCGTCAAGAAAGGCCATGTCATAAATGAAGATGACACACATTTTTGCGTATCGTAATTTTAAATTTTTTTAAAAAAAAAATATTTATTAATTTACTTATTTTCATATTAAATTTGCATTTCATGTCTCATAATGGAAAATAAAATACCATATACAAATAATACAATGCATTGTACAAAAGGTAATGTTATACAAATAATCATTCTAATAGTAGACAAATGTAATACATCAAATGTGAAAAAGATGAAAGTCATCAACTAATAATCGTTGAACTACAAGAACTAGTTGCCTACCTTCACAACATCCGAGCTACTTTGCTTGACATTATGCACATAAACAAGACCTACACATGGCAAATCGGTAACTTAACATGCAATACAATAAAGAAATACCTTAAAAATTTTCTATTGTTTTGAACACCTACATGACCAGCAAGCTTTTTTATACTCGGTAACTTAACATGCAATACAATAAAAAAAATATGTTTAAAAATTTTCTATTGTTTTGAACACCTACATGATCAGCAAGCTTTTTTATACTCGGTAACTTAACATGCAATACAATAAAGAAATATGTTTAAAAAATGCGTATAAATGTCAAAAAACAAGATAGGAGCCAATCATTCTATGACACGAGGAAAAATATCCCTAGAGAACTATGAAAAAAATATGAAACAAATGAATGAAAGTGCATTGCTATTTCTTTAATACTTACTGCATAGAGTAAGACTTGGCCATCATCCATAGTTTTGAAGGACATTGATGTCTCGCTATGTTGCACATACTAAAAATAAAAAAGAACAAAATTGAGTGACATATGGACTTATCTAGCTTGCTGAAATAGACATTCAAAAGATTTTGTTGTACTAGCTTGCTGAAATAGACATACAAAAGATATCAGGAAAATACCAAAATGCCCTTGTGTGAAAGTAGCGGGAAAATAAAATTGGTAATTTTTTTAATCAGCTAGCCTAACAAGAATTAAGGCAACTGCTATGCAAGTTCTAACACGAAAGAGAAGTTACTTACCAGAATTTCATGATATACAAATGTACGAAGAGCCTCCCCTGTCACAGCCTTAATCTCAGGCCTGAATTACTTGACTGAATCCAGATAAGAAAGATAAACACGCCGATGGTTTGGCTGCGGACACTCTGCTCCAAATTCTTGAACATACATACCAAAAAGACACACTTCTACACCTTTAATTTTTTGAAACAACAGAACCACCTAAAACAATAAAGCCTAGTTTAGGGATTCATATACCAGAACCAAAAGATAGTGCCGGCGCATATAATTGGGTAGATTTTTTAGAGTATAATATATTGTATAGGAAGAAATGTAGGGAAAGATGCTATAATAAACAAATCAACGAAAGTAGTACGGTTGAAATACCTTAGACTTATACCCAAAATCCACAGGGTAATTTTCCTCTTGAAAGATCTCAAGAAATTGTTGCTTGACTTCCAACTTCTTGTCCACAGAAGAGACCACCCTGACAATAAGTGCTTCTGCTCCAGGAACCTAATAATAAAGAAAATGTAAGATACATACTTTATTGTTCATTCATAATGTATGGTATGGAGTTATCTTTTTTTTTTGGGGGGGGGGGATTATAACATCACCTCATCATAAGTTTTCCCATAGAACCTTGCACGCTCTAGTCTCTCCTGCTTCAGTTTTCCAAACAACCTGCTCTCTATGTGATCACTGAGTATGGTTCGAGGTAAATCTTTTGCTCCAAGTACGGCACTCTGTGGTAGAGGCATCCTCTTTCCTCTTTCAACTTCTTCCATATAACAATTTTGACAAGTATAGGCAGGGTTCAAAACTCATCTTTTCAACTGCACATAGTTGACACGAGTTCTCACTCATCGAGTGTTCCAGAGCTTGATTCTTTTCTACTTTTTCTTTGCTCTGTATAAAATGAGAGATTAAAAAACAAACACAAAACAAAACACACCTCCATAAAGTAAAATACAGAATCTAACCTGGCCAACCCACTGCCTGAGACGTGTCTGCTCTGGTGTACTTTAAACATATAATATTATAATACATGTCAAGCTTTATATTCATAATAATTAATTAGTTATAAACATATAATAGATTAAATAAAACACCTGAATATATGTTCTACAGTTTCTTAATTGACTTGAGCAAGTGACTCATATACATGATGCCCACTTGAAATTCCAAGAATACCCTTAATTTATTAAAACCAATGGGGGTTGATAGGCCTCATCCAAACGCAATGTTCATTTAGCTTTCTCTAACAATGGTGGTGCCTCCATAAACAAATGCAAAGTACAACGGTTTGTTATGTTAATGTCACATTTTGGAAATAAATAATGTTTGAACTAAAAATTGTTGAATGTTAGGTGGATATACTCACCATATCCAGATCCAAGCATTGCATAAAGACCAACTATATCCTCATCAACAACAATGTTGATGTCGGGATCCACAGACACAATATTACCTCGTTCATAGCAAGTCAATGAGTTCTTTCAAGCCAACAGGTTACAAATAAAAAATCATAAGTGCATACGACAAATGTAAAGCATGCAGTTATATATTGTTGTTCTAAAGATGTAAAGTGGAATACTTTCTTTACCTCTCATGAGGAGAAGAGCAACTGTAATTGCAATTCCAGCAGATAAAGTTGGGTGTTCTCTTATAATTGTAAGTTGATCTGTTAAGACACAAAAGTATGAGAGAAAACTAATCCAAGAAATATCAACTTATCAAGCCTCTACAATAAGGCATCACTGTTGATTTTTTTATCATGAAATAAATGTTTGGTAGTTGTAAAAAAGAAAAATTCACCTTTGATCCTACTGAACACTAAATCTTCATAACTCCTATACTGTGCTGTGTATTGAACTACATGATCCTGGAAATGAACATGAAAAGTAAGACTTGCCAGTGTCTTATAAGAAATTGAGGTGCGATGTTAACTGATAATCACACAGAACAAACTAGAAGGGTAATAAAGTTAACAATCAGAGAGCATAAATGAAGGAGAAATAACTAATTTGGCGCCAACTTATGTTGCATAAAACTTATATTCTTGAGAAGAATTGCTAGTGTCTTACATTAAATTCATATTCTTAGGGGACCATTCTGATAATCTAGTTGAGTATTTAAGTAGTATGCTGAAAAGAGCTTCTAATGTGCACCATCTTCTTAACCTACCCGAAATATAAGCATGTATACACAAACTTGAATCACGGTTGATCATTTATGTATCAATATGTCTCTTGTTTACATATAACGGAGGTATGTGATTACATTTAGCTAAGTTTCATACTAAAAACAATAGAATCTCAATGACAAGCAATCATCCCATAGATGAAAAAGAAATAGATTGTATGGTATGTAATCAGATTTTATCACTTACATACTTCCAACTTACAACCCACTCCATCAAAAACAATCATGTTAGAAATTAAAAGAAATAGATTGTATGGTATGTAATCAGATTTAACAAGACTAATTTATTATATCAAGAACAAAGTCAAACAATCTTGATATGAATAAATGGAATAAATATTACCTAGCATAAATAATCCCAATATAGTTCATATGTTTGACCATTCTCATAATGAAATATTTGCATAGCTTCTCCATTTTCAATAGGTAGAAATGTCCAAGCAGAAATCCTTGATTCAATTCCAACAACAACTTTATCCTTCAAATCAAAGATCAAAATTACATATATTGTTTAAAATTCTTCATTGATGTTACATATGTTTAGGTTTGATTATGAATAGGATCACAGATGAATCGGTTTACCTGAGCTTTGTTGAGAAACTGTCTCCAATTGGGCACCATTGATGCCTAATCCTTGTTTGTCTTGATCCACATTCTCGCTTCCATGCTGTAAATCATCTATCTTCCAAACTATGGTCTCGTCAGATTCATCATTTTCTAGGTAAACGATTCCATCTCCTTCTCCTTGCTTCCCTTTACCAACATCCTCACTTACTAGCGGTAAATCCTCTGTGACCTTATCTCCACTTGCGTCTGGTTCACCGCCTTAATTTATCGCGTTATTCACATCACCTACTACAGAATTCACCAAAACGAATTCCACCTTGATCATTGATTCGGAAGAAACAGCAGGAGATGTAGTTGAATCACCATCAATTTTATTAGAGTTTTTGCACCTTATAGGCGTCTTCAGAGGAGCCATGTCTGATTTGTATATGACCCAACTTCAATGACTTGTTTAACGGCACGAGGGTTAGCATTCTTGTAGCTATTAAAAGGGATTAAAGTACCGATCGATCAACAGAGAGAGAGAGAGAGAGAGAGAGAGAGATAAAGGAAGCATGTCTGATTTGGTAACTTTTTTGAAGATGACTATTGTTTAGGGCTATCAGTAGCACCGTCGACTCTGCTACCACACTGTAATAAACAAATCGCCTTTGAAGGCCCTTCATCATCTTGCATTGCCCTTACTTCCTCCAATGACAATTTCGAACTCGACAGGGGAGGCAATTAGTCGCCAAAGAGATTTTTGTTGAAATCGGACCTAGGGCTTGTAAGTACAACAAACAATCACAAGAAACCTTCATCGTCGACGAGGTGGGTAATTGAAGAGAGATTGTAGATGGAAGAGAAAGTGGAGATGGAAGTGAACGAGAGATGGAGACAGAACCAGACCTAAATTGACATGGCGGGTTTTCAACTTTTCTAATTTTTGGGGAACTAGTTCCGGTAAGTTCCTTGCTGTCGAGTTGCAGCATGATGACGGAGCCATTCCGGCACTGAACCTCGGGCCAGCTGCAAGGTGATGAGGTGGAGTTCTAATCTTCTAGTGACTGTGGATTCCCCCACTGTTGCTTGAGGTTAAGCAAGGTAGTTTGGTCGGAAGTCGAGAACTGTTGTGAACTTACAACCATTAAATTATTTATAGTGAGAAGGAGACGAAAAGCAAGAACGATAGGATAGAATACGAGAAGAGGGTCATAGGGTCTAAGAGTCAAGAATCATTGCCAATCGAACAATCGGTGGAGTAAAAGGGGATTTAGTATTTGGTGATGTTTTGGGATTTTGTTGTGCGCGAAAATAGGAGTGGTTATGATATTAGGGTTTTTTGGGTATTGGTCAGTGAGGAGAGGGAAGAACGATGGAAATAATACAGAGGATGAACGAGATGTTTGATGATACTAAAGATGAAGATAAGGGACCTAGGTGTGTTTCACTTAAAATTTATAAAGCGACACATTTACACGATACACATTTTATGAAAGGTGCCCTCCGCATTTCCTTTTTTTTTCTGACACTAGTTTTAGGGCGTGCACAAATGCGTGCCCTCTATCCTTCAAATTTTGCAAAACTGACATTATCTTTTAGGGCACCCACAAATGCGCGTCGTCTATCAGCGAGTGTCATTGTTTGCGCGTCATTAAAGGGTTGTTTTCTTGTAGTGCTTTGATTCATAATTTGACTTAAGTGTTGTAGTTACAAGGCACAAAAATTTCTAGTTGTGACATGATTCCACTTGAGGCATTCACATTATTGGTGCTAGGCTCTTAAAGCTCCAAGGAATCAACCACAAGGAAAAAGGTATGTAATTCTATCTAGTTTTATTATGCAAGTAACATATGATTATATGCTAGTTAGGGTAATACCTTGGAATACTTAAGTTTGCATGTATAATAGAGAAAACATAGATCCAATGTATTTAGGGTTGCATGCACACCTTAGGAGTGTTAGAATGCCCAAAACCCAACAGTGGTATCAGAGCCTAGGGTTGTATTCAATTATACTTGATACTACTTGCTGTTTAAAGTTGAAAAATCGTGTTTTCTGCGTTCTAGGTGACGAACTCGCCGAGTCCACTAATGGACTCGACGAGTCCATGTACAAAATGTGCAACTCGACGAGTCATGTTCATGGACTCGCTGAGTTGGCTAGGCAGAGTATAGAAAAATGTTTTTTCAGCCCCAAATGGATAGGATTATTATTCCAAACTATTTTGAATCATAAAAATATTTTTTTAAGATATGATTCTGATCATGTTAATCCATTTGAAAGGTGATTGTCAAAATTTCATGTTCTCTATTAGTTTATATGATTAAGTATAATTGCATGGTATTTGTTTGACTTCAATTACCTAGTTCATATGAGTTTAATCTAGAACTTGTAACATTCTTGGTTGAATTGTTGTTTTTGATGATTTTAATGGACTCCATAACATGTCCTCAAGTTATGGAATTCCAAAGGTTTTTCTTTTAAATGTATCATTAAAAGTCATAAGTTATAAAACTTGAACAATCTCTTTTCCATAAATTGTTTTATGATCTCCATAATTTCTCCTCAAGTTATGGATTTTCAAGAGTCTTGCCATTAAAGAAACATTAAACTCATATTTTATGAATATGAAAGCTTTTGAATAGTTTCAAAACTTGCCCTCAAGTTTTAGAATTTATAAAGTCTCACACACATTTATGCTTTAATTCCAAACCCTATAATTTTAAAAGTTAAATTTCAAACTTTATGGACTTCACTAAATTAATTAAAGTGTTTAATTAAAAGAGTTAATAGTACCATAATGACATGGTTTAAGTTTAATTAAATTAAGAGTATAGTTTAATTAATAAGATTAAACCACCAAATATTTTAAATGTGTAAAATACACCCTTATACTATTATAATATTAAAAGTTAATACTTATATATATATATATATATATATATATATATATATATATATATGTGTGTGTGTGTGTGTGTGTGTGTGTATTTGAACAAAGTCATTCTTACCGTTAGTAGGCCTCATTCACGAAGCCAGTCTATAAGAGGGGTATAAGGTTACTGCTTATAAAATGACAGTTTAATGGGTGTCCACTCTTACCCACCGCTTCCTTGACTGGTGGAGGGTGGTTAGCCGAACGGGTAGGAAAGGACTATAATTCTCCCTTCATTAAAAGTATAATGATAAATACTAAGTAACTAAACACTTATAAAATCCCAGTCTTAGATACTTAGGAAACTGTGAATTTGGTGCTAACCCATGAAATTACACTTTGCACCCTTGTTAAGTCGTTAGTGGAGCGTGTGTGGTTAACCGGCACACTAACATGGGACTGACAATGTGTGGCAAAGGGTGGATTAAGTTTTATCATAGATCGGTGGAACGCGTGTGGTTAACTGGCACATCGATTGGGTGATAAATTAAGGGTGTCAAGCCAATTTGCATGGTTATTCACACCTTCTTTGTGATCCTCAACATCCCTATTAAAAAACTTGAGAGGGCACAATCGAGATTTAAACATGCCATTGAAAGAACAATGAATCTCAAAAGATCTAGGAGTTTCAAATCCAATGAAAACTTAATAATTTATTTTGTTTTTTATGGTGGAAATTGGTAAATCGTCATTTACCTACCTTTAAATATTTTGTAGCTTGGATTACAGCATCCGTCTTCCAAGTTATAAAAATATTTTGTTGGGTCCTAGCCTTAATATTTCATATTAGGTGTTATATTAATGACTTAAATCAACTGAAACTTAAATTTCTCCCTCATACATGTCTAAGTTCAAACAACTATGGTCTTCCTCATCCTTTTGGATAGAGCTTTCCTAAAGAAGATGATATCCCAAATGGCAATCAAGGTGAAAGATCAATCCCTTTTTTGTGCATTAATAAGACTAGACATCATACTTCACTTCCTCCACCTCCTCCAATAATTCTCCCTGACCCACAAGCTCAAGGTCACTCAATCCCTATTTGGCAAGCAAATTCTATATGTGCTTATATCTTGGAGACTAAGTCACATATTGGCAAGCCGGGATAGTTGGGTGTCAAAGTCTTAAGGAAGTTGACTGTTGATTAGGTTCTCCAATCACTTCCCAAGTCATATAGCGAGTTCTTTAAGGACTGTTATGTGACAAACCATGACAGGACCCTTAATGATCTTACATAACTGCTCAATGCTACTGAATCAACAATCATTTAGAGAAAAGGTAAAGCAAAATTTATTGGAAGATCTAATTCCCATGCTTCCATGGACATTGGTAATGGTAACATTGAAAGTGCAGAAAAGCTTTCTCTTCCCAATGGAAAGGGATCAACCATGGTCAAGTTATTTGACCTAATAGTAAAGAGAAAGGCTAAGTCTGAGATAGCCTCGTGTACCATTTCCAAAGAGTCCATATGTTTCTATTGTCAAGAGAAGGGACATTGATTGCGAAGCTCCCCAATTTACCTGAAAGATCATAAGGATGGTAAAGTCAAAAAAGTTTGACTCTACTTCAGGTAAAGTCCATGAAGTCTCTTTTGGAGATTCTAAATACATGATGTAATGTAATTACATTTTGATGTTTTGGAAGAATCAAAGGAAAAAAAGGGGTATGCTGATTCTGATTGAAAAGATGGATTTCAATCGCATGGTTTGGTGATTAGAATCTTGAGGTGCTGCTTAAAGAGTTATGATAGATTGCTTAGGAATAGATAAAAACATGTTTTGTCATATGTATTTGCATTATAAGGATATGTTTTTCCACAAGTTTTAAAATAAAAGAAAATTTTTGATTTTATTTATTTTAAGTATCCTTACAATGGCATTTGTGAAAAGTTGCTGTTTATATGATTTCATTGATAGCAATATTAGAAAATGGATTTGATTCTTTCATTTGTGGTAGTGTCATAATTTACCAAATAAAGAAAGATTCTCATCACCCAAGTTTTAGTTGGATAGAAACTTGGAATCATGCAACTTGTATTATATGATGAATGAGAATTTTCGTCTTTTGTAAACTAAGACTAAATCCTTGTTCACATGTACATGTGAGTCGAGTGAAGGACTAAAGGATCGGGTACATTAGGTTGTGTGCTGGTCAGGTCTACCTCAAAGGATAATAAGGTTATTCATTATTATTTACTAAAGTTTAGTAAATATGGTTATTTTTACAAGTTTAAGTTGTAATTCTGAAACATTGGAAAGGTTTCAATGATTGACAGAATGAATAAGAAGAATCAAATTAGCCAGAAAGATAAAAGTTTCTCCAATCTGAAGAGATGGGAGAGTACTTGAGTATCTTGTTTTATGATTATCTTAGTGATTATGGAACCATATCACAATTGATCCTCTAAGAAAACCATAGTACATTTGATTGGCTAAGGAGAGGAATCGTGAAGTGTAAAAATGGTCAAATCAAAACATAAATCATACTTCATTCCAAAACAAGTCTTAAATTCATACTCTAAGATTGTAACTTGAGTGACATAATTGTAAGAAAGGTTTATAACACTTATCAAACGTAGAGTAACATGTTTCTTACTCTTGTGAATTTGATATTGCTAAGTTGTGATGTTTTGGATAAGAGAAAAACCAGCTAAGACCAATTGTGAGAAGTGTTTATCTTAATAAGAATCCACACTAACTCTTGAATATTTGTTTTGTTAAAGAATGGTTCTTGACAAGAGTATTTTTTTATGTCAAGAGGTCAGTGGGAGTGTTAAAAGATCTTGAGATAGGTTCAAGAACTGATCAAGAGTATTGTTAATCACCAGCCCACGACTTGAGGTTTGTAACCTATCGTGTTGACATATTCTTATTTATGTGTCTATTCCAATTAAAAGTTGACTATGCTTGTGAGTTCTGTGAGTTCTCAATTGTTTGCATAACAACCTGAAAGCAATGGTAGGTCCTGTGCTGCCAGGTGGCAAGAAATTAAGATTAAGGCAAGTTTAGTCCATATGAGTTTGGATTTGTCACTAACTTTGTCTTGTGATTATGGTTATTACAAAATTCACATGGATAGGAACACATACACCATAAAATCTAAGTGTCATAAGGTTTCTCTCCGATTCATGAAAATGATGGTGAGGAAACTCTTTCACTAAGTAGAGTTTAAGTAGATAGCAATTATGATATTTGCATTCTCCAAGTCATTAGTGGAGCGTGTGTGGTTAACCGGCACACTAACATGGACTTATGAGAATGGAAAAAGGTGTAAACATTATGATTAAGAAACCCCTTTTCATAATTGTTTAGACACACATGTGAGTTATCTAAGGAAAGGTGTATGATTTTGATAAAGTCTTATCAAAGCATCTCATATCAGAGAAACTGAACTTTGGTAAGAAAGTCAATAAAGTATTGATTTCTAGAAGTCCAACTGATTTCTGGGTACATGTCAAAGCTAGTGGGAGCATAAAGTGTTATGCTAGTTAAATTATAATTATCATATTAGTGGGAGCATGATTATTATGTTACGTGTTGCAAGTTAGTAATGTTAATTATAGAAAACAAAAGTTTCAATTTGCTTTGAAAAGTTGTTTTGATATAATTAAGGGAGAGGATTTCATACTTCATTCCAATTGTACATGCTTAGATTAAGATTTTAATCAACTTTAGTCAAGGATATATATGAATGTTATATTGGAATGGTTCAACATAAAGAAATTCTATCTATGTTGCGTTCTCAAAATTCGATTATAATTACGGCATCCCTCTTCATATTTCAAATTGGGAGAACATGGCAAATAAAAAGTTTTATAGCATGAATCATGTCCCATATGCTTCGGGTAAAGGATCGATTACATCCATTCTAAACTTTCCCAATCCTTATGGAATTAAGACGGAAAAAGGAACAGAACCGGATATGACTAAAATGATTAAACAATTGTCGAGGACAATCTGAGGTTTACAAAAGTTTGGTTGCTTGTGGAAAATTGGAAGTATAATGTAAACTTTGGAAAGGACCATATTGACATATTTTGAAAAGAAGCAACTCTTGTTCAGAAGTGATGGTAAAACGGGAAATGTGGAATTATTTCCGTAGGTGGAAGTTATTCTCTGAATCTGTATAAGATTAGAAAACTTAATGCAAAGAAGGATGTTCAAAGGAATGTACTTTGAATATGAGACTTCGTTTCCATGGAATTGATCTCCGTTTGAATACTTTGTAATGTTTGTTGCCAAGTCTTTGTGACTTTTGTGCATAGGCATTACAAGAGAATCATTGCATATAAGTTTACAATCTAATAGATTACAGTAAATGGCAAGAGTTTGGTATTCTTACATTTACAAAAGGGATTGGGATTGTAAAATGAGCATATTTGCAGTAGTGTTCAATTGATCTATTTCCCAAAAGAAAGGATGATAGGTAAACATAGTGTGCATGCTTGGAGCATGGCATGACTATTGTTTTAATTCAAGTATTAAATTGATAAATCGAAACATTATACAATGAATAATGAGTAATCAATATGGTGCTTAGATAAAAAGATTTTTATTTACACTCAAAGTCTTGGGGCCATATAGGATTAGTATTATTCTTGTGTTTCACTTTGCATGTTTTGACTTCCTGAAAAACTAGGTTATTCAAATCATCCGTAGTCGATCATACGTTGGAAGTAGGTATTGAGGGAAGACTGTCGTGAATGGGTCTGTAGTCTGTCTAGGTGGCTAGACATAGTTTTAGTATTTATGAGTGCTTTTCGAATAAGATTCAAGTATTGGATTAAACCCACGCTCATTTGAATCACTTCATGGATTTTATCACGGGTGAATCATGAGACGATAATATATTATATTCTTCAAGCCTAGAGATATGAGTTGTTAACTATGAGTTGGTTATACATTGATTGTACGAAACACATCAGTAACTTGATGTTATAAAACGTGCCTTTATGTATGATTTAACAAGTAGTTAGTACAAGCATATGAGTCGAAGTTTATCCATTCCTTTTACCTCATAAGGATGAAAGCGATATCAGTGGGCCCCTCGATGATTTAGTGAGGACACCCCTAAGTGTTTGGCCAAGCCTGGACTAATTTGATTTGTTCAATTAGTTAGTTGTCATAAATCGAAAATCAGGAAACAAAAAATGGATGGATAGAATGATTATAATTCATGTCTCAGTCCATATGATATCTAGAATGGAGGAATATATGATCACTTATCTAATGGACGCATCATTTGATTTGTTTAGAGTTTGATAGCGGCTTTAAGAGCTACGATTGCTAGTTGGGTTATGAAGTCGTACTTGCAATAATACTTATTAGACTTATCCAAGTGGGAGACGGTTGGATTAGTATCTAAGTCAATAACTATAACTGGTATGACTTGACCCAACCCGGCATGGTCCATTTGCGTTGCACTTCACCGGAACAATTTATATGGATAGACTTATGAGAAAAGGATATTTATGATTTATTAATATATTATAATTTATATTATATTAATATGAAATTATATTATTTAATTAACATTGATCAAGAATTAATTTGGAATTAAATTAGTGATCATAAGAGGCTAATTAAATATGGACTCTTATATATATATATATATATATATATATATATATATATATATATATATATGGAATGGGCCAAGGTTTATTTAGGATGGGCTAAGAGTGTATGGAAGTCCATGGATAGTCCATGGAACTTTTAAACCATGGATCCTATGTAAATGAAAGGTCATGGGTATTAGGGTTTACATAGATGTAACCCTAATCCTCCATAATATATAAAGGGGTCCTTGGCTCACAAAATTGGCACTAGTATGTGTGAAAGAAAAGGTAGCCGATTCTAGTGAGCTCCATATTCTCTCAAAGTTCTTCCAAGTTGTTTTGGTGATTTGTGATTCCACTTAAGGCATTCACATTATTGGTGCTAGGCTCTTAAAGCTCCAAGGAATCAACCACAAGGAAAAACGTATGTAATTATATCTTGTTTTATTATGCAAGTAACATATGAGTATATGCTAGTTAGGTTAATACCTTAGAATACTCAAGTTTGCATGTATCATAGAGAAAACATGGATCCAATGTATTTAGGGTTGCATGCACACCTTACAAGTGTTAGAATGACCAAAACCAAACAGGATTAGGGATACATCCATGTAACCCCTAATGTGCATGAACTTTCATCTTACTTAGGCTCCATGGGTTACACCTCGATGGACTATCCATGGACTACCATGTTGGTTTAGCCCAACCTAAATAACCATTGGCCCATACTATAAGAATCGTTGCTTTACCAAATCAACCCCTTACATTTAATTCATCTCTTTTGATCACTAAATTAATTCCAATTAATTTCTGACCAATACTAATTAAATAATATGATTTCATATTAATATATTAGAACTTATAATGTATTAATAAATCATAAATAAACTCTTCTCAAAAGTCCATCCTTAGAAATTGTTCTGGTGAAATGCAACCCAAATGGATCATGCTACTTTCGGGTCAAGTACATACCAAATATAGTTATGGACTTAAACACCTTATCCAATAGTCTCCCACTTGGATAAGTCTAATAACTATAGCTGTAAGTACGACTTCAGGAACCGACTAGCAATCGTAGCTCTTAAAAGCCTTTGTTGAACTACGACAAATCATTTTAGATAAGGGATCATATAATCCTATGTTCTCAAGATACCAGCCGGACAAATACATGGAACATAGTCATTATTATTGTCTAGCTTTTGTTTCTCAATTTCCAATTTGTTTGACATAGAACTTAATCGAACACATCAATTGCGTTCTGACCTGGACTGACACATAAGTCAAAACAAAATCATCGAGGTGCCCAAGATACCGCTTTTAATCCTCCAAGGACCGAAAGGAACATATAAACTTCGACTCATATGCTTGTACTAACTACTCATTAAATTGTACACAACAACACATTTTATTGCATCAAGTTACTGATGCGGTTTCGTTCTATCATTGTACAACCAACTCATAGTTAACAACTCATATCTCTTGGTTTGAAGACTTATATGATATTATCGTCTCACGGTCACTCGAGATAAATTCCATGAAGTGATATAAGTGAACGTGGGTTTAATCCAATACTCAGACCTTATGAGCACTCATGAATGTTGTAGCAAACTTTGATATGTCTAATACACTTCAAACAATCTACAAGCCAAATTCATGACACTTTTGCCTCAATACCTACTTCCAAATTATGATCGATTGTGGACATTTTGAATAATATAATTATTCTAGAAGTCAAAACATGCAAAATGAAACAATAGCAAATGATTGACACAAGATAGTAACATTACTTATAAATAAAAAAACACCTTTTATTTAATCATCAAATGTCAATTACAATTCAACTATTACAAGTTTCTAAACAACTATCTAATCATTAAAACTAATATCGTCCTTCAAACCAATGCACCTCGCATGCTGTAAGGGCTTAACACTACTCATTCCCTTCGTGAGGGGATATACTGGGTTCTCCTCTGACAATTCCCTCTTTGCTAAGAGGATTCCTTCTTCTATTCGATGTCTTGTGAAGTGATATTTTCTGTCGATGTGCCTAGATCTTCCATGATCCCTTGGTTCCTTGGCTAAGGCAACTAAACTCTCGCTGTCACAGAAAATCTCCATAGGCTCCTTTATAGTTGGTACAACTCCAAGGTCTATGATGAAGTTCTTCAGCCATATTATCTCCTTCTCCACCTCGGTTGCTGTTATGTACTCTGATTCGCACATTAAATCAGCTACTGTCTCCTTCTTGGAACTTTTCCAAGTTATTGCTCCTCCATTCAGGGTAAATACCCATCTCGAATGAGAGCGGAAATTATCTTTGTTGGTCTGAAAGTTGGTGTCACTATACCCCGTTACTCTCAATTCATCACTCCCACTGAGGGTAAGGACCCAGTCCTTAGTCCTCCGTAGGTACTTCATAATGTTCTTTACCGCAGTCCAGTGAGTTTTACAAGGATTCCGTTGATATGTGCTGACCATGCTAAAAGCAAAGGCCACATCAGGGCGAGTACAAGTCAAAGCATACATGATTGAACCAACTGTGGAAGCATATGCTACTCGACTCATCTCAGCTATCTTAGAATTTGTACTCGGACTCTGAGTTTTACTCAGTTTGGTATTGCCTTGGATGGGTAAGTCACCTTTCTTGGAATCCATCATGTTGAATCTTTTCAACACCTTTTCCAAGTAGGTACTTTGACTAAGTCCAATTAGTCTCTTAGTCCTGTCTCTCAATAACCTTATCCCCAGAATATAGGCAGCTTCTTCGAGGTCCTTCATAGTGAAACAATTCCCAAGCCACGACTTAACATCCTGCATGGTTGGGATGTCATTTCCATTGAGAAGTATGTCATCTACATACAACACCAGAAAGCTAACTGTACTCCTACTATCCTTAACATACACACATGACTCATCCTCGCTTCTCGAAAATCCAAACTCTTTGAATTTCTCATAGAAACAAATATTCCATCTGCGAGATGCTTGTTTCAATCCATAAATGGATTTCTCAAGCTTACACACTCTATTATGGTACTTTTCATCAACAAAACCCTCTGGCTGACTCATGTAAACATCCTCAGCCAACTTTCCATTAACGAAAGTGCTTTTGACATCCATTTCCCATATTTCATAATCATGAAATGCAACTATGGCTATCATAACCCTAATAGACTTAATCTTCGCTACTGGCACCTTATATTTCATAATCATGAAATGCGACTAAATGGGTGTAAACATTCTCATCATAGTCAACTCCCGGAATTTGAGTAAAGCCCTTCGCAACCAGTCACGCCTTATATGTGTGTACCTTCCCATCCATGTCGATTTGCTTCTTGAAGATCCATTTACACCAGACTATCTTACGACCCGATACATTGTCAACCAAGTTCCAAACATGGTTGTCATACATGGACTAAATCTCGTTGTCTATCGCCCCTTTACATTCAGTAGACTCGGGGCCTGCCATGGCTTCCTTGTAGTTTTTAGGTTCATCCAAATTTACCAGTGTTCTATGAGTGATAAATGTATCACCTTCTACAGTATTATGGAATCCATAAAACTCAGGTGGAACTCTAACTCTACTGGAACGCCTCAGAGGTACGGACTCGTCAATCGACTCAATAGGAGTTTCCTCCTCAGGTTGATCGCTAGTTTTTGAGGTTCCTTCACTGCTTGACTCTTGAAGCTCTTCAAGCTCAATTTGCCCTCCACTGTCTCCTTGGCCTATGATTTCTCTCTCGCGAAAGACTCCTCCCCTCGTAATGAAGACAACATTGTCACTCGGTCTATAGAAGCGATAACCAAAGCATTTCGGTGGGTAGCCAATGAAAATACACCGCTCACTTCGAGGTTCGAGCTTTTTGTGAGTCTCACGTCTCATGAAATCCTCGCAACCCCAAAAATTTATGTGTGCTAACGAGGGAACTTTCCCTGTCCACATCTCGTGAGGTGTTTTGGCAACCTTCTTAGTTAGTACTAGATTAAGGATATGGGCGGTATTTTCTAAGGCATACCCCCATAATGAGATAGGTAACGAAGCTCGACTCATCATGGAATGAACCATGTCCAACAAGGTTTGAGTGTGCCTCTCAGCCACACCATTAAGCTATGGTGTCCTAGGTGACGTCAATTGTGAAAAAATCCCACATTCCTTGAGGTAGTCTTGAAACTCGATACTAAGGTACTCTCCACCCCGATCAGATCAGAGCATCTTTATCTTCCTGCCCAGCTGATTCTCCACTTATTGTTTAAACTCTTTGAATTTCTCAAAGTTTTCTGACTTATGTTTGATTAAGTAGATATAGCCATATCTGTTGTAATCATCAATAAAAGTCACATAGAAGCGGTTAGCATCCCTTGTGGCGGTTCTGAAAATTCCATACACATCGATGTGTATGAGATCCAACAAACCTTCACCCTTTTCACAAGTACCAGTGGAGGGTGACTTGGTCATCTTTCCATGTAAGCAATATTCGAAAGTGTCATCCGACCATAAGTCTAATGACTCCAAGACTCCAACCTTTTGGAGTGGGCCTATGCGCTTCTTGCTGACATGTCCAAGATGACAATGCCACAATCATGCCTTATCCAATTCATTGGAAGAATCAATGTGCAACACATTATTTCCTAAGTTGTCTACAACCATCACAGTTTCATATACACCATGACAAGGCAATGCTTTAAAATAAAAAATGCCATTATAAAAAGAATTAATAGCATCAATTTCATTATCAAATGAAAAACTAAAACCTTGTTTGTACAAACCATGGAAGGAAATAATATTTCTCGCCATTTCAGACAAGTAGCAACAATTATTCAAATCTAATTCTAACCCACTACTAAGCAATAGAGAGTAAACTCCAATCTAGGTGACAGGCGAAACCTTCCTATTGCCCATGATCAAGTTTATCTTCCCGTGCTCCAGATCCTTACTTCTTTTTAGGCCCTGCACATCTGAACAAATGTGAAATCCACAACCTGTATCAAGGACCCAAGAACAAGAATGTGATGAGTTATTGGATAGAATATTATAAATACCTGCATGGGTGGCCTTAACCTTCCCATCTTTGACATCCTGCAAGTATTTAGGGAAAATCCACTTCCAGTGCCCTTTCTCATACATACTTATGCACTCACTCAACTTTATGTTGATACTCCTTTTCAAATTACTTGTATTCTTAGGGAATCAGTAACAGTTACTCCCCGAGTTTTTGAGAAGATGGTGCTGTTTTTGAGTCATGTCTTCGATGTTTTGTTATAACTATTTTGGTGTCAATGTACTATGATTTAACACATGTATAAATTTATACTTTTCAAAACAATGGTTTTTTGTACTTTGATTACTATATGCATGTGTTTTTATACTTGACATGACGTCCTCCACCCTCGAACATTTCCGTCGTACTGGTTTGGGGGTGTGACAGTAAACATCCAAAGCGAAAACTGCTTGGTGTGTGCCATGTCATCATCCCGAGCTCTTCCCTCTGCTACAAGAAGTACCTGAAACCAATACTGAAAACCGTAAGCACGAAGCTTAGTGAGTTCCCCAACCTACCACATACCATACACATAAGTACATACTGGGACCCCACCCGACGCATCGGGCCCTACCCGGCATCAGACTCGCTCCGACATCAAGCCCCACCCGACATTAGGCCTCGCCTGGCATCGAGTCACACTTGGTATACACATCTGTCTCTCTTAGGCGGGCCTGTCTCTGGGCCTCGCCCACTATGCACATACAATCAAATATCATTATAGAACACAAATAAACACACTCTAAATGTACTCCTGAACTAAGGCCTCGCCTAACTTGGGCCCAACTCCTGGTTATTCATGGAACCCCGTCCCCACTACTACTAACAGTGAGATACAGGCCCCCACCCACACTCACTCATCTCCTATCATGGGCTTCGTCCCTACTCTGCTGATAGTGAGATATGGAACCCTATCCATACTCAGCTAGTGATGAGATACGGGACCTCACCCACACTCACCTCCCTACCAGGAACATACGAGTATCATAAAGACAACAAGTATAATTTAACATGCAACCTATACACCTTCCTCTGGAGCATACTACAATCTAAACATACCTCGGGCTTTCCCCGACATCAAACCCCCAGTCCGGAACCTAACGTATCGACACATGCAAGAATCATAAATACCTCTAGCATCCTAACATTCCTCGGGCCTCGCCCCACATCGGGTCGTAACCCGGAACATATATCAATAAATACCTAGGTTAAACCCCCGAGTCTTCCTACTATACACGAACATAATGGGCCGGCATTGTGGCCGTAGACCCATGCACACAGTGAGGAGACTCACCTTGCATTGCTGAAGATCTGTTGATACTCCTCCGGTTGCCAACTGAAAATTCCCGATCTACTGCTCCCTCGGTTCCACGAGCTATCAATTAAAAAATGACACTTTGCCCCAAAATGTCCTCAAAGTCAACCCTGGTCAAAGTCTAGGTCAACAGTCCATGTTGACCTCAACTCATCAAGTGCTTTCAGCAACTCGTCGAGTTTCGTGAATAACTCACCAACTCGCCGAGTCACTAGAGTAACTCGTCGAGTTCCTTAATGGCCCACGGCCAACAACTCTAAACCGAAAACCCTTGACCGAAAACCCTTATCTGGTGAGTACACTGGGCGTACTCCTATGGACGCCAAGCGTACAAGTTAAATGGTGCGTATGCTAGGCGTACATGCCTGTATGCTCAGCGTACTCCCCTGTTAAGTCACTTTCCCATTAAGTGCTTAATACTCTAATCTAGAAGCTACAATCACAGATCCAGGTCCTTTTGAACGTCTTAATCCATAAAGTCACCGACTTGGTGACTTTATATTACCCAAATAAGCTCAATGCTTCAAAGTAGCATTCCAATCCCATAAAAATGATCTTAACTCATGCATAGACCCAATAAGAAATTCAAGATGGAAACTTTTTGCTTTAGGGACTCATTTAGAACAGAGAGTAGCAACTCTAAGTCCAAAAATTGGATTTGAGCCATAAAGCTCCAATCTTGGGACCAAAAAGACTCCAAAACCAAACAACACTAGGTCTAAGCATACTTGAGGAAGGTTGGAAGCTTTATACCTCAAGATGGTTTGAAATGGAACCGCAAACTCAGATTTGCTGCTTCCCCCTTAATCCACCACCTTCTTATACTCTTCTCTTGCTTGGAAAATTACTTCACAACACTAAGATGCCTTATAATGGCCTTCTAAGCTCCAAGGAAACTCAAAGGAGGTTTAGGGTTTCGTGGTGGCTATATAAGGATTATAGGGAGGCTGACCTCTAGGGAATAATGTTCCTTATACGTTGGTTGTAACCCAACTTACGCTGGGCGTACCCAGCCGGACACGTGCATGCTTCCTTTGAATGCATGGGACTTGCTTGCCAAACATTTCCATAAGGGACCGTTTATGACAACAACTTCAAACTGCTATAACTTCTTCGTTTGTGGCCCGTGTCCGAAGAACCTTATATCCACAAAAAGGTGGCGGGAAGACCTATGCTCCTAGCCACACGCCCAAGCCTTAAAACTTTCCGAATAAAACCTAAGACTGATAAAAGAACAAATCGCTTATACCTTTGGCCTCTAAAAACGATACGCGAATACTTTCAGAACGGGGTGTTACAACTCTCCCCTACTTAAACTAGACTTCTTCCTCAAAGTCAGCTACGGCCAAGTATCATGCTATCTGCCCGAAACATCCCTATACATTGCATAATTCGCCTGCTCGGTCCAATCCTTGAAAGCATCATATTGAGAATAATCCAATCACTATTAACCTCGAGTACAATGCTCTTACTCAACCGGTAATCCTTCTAGTACTTCCCGAGCACTTACACTTGACATCCAAGGGGGTTCACCTCTTTACCCTGCGCTGTCACTGGCCTTCCCAAGGCAAATTTCCAATTAACCTTTCCTATCTCCATCAAGAATAAAGCTTCTGCTGAAACTGCAATCCCGGCCAATCCCAGAGCCAACCATCACACCACTACCCACTAAATAATTTTATTTACTATGCTCCAAGGCTAAAATCTCCACGCAGCGTGTGAATCAGATAATTCTTCGAATAAAAGATTCATCTCTGCAATGGTTAAGACTCAGACGAGAGCTACGCAACAGGGTCAAATCAATCACTTTGAGATTATTTAATCCTATCGTGAGTGACTTAGCATCTACTGGTCAGATCACTGCTCTACGCACGAATTCCCTTATCATCTCTCCTGCCTAAAATCCTGATGAATCTCATCCACCTTTCGGATGAACCAAGACCACCCTGGTCCCAACTGATCTACCATTAACTGGAATACCGGTCTCCCACTGGTTACTGAATGCAAGAACAATCTCTCGGTCGCTCTCAGCGATATCCGAAGAAAACTTTGGCTACCTAAACCATTCTATCTACCCAACCACTATGGATCTAGAATCCCTAGGATCCTCGATCCCTTACTTTGACCCTACGGTCTCTACCGGGTCCCACCTGGGATGCTATAAGTACATGGGCCTTGCCCACGAGTCTCATCCAAACTACATTTTGGGGTGGCCTCTCCCACAGTTCTCACCTATCTAGGGCTATGCAGGCCCACTCCTCCTCAAATCTCAGCTTGCTATCCTTTCCTGATTCTTAACATGCTAACTAGGAGATACGGGCTCCCACCCACACTTCGCTAACTAGGAGATATAGGCCCTCGCCCATATTCCTCTAACTAAGCTGCTAATGAATGCTATGCCTTACCCGTAGCCTTACAACACTTCCCTCACTAACTCACTGATGGGGAATGATGCGGCAATCCCGCAGTCTTATATCCTGCCTAAACTCGCATCCTATCAGGAAAACTCCAACCTGGTTTCCCAAACTAGTCATCAACTACTCATGAAGGCACGAACTCAAAGTTGAGAAGTTTCTGAAACTCCCAACTCATGGGCTCCACAACCCACGCAGCCACTTAAGTTGCTTTCTTCCTTACCAAGATTGCGAACTCAACCCAATTTTGCACTCACTTCTACCCTTGACTACTCGGATGGTTCTCCTCCACCTCGATTCAACTAGCTCCTCATATCTCACCGCTTGGGAAGAATTCCCAATTCTAAAAATCTAGCATATGTAGATGGCATATAACTCAATCACAAGTAGGCCTCAAAATTATGAAATACTTTAACGAATAACGATGCAGTACCATAACAATAAAATCATAAAAAAAAGCTGATAAGGAAAGAAAATGAAAGTTACCCACCTGCGACACCAGGGGCTGCTCGTACCTCCTCTGAAATCAACCTGAATGCCCTGCTCCTCGCCGTAGGTGCCTCCGCTCGGCCGTGACGTCCATCGGTGATCCTTGAAGTTGCAGGAGCAAGTGCTATGACCTGTCATGCTGAAAGAAAACTCAGACATTGGGCCTTCTTGTGGACCCTCTGACTGCAATGGAAACATATGAGGTCTGATCCTTGGGTGGTGATAACAGTACAATCTCTACTAAATGACCGATTCAGCCGCACTTCAAGCAGCCCGAATCCCCACCACTCCCGCTCCTACATGCACCCTCATGTGTACTGCCGTACTTTCCACAACGCCCACGGTCTCGATCACCTCTCGATCTAGAATCTGATGTCATGGGCCTCTTACCCGAACCTATAGATACCTGAAAGACTGAACCTCCTCTAGATTCCTCTTCCTTTATGTCTCTAAGTCACTCTCTCACTCTCTCTCTCTCTCTCTCTCTCTTTGGCTTGAACGATCATATCTTCCAGCGTCTTGCAGTTGGATCGGCTCACCAGCTGATTGATATCGCTCCTCAACATCTCGTGGTATTGAGCCTTCTTCATCTCCTCATCCGCCACATACTATGGAACTATAAGGGCTCTCTCTCCCTGAACATGGCGATGATCTCCGCCACTGTCTCAGTAGTCTGTCGGAGGTCCTGGAACTCCCGTGCTAACTGCTTCACCTCAATCACTGGTGCAAACTCGGCCTTGAACCTGGCCGAGAAATCACTCCATGTCATTGCATCCAACGCGGCATCATCCCTAATAGCATACCCAACCGCCTCCCACCAATCACATGCTCTGTCCTTCAAAAGACAGGAGGCGATTCAGACCTTGTCCCCCTCTGGACACCAGCTATAACGAAAGGCGTTGGCGAAATCTACCAACCACTGACTGTTAGCAATAGGGTCCCTAGCCCCATGGTAATCGATGCTCCACAAGCTCTGAACTCTCGAAATGTCAATGTACGCGCTCCCATCATGGCCACCATCTCAGTACGGAAGGCTCCCAACCTCTCATCTAATACCTCCAGTATGCCCTCCTGGAACGTACCAAAAATCACAGGAGTCTGGTCTAGAATACTACACGTAGTCTCAGATGATACAAACTCCCTCATCCGCTCCTCGAGTTGCTCGACTCTTGAACCCGAGCCTGATCCCTCTCCGGTGCTTGATCCGCCCACCGGTCTCTGACGCAATGTAACCATGTTGAATACATATCCTAACAACCATCAGAATATTGATCACTACTGAGGGATCACACACATGCACTACAAGTTCCCTAGTTTTATCTCGTCCCTTCTTGAATCGAGTACAGATCCTCTATTTTTAGTAGTACGTGCCCATACTACCTTCCACATCTATCCGTACTTTCCTCAAGAGTTGCCTCAACTCCACCAAGTCCCTCCACTACTACCTCTGCTCCTAGCACTAAACTCATCCTAGGCTTACCCTAGGGAAATATCTTACCCAACCTCGTCCTCAACTACAAAAGGTCACCTCGTAATGCCAATTAGCTACTACATGAATACCATCACATGTAACAAGGCTCGGATAATCCTTCGATTAAGGGAGTCATCCATACAGTGGTTAGGACTCAAACAAGAACTAAGCAATCGAGTCAAATGCAATACTCTAAGAACTAAGCAATCGAGTCACATGTGACTTAACGTATTCACCTAATAAGGAACTCCCATCACTCAGAGTCCCACAAAGCACAGAACCAGCAACTTTCAGACAAAAGGAAAATCTAACCATAACATAATCAAGAAATCATATTCACATATCAAGAGTCTGTACTAACATGCGATTCTAAGCTCATATAATCAGGCATAACCTAAGCAGGTAGAGGTGCACATAGAAACTGGATCCACGAAATGAAACCGATTCGATCCGAAAACCAGTTTCGGTCAAAACCGATTTTGACCAAACCGGATCGGATTAAACCGGTGACCGGATTCAAACCGGTTTGACTTTTCGGACTCAAAATCGGATTTACCCCCGGATCACAAACCGGATTCTACGTAAACCGGTTCTTAAACCATCGAAAAATCTGGTAAAACTTAAAAAATCCGGATCAAACTGGTGTCAAATTGGATTTGGATTCTTGACCAGATTCGGATCGGATTTTGACGGATTCGGATTGGATTTTACCGGATCGGATTGTTGACCGGATCGGATCCTGGGTTTGTGCATCTCTATAAGTAGGCTATCCTACCACTGCCTAATCAATACTAGCATACAACTTAATAAACACATATAATAGGCATAAAAGGCATCCTTCCTAGATCCTTAGCCCTAATCTAGCATGCTGATCACATAATCATATCATAGCATAAACTTGTATGAGTAATTTGGGAGAACTTACTTGAGCTCGGCTGATTGCATGTACCACACCCTTTTCTCTTTTCAACTCCTTTTTCCTTTTTTGAAGTCCTTTTTCTTTTCAAAGTTCTTTTTATAGAAACAAGTTTCCTTTGAAAATTTTCTTACCAAGTCCTCAGTTTGAGTTCAGACACACCCGAGAGTGTGCCCGAATCCCTGAAACCAAGGCTCTGATACCAACTTGTGACATCCAAAAAATCATGACCAAAAATTTCTTTTTAAACATTAATAAAACATAAGTATCAAATAATTCCATCCATAAACAAGGTTTTATATATCAAATCAGAGTATCATCTCAAAACATGTTCTTTTTATCAGAGTAAACATCCCAGGTTAAAACTTCTTGGTGTGTGCTATGCGATCATCCCGAGCTCTTCCCTCCGCAACCGGAAGTACCTGAAACCAAAAATGAAAACCGTAAGCAGGAAGCTTAGTGAGTTCCCCAACCTAACACATACCAGACACATAACCACATATTGGGCCCCTGCCCGCCATATCGAGACCTACCCGGAATCCGACTTGCTCTGGCATCGGGCCCCGCTTGGCATCAAGCCCCGCCTAGCATCGAGCCCCACTTGGTATACAGATCTGTCTCTCTTAGGCCCTGCCTGTCTCTAGGCCTAGCTCGCTATACACATTCAATCAAATATCATTATAGAAAACAAATAAACACACTCAAACCGTACTCCTGAACTAAGGCCTCGCCTAACTTGGGCGCCGCCCTGGTTTGCTACAGATGAGTCGTGCGACCCTATCCCCACTCCTGCTAATAGTGAGATACGGGACTCCGCCCACACTCACTCCTCTCTTATCACGGGCCTTGCCCCTACTATGCTAATATTGAGATATCGAACCCCATCCATACTTAGCTAGTGATGAGATACAGGACCTCGCCCACACTCACCTTCCAACCTGGCACATACGAGTATGACAAAGACAATAAGTATAATCTAACCGGCAACCTATAAACCTTCCTCGAGATTGCCCCAGCATTGGACCCTAGTTCGCAACATACTACAATCTAAACATACCTTAGGCTTGCCCCGACATTAGACCCCTGGTCTGAAACCAAACGTATCGACACATGCAAGAATCACAAAGATCTCTAGCATCCTAACATTCCTTGGGCCTCGCCCGGCATCGGGTCGTAACCTGGAACATATATCAATAAATACCTAGGGGTAACCCCCGGGTCTTCGTAGTATACACAAACATAATGGGTCGGCATTGTGGCCGTAGAACCATGCACTAAATGAGGAGACTCACCTCGCACTACTGAAGACCTGCTGATACACCTCCGGTTGCCAAACTGCTACTCCCTCGGCATTCCCAAACTGCTACTCCCTCGGCTCCCCGAGCTATCAATTAAGAAATGGCACTTAGCCCCAAAATGTCCTCAAAGTCAACCCTGGTCAAAGTCATGGTCAACAGTCCATGTTGACCTCAACTCGTCGAATTTCCTGAATAACTCACCAACTCACCGAGTAACTCGTCGAGTTCCTTAATGTCCCATGGCCGAAAACTCTAAACCGAAAACCCTTGGCCGAAAACCCTTGACCAAAAACCCTTATCTGATGAGTACACTAGGCGTACTCCTATGTACGCCAAGTGCACAAGCTAAATGGTGTGTACGTTAGGGTACTCCCCTGTTAAGTCACTTTCCTATTAAGTTCTTAATACTCTAATCCAGAAGTTACAATCACATATCCATGTTGTTTTCAACGTCTTAATCTATAAAGTCACTGACTTGGTGACTTTACATTACCCAAATAAGCCCAATGCTTCAAATTAGCATTCCAATCCCATAAAAATGATCTTAACTCTTGCATGGACCCAATAAGACATTCAAGATGAAAACTTTCTGCCTTGGGGACTCATTTAGAAATGAGAGTAGTGACTCTAAGTCCAGAAATTGTATTTGAATCATAAAGCTCCAATATTGGGACCAAAAAGACTCCAAAACTAAACAAAACTAGATCTAATCATACTCGTGGAAAGTTGGAAGCTTTATACCTCCAAATCGTCTGAAAGGGAACCCAAAACTCAGATCTACTGCTTCCCCTTTGATCCACCACCTTGCTATACTCTTCTCTTGCTTGGAAAATAGCTTCACAATACTAAGATGCCTTCTAATGGCCTTCTAAGCTCCAAGGACACTCAAAGGAGGTTTAGGGTTTCGTGGTGGATGTATAAGGATAAGAGGGTGGCTAGCCTCCAGGGCATAATTTTCCTTATATAGTGACATGCCCTAAAATTAGGGTTTAGTGACTATGAGCGTATGCTGGGCGTACTTCTCGTACGATGGGCGTACGCCTCTCCGCACCCACGACCAAATGGCCTTATATGCTGGGCGTAACCAAGCATACGTTGGGCGTACCCAACCGGACATGTGCATGCTTCCTTTGCATGCATGAGACTTGCTTGCCAAACATTTCCATAAGGGACCATTTATGCCAATAACTTCAAAGTTCTATACTTCTTCGTACTAGGCCCATTTCCAATGAACCTTATATCCACAAAAAGGTGGCAGGAAGCCCTACGCTCCAAGCCACACACCTAAGCCTTAAAACTTTTTGAATAAAACCTGAGACCCATAAAAGACCAAATCGCTTATACCTTTGGCCTCCAAAAACCATACAAGGATACTTTCAGAACTAGGTGTTACAGCCAAAATCTCTCAAACCAAGGCTCTAATACCAACTTGTAACGTCCCAAAATTCAGAACCAAAAAATTTCGTTTTTATTTTAATTAAACCATAACCAAACATATTTGTTAAAAGCCATAAAGTAATCATAGTGTATCCAAAAACATCCCAAAGTACATCAGTGTCAAATAAGCAGAAAATCGTGGTGTGGGCAATGCGATCATCCCGAGCTCTTCCCCTTAGAACCGGAAGTACCTAAAACATAAACTAAAAACCGTAAGCATAAAGCTTAGTGAGTTCCTCAAAATATCGTATACCATATATATCTGTCAACTCAAGGTTATATTGGGTCAATTTCACCCCCGGGTCTATTTCACCCCTGAGTCTATTTTAACTAATATGTCAGCACAAGGCCATACCGGGTCTATTTCACCCCCGAGTCTATTTCAACTCATATATCAGCACAAGGCTGTATCTAGTCTATTTCACCCCCGAGTCTATTTCAACTCATATGTTAGCAGAAGGCTGTACTGGGTCTACTTCACCCCAGGGTCTATTTCACTCCACATACATATAGTAAACCGGCACACATGGATACAACACATATAGCAAGAGTCGCAAAGACTACAAGCACATACAAACCCTAGTGGCATATAGTATAGTAAGCACACACACTTCATTCTTCTGAAAATCAAATAGATGATCGGGCTACTAAACCAGAGAATCCCCTCACTAACCAATAAAATAAAACCCTAATTAACAATTAGATCATAAATTAAAATCAGGACATAATCAACAAATCCTAATTCCCAGGGTAAAATACCATTTCACCCTTCCCTTATTTGGCGCAAAAAGCCATGGCCCAAGCCAAATGGCACAAAAGCCCAATAGTGGCCCAAATCTTGAAAGACACTCAAGGCCCAATACGAGCCCAAATGCTAAAAGCCCATAATGCCCCTGATTGAGTACGCTTATCATACCACTTGGTATGCCTAGCGTACAGCCGTGCGACCAAGATTATGGGTTTCATCCTCCTACGCGCAACGTATGCTAGAGTACGCCCTGAGTATGCCTCTGATGACCAAAATCTCATTAAGCACTTAATGCTTTAAGATCAAATGTCCATATTCCAGACCCAAAACTGTAGGGAACGTCTTAATCCATAAAGTCACTAACTTAATGCCTTTGTATGGATCAAATAGACTCAAACCATAGATTAAGCATCTTAGTTTCACCAAATGGACATATGCTCATGCATCATTGGTCCTCAACCATCAAGATGCTAACTTTATTAACTAGGGATCTCAAAATCATCAAGAGGAGAAACTCATAACTTCTGAAGTGTTGAAACATGAAGTGACCCTCTTAATTTAGCCTACAGCAGCCTACAAGCATCCACAGTCAAGCTCCCATCAGCAGCCCCATCCGAAGTCATCTAGTCAACCACAGTCTTCTTACTTTACTTAGTTTATTTTTATCTATCTTTCTGTAATACTCTCTATTGTCCAGTATCCCTTGCATGGCTACTCTTAAAGAGTGAATCAAATGTAATTCTTGAGTATCTATAAATAGAGCTCACTCTTTCTCAATCAATACAGATATATCTATCTTCACTCATCTATTAATCTGAATTATCTTCAAGTATTTCTTACGCATCTTATATCTTTCTTACTCTCTAAATCATCTCGATCATAACTGATAAATACTTCTCTTCGGAGAAAGTCATTAATGACTTTATCACTAAGATTGATCTCACTCACTAACTTGGTTTGAATGCATTCCATGTTATGAATCAACTTATGTGGTTACTTGATATATCACCTACTGTCATTTATGTTTCCTTACATTTCTGCAACTAACTATCTAACTATCTAACTTATTAACTTATTATTATTGAGCTTTTAATTAGATGGAGTGACAAATCCCTACTAGAACTCATGCTTAGGACTAAAATGTGCTCAAAACAAACCCTATTCTAGTAATAGAATCATCAAGATAGAAGGTTTACACCTTAATAAAGCTGAGAAATGAAAGTAGATACTGGATCTACAAGTTCCTACTTGATCAAGGCTCCTTCTCCAAGTTTCTTCTTCTTCAAGGTTCATCAAACACCCACTAAAACACACACAAAGGGTTAAATCTCTCTAGATGAGATAGGGTTTCGAAATGAGACTCGAAAGGGCAATGTAGGCTAGGAAATCAGAGAACCTTGGCACATAAGGTTGCTTAAATAGGGTCCAAACCCTAAAATTAGGGTTTGTCCACTGATTACGTATGT
The DNA here is from genome assembly GCF_002870075.4 of Lactuca sativa. NCBI lineage: Eukaryota > Viridiplantae > Streptophyta > Magnoliopsida > Asterales > Asteraceae > Lactuca > Lactuca sativa. The sequence goes on along the minus strand of NC_056623.2, from coordinate 161,328,265 downwards.
ACAGCATAGGTACCTCCCTTCGAAAATTAAAACAATGCCCCCTATGGACCAAAATTGCATAGTAATTACACATTAAGGGTCAAAATGAAATATGGCACAAGAACTTTCTCTAAATGTTTCCAATAGTGTTGGTGGTTCAAATCGAGCTCCTATATTGGTGGCAAATGAATACCATCACTGGTTTCAAAGAATGGAAAGATACTTAAGGAGACTTGGTAGAGATGTATGGCGATCTGTTGAAGAAGGACCACAGGTCCCTGTTCTTACACCTGTTCAAACTGATGGCACCACAGCCAGACTAGGAGGAGGACAACCAGTCATGAAACGTCCCACCAAAGATGATCTTGATAAAATGGAAAATGATGTTGTTGCTTTTTATGAAATCTCTTATGGAGTTGCTCCTGACAACTTTAACATTATCATAAACTGTAAATCAAGCAAAAAAGATCTGGGATGTTCTCAAGAGCTTGTATGAAGGCTCAGAACAAGCTCAAGATAAGAAGCTCACAACTACACTCAATGAATTAACAACTTCAAAGCTCATACTGGCGAAAGTTTAGAAGACTCTTTCAAAAGGTTCAATTTGATAGTCACTAAGTTATCAACTGCTAGCACCATCCGCAGTAACCATGAAACAAACCTTCAATTTCTCAATGGTTTAGGAAGACATTGGACTACTGCTAAGATGATAGTTCAAGGAGATAGAAAGATTCATTCCCTATCTCTCTATAAGCTATATGGGGATTTGCAAGCATAAGAATCCACCGTACTCAAAGACTATGCTGACTTCGGAGGACCACTTGCTCTTGTAGCACAAGCTCCTCATAATCAATATTACTCTCCCTCGTATGACACTACACCGCTTTCATACGAACCTGACTCAGAGTATGATGATGAAGAAGAGTTTCAGAAGGTTATTGCTCTTGTTAGTAAACAGTTCAACCGGCTACCACCTCACTCTTTTCGCAAGAATCAACAATTCAACAAACATCCTTTCAACCGTAACTTCAACCCACAAAACAATCACTCTCATTATCAAAAAATTTCACACCCACAACCACAATCTCAAAACACTCAACCAAAGGAGGCACCGTAGTCCATTCAAACCTCTGACTCTGTTACCCCTTTAGAAGACAAAAGTGATGTTGTAATATGTCACAAGTGCAACAAAGAGAATCATTTTGCAAAGGATTGCTAAGCTAATGTGGTGAAAGACAGAGCATTCTACCTTAGAATGGCTCAAGAACTGGAGGAAAAGGAAAAGCCTAGGGCATATGTGGCTCATGTCAAAAGAGACCATCAAGTTTGGTCATCTGGAGATGAAGAAGAAACCATCAGCAATATCAAAGGAAAAGGCAAGATCTACATGCTAGCAACTGCTGATGATGATGGGTCTACAAAGCTGGAAAGGAACTACTGCTACATGGCAAAGGATGGAACTCTAAGCATCGTCGAACAGGTAAAACTCATGATCCAAACTCTAAACTATAACATGCATGACTGTCAACATTTCATAAACAATCTTAATGACATATGTGATGTCATCCTTACAAACTACAACAAAGCCTTAGATGAGAAGAACATAGCGTCCCAAGAGATGTTTCATGTGAGAGGACGACTGGACAACAAATGACTCAAAATGGCCATGTTAGAAAGAGTTTTAGAGTTAGAAAAAGATGCAAGAATGTTGAGTGAAACACAACTAGAGATAGCTTTGAACCTAACAGATTTAGCTTAGAGTGAGATTGTACGCTTAAATCTATTAATAGAAAAATTGTTCAATGAAATTGAAGCTATTGAAAATTTGGTTAATAATGGAACTGTGGACAATACATACAATTGGGGTTGGTCAAATGGATATCCTACCGTAGAGGATTCCTCACCCCGGTTTAACAAAGATCGACTCTATGTCCCTCCGGACCGAGAATTTCATTTTCCAGTCAATGACAAGACTTTTTCCGAAGATATCGGAACACACTTCGGTAGACTTCATAATCTAAGTAATAATTATGTCATTGAGGAAATTGTGCCTGAGGTTTCGGATCACACATGTGATCAACCTCCTATCTATGGCACAATCAACCCAAATTCTCAGACCACATCTGTCGTTGATGAAGAAATTGTCATAGAAAGTCCCGAAGTCTCACAGGACTTTCCACCTTTGTCCTCAGACCGCAGTGCCTCTCACTGCAGTCATGATTCTCAGAAAAATCCTACTCCAGTCACAACTCAGACTTATGCTACGGTAGCTAAGTCTTCCTTACCAAAGTCCACAATCAAAAGTTCTGTGACTCTTCAACCAATTCACCATTAACTACCCATAGAAAACTTTGAAGTGGGTCAATGCTCTCAAAACCCTGAATCTTCAAGTTCTGATGAGTCAAGCCCTCGTTGTCAAAACTTTTTCAAAGGCATCTAGGAAACTGCAGTTGAACACTAACGACTGCGGATCTCCAAAAACTTTAGCAAAAAAGGCTTTCAAAGAGGATATTCGATCTCGAGGCACAAATCAACAAACTTTTTCTAAAAATAAAAGACATACAAGATTTCCAAAATCTAAGAGTCCATAAAAGTTTATTTTTGCTCACTATTTTTGGAAAAAATCTCCCATCAAGATAACATGCAAAAAGGAATGTACAGTTTCAACATCCATTCCTTACTCATCTGACAAAACCCAAAAGAAAGAAAGGTCTTTTTGAAACAATGGTTTTCAAATCTATTCCTCAGATGATCCAAAATGGAAGGGTATCTTACCCACTCCAACACTTTTAAAATCACATCAAAATTTCAACAAGTGGAAGGGAATTTTACCAAATCCCAAGAAAAGGTCCAAGGTATCTACACGTGCAAAATCTTCTTCGAGACAAAAATTTTCTAAATCCAACAACACACATGTTAGATCTTACCAACCTCAGACCAGTGACAAGTCAACCACACCCTTCTGACCGCTGACTAAACAAAGTGCCAAAACAAAATACAAAATGTCAGCTTGCCAATGTTAATGTAGTTGTCAGAAAAAGTTATCTCATTTCAAAACTGATCCTTTTTAGAAACCTCATAACTTTTCAAAAAGGCACAACGCTCCAAAAACTCACAAACACCCAGGACTAGGATTAAAAGTTGACACGAAACCAGTCCCTGCAACCTCTTTTCATGCATCAATCAAAAACTCATCTATTGTCCCAGGCTCCAAACTAGTTTGGATGCCTAAACTAACCGTGTAATTTTCAGACCTTGTGCAAGGAGGAACAAGAAGAAGAATGGTTAATCGATAATTCCTGCTCCTTGCACATGACGGGAAGGGTAGAATACCTTCGAGATTTTAGGCGAATTTCCAACAGTGGAAATGTCACATTTGGGAACAATGCGAATGGGATAATCCGAGGTTATGGTGTTCTCACTACGGGAAACTTCTCTATTCAAAAGGTTGCTTATGTAGAAGGCCTTAAACACAATCTCATCAGTGTTGGTCAACTATGTAAAGCAGGCCATCGTGTTGAATTTGATGACCAATTTTGCTACGTAATGACAAGAGATAGGAGCACTTGTCTGATAAAGTCCAGATCTGAAGGTACTATGTGACATCCCCATTTTTACGGCCAGAAAAGACCGATTTTGTTTATGCTTTATAAAAATCAGAGTATCTCTTTTAATAAAAATGTTGCGGAATTTGTTCCCAGAAAAACATGATAATCGCGTTATCAAAGAATTTCTAAAGAAATATATTTTTATTCACTTTTAAAACATTTGGGATGTCATCGTCAATAAGCGTAAATAGAACTTACATTCATTTACTCTAGTGATCTACATCTCTTTTAAATCTGTCAGTGTAATGTGACTTCATATCAACACCTATGATATAAATAAACTGAGTGGGTCAGGTTGGGAAACTTGGTGAGTACATAGGGTTTTCAACCCACAATAATATAATTATTATGTTTCAACAATCAAACAATCAACCCAATTACCCATCCCCATTATCTTCTTTATTCTTAAGGATCTACCTTAAGAATCAGCTATTTCTCATTCATTCATTCCTAAGGATCATCCTAAGGAAACAACATGAAGTCCATTGTTGCCAATGACACATTGGTTAAGTGCAGCTGCTAATATTGTCACTTACGCACAGCTGCCAGAATTAGGACATTTTCTATGAGGTGCTTCTGCCGGTATTGACCCTTAAACACTACTGTCATGGTCATAAGGCTCCCTATTAGGCGCAGCTGCCGATACTATCCTTAGAGCGCAGCTGCTAGGACGTTTACCGTAGATCTAAATCATCTACGGGTTGTGGCGCAACTGCCAGTGCTCATCTATAGGGTACTAGGTCCACTACTGCCAATGTATACCTATAGGGCACTAGGTCCGTACTACTAAAGTTCCTCTATTTCAGCTTTTATTCCTCATCATTCATCTACCCATGTTTTACCCAACATATTTTGTAGCTATAAAATACATTATACAGTTTACATCATTTAAAGCATGTATAAAAATCTTTCACCAGCATAGACAGCAAGTATTCAGACAATATGCACACATAACACGTAATTTATATTAAAGTACTTCATATCTATGTGTAAGATGAAAGGTACCATGCACTCACAGCACGTAATTTATATTAAATACTTCATATCTATGTGTAAGATGAAAGGGACCATGCACTCGCAACAAGTAATTTATATTAAATACTTCATATCTATGTGTAAGATGAAAGGGACCATGCACTCACAACATGTAATTTATATTAAATACTTAATATATATGTGTAAGGTTAAAGTAACTATGCACTCACAAAACATAATTTATATTAAATACTTAATATATATGTGTAAGGTGAAAGTAACTATGCACTCACAACACGTAATTTATATAAAATATTTCATATCTATGTGTAAGCTGAAAGTAACTATGCACTCACCTGATTAGGTGGTGATTCCGAACTCAGATAGCACTTCGTTATCTCAAAACAATTTTCCTCGACAAAACCTAGTATCAATACCACTAGGGTTTAGTTTTTAACGTTAACCACGACTAATTAATAGTCTAGCTATTATTACTATTATATAAGCGTTAAATAACACTCAATATAAGTCATAATAATAGCCCAAATAATTATTTTAAGGTCCTATGTTACTATAATTAAATAAAATCTATTTTAAATATAGTATAGACGTAGCTCACTTACAGCGGGTTTTTGTTAAAAACCAGGCTTCGCTGGAGCAGCGTTTCCGAGCCGAAAGCTTTTCTTCTCGGAGCCGTCGGGCGCTCCGGGGCTTTCTTCTCGTGCTAGGGAGGTTCCCTAGACTTGCGATGGGTTTAGGGAGGCTAGAGAGAAGTTAGAGAGAGAAAGAGAGGCTTATGGTGTGAAGAAAATATGAGGAGTTCACCATTGTATTTATAGGAGTTTTATAGTAAAGTAGTCTCTAAGCTTCGTCCGTTTCTTCTGCGTAGGATCTCCGTTTTCTACGTTATTTATATCCACGCGTTGGTATCTACGAGTACTACAACTTTCATTTAGACCTTGTTGGCTAATTCTCTTCTATCCCATATTTACAAAAACTGTATCGTATTTATCGCGCTCGAAGAGTAGCAACTAAGCTTCGTCCATATCTTTCGCATACGAGCTCCGTTTCCAACTTTATTTATATCCATGTGTTGGTATTTATGAGTACTACAACTTTCATTTAGACCCCGTTGGCTAATTCTCATTCTATCTCGGATTTATAAAACTATATCGAATTTATCGACCTCGAAGAGTAGAGACTAAGCTTCGTCCATATCTATCTCATACTATCTCCGTTTTCGATGTTCTTTATATCCATGCGTAGGTAAAAATAATATCTACAACTTTCATTTTGACTCCGTCAGCTAATTGTCGACCGATCATAAATTTAATAGTAGGAGGCATTTAGACTGTTAAATGAACGCGAAGAATTTGTAACTCCTTCATACGAACTCCATTTTTGTCCATCTTTTTACTGTTGAGTTCTTATTAATGAGATCTTTAACTCTCATTTAGGTCGCGTAAGCCAAAAACCGCTCGAACTAAAATTCGAATTTCGGGTTGTACACTATTAAGCCGAAACTTTGAAAAATCATAACTTCCTCATACGAAGTCAGATTTGGGCATTCTTTTTATGGATTTTATCGTTTTAACATACTCTACGACTTTGGTTTAGATAACTAAGTCTAAAAAGTCTTCTATCGTAAATTCACTTTTTACGCTTCCCGGTGTCGTGCCGGTTTTGTTGTAAAACTTCGACGGGTCATAACTTCTTCGTTATAACTCGGATTTTGCCGTTCTTAATATGTACGGAAACTTTGTAACATATACTACAACTTGGTTAAGATTATTCATTCTAAATAATCTTTTATTGAAAAGTCATTTTCGACCCCTATTATCTCTAAATTGACAAACCCGGATCTACAGGCGTTACAATTATCTCCCCCTTAGGATGATTACGTCTCGGAATCATCAACGAAACAGGGCTCACATGAAGACTCCATATGTTATCTTTTCATATTGGGTAATAACCGTAACTTATATCTTGCTTTGAACAAGTTTCTAACTCTTGGACTCTTGGACTGCATGCGGTGCTTGATCTTGCACTTGCTCCCTATCGCACGTTAGACTCCAAATTATGACCTTAAAGTCACAATCTCGATTCTTACTGGAGAAAAACTCTTGATAATTCGTTCGATTTCCACAATACCGATGGATCACGTTCCAATGACCTCTCATCGTGTGTTGCAACGCTTAGACTCATGTCTCTTAGAGTCAAATTCCAGAATAGACTATACCTTCCTTCATGTTCTAATGTGATATAATCACATTTTGAAAGGTAGCATTCCTAGCTACAAGCAACTATCTCGATTCTTACTGGAGAAAAACTCTTGATAATTCGTTCGATTTCCACAATACCGATGGATCACGTTCCAATGACCTCTCATCGTATGTTGCAACGCTTAGACTCATGTCTCTTAGAGTCAAATTACAGAATAGACTATACCTTCCTTCATGTTCTAATGTGATATAATCACATTTTGAAAGGTAGCATTCCTAGCTACAAGCAACTATCGCGATACCTCTACTGATCGCTTTGATTGTCTTTGACTTCAAGCTTCTAGCTTAAGTCAGATGCTACATCGGACTAGGTTCTCTGAACCATTTAATATACTCTTCTTAGTCGGACTCAATTTGATATGACCACTAGGGTCTGAATAACAACAATCTTCTTAGTTATTACTGAAATCATGGTAATGACATACTTGAATAAAAGAGAATCAATTATTGGCTTCTTGGTAACCTGGTGACTTTTCCTGATCCAAGTGTGAGTCCTATGCTTCCAGTAGTATATGCATCTACTACCTTTCACACCTACTCATACTCGTCCAAAGTATTGTCTCATAGTCCCCAAGTCTTAAAATCACAAAACAATTTAACACATATGAGTGTGTACAAATAATCATAAAAATTTCCCTAGACTCTACTAGGACTTCTTCTATGCGTATCTTCAATCATCAATTTTGCTTCAACTCGGTTGGTGATGGAAATTCTAGATGATAGGAAAACTTTAGGAATTAGACCAATCGTTCTATCATCCCGCCAATCAAATGTGTACATTCAGATGTACTGTACTTCTCTAGACGTACTACTATTTTATCAGACGTATTCTAAAGGCAAGATACCTCTCTTATGATATCTTCCGATAGGTATCATTTACTATCGTAATCCATCTCATTTCCTCTATTTCCTCAGTCTATCATGGTTCGCATCACTTCCTGAACTTCTGCCATTGTGATAGGTTCAGGTGTAGGCGCAACGACCGATGTATGACACATCACATTCTTAGGCTCAGGTTGTCATCTTCCTCTTGTTTTGTACACTCAAGCAGACGTTCGGTGTACCGAGACGAGAATTTAAGATAGGAAACATCTTATTTACGATAGATGTATAAATCTCCTTATTACTCTGAAACATTACATGCTAGTTCTAATATCGTTATCATACGCTTAGAATCCTGAACACATAATGTATCTAGATCCGGTCGGCAACAGACCATAGACCCAAACATATAAGAGCATATAAGGAATTTTTATAGCTATAACATAAATCATCTAGCACATAAAACATTTTAGGCATCTTTCCTAAAATAAACTAGTACTCGTGTCTAAATTATAGCAGACACTCATCTCACAATCATCGCTTAGCATTCTAAGTTTAAGTCTAGAAATTTCCTACAAATTCCTAGTTCGCTTAAACTAATGCTCGGATACCAACTGTGACATCCCCATTTTTACGGCCAGAAAAGACCGATTTTGTTTATGCTTTATAAAAATCAGAGTATCTCTTTTAATAAAAATGTTGCGTAATTTGTTCCCAGAAAAACATGATAATGGCGTTATCAAAGCATTTCTAAAAAAATATATTTTTATTCACTTTTAAAACATTTGGGATGTCATCGTCAATATAGAAACATAAGTATAAACAGAACCTACATTCATTTACTCTAGTGATCTACATCTCTTTTAAATCTCTCAGTGTAATGTGACTTCATATCAACATCTGTGATATAAATAAAATGAGTGAGTCAGGTTGGGAAACCTGGTGAGTACATAGGGTTTTCAACCCACAATAATATAATTATTATGTTTCAATAATCAAACAATCAACCCAATTACCCATCCCCATTATCTTCTTTATTCTTAAGGATCTACCCTAAGAATCATCTATTTCTCATTCATTCATTCCTAAGGATCATCCTAAGGAAACAACATGAAGTCCATTGTTGCCAATGACACATTGGTCAAGCGCAGCTGCTAATATTCTCACTTAGGCACAGCTGCCAGAATTGGGACATTTTCTATGAGGCGCTTCTATCGGTATTGACCTTTAAACACTACTGTCATGGTCACAAGGCTCCCTATTAGGCGCAACTGCCGATACTATCCTTAGAGCGCAGCTGCTAGGACGTTTATCGTAGATCTAAATCATCTACGGGTTGTGGCGCAGCTGCTAGTGCTCATCTATAAGGTACTAGGTCCACTGCTGCCAATGTATACCTATAGGGCACTAGGTCCGTACTACTAAAGTTCCTCTATTTCAGCTTTTATCCCTCATCATTCATCTACCCATGTTTTACCCAACATATTTTGTAGCTATAAAATACTTTATACAATTTACATCATTTAAAGCATGTATAAAAATCTTTCACAAGCATAAACAGCAAGTATTCAGACAATATGCACACATAACACGTAATTTATATTAAAGTACTTCATATCTATGTGTAAGATGAAAGGGACCATGCACTCACAACATGTAATTTATATTAAATACATCATATCTATGTGTAAGATGAAAGGGACCATGCACTCACAACACGTAATTTATATTAAATACTTCATATTTATGTGTAAGATGAAAGGAACCATGCACTCACAACACATAATTTATATTAAATACTTAATATATATGTGTAAGGTGAAAATAACTATGCACTCACAACACATAATTTATATTAAATACTTAATCTATATTTGTAAGGTGAAAGTAACTATGCACTCACAACATGTAATTTATATAAAATACATCATATCTATGTATAAGCTGAAAGTAATTGTGCACTCACCTGATTAGGTGGTGATTCCGAACTCAGACAGCACTTCGTTATCTCAAAACAATTTTCCTCCACAAAACCTAGTATCAATACCACTAGGGTTTAGTTTTTAACGTTAACCGCGACTAATTAATAGTCTAGCTATTATTACTATTATATAAGCCTTAAATAACACTCAATATAACTCATAATAATAGCCCAAATAATTATTTTAGGGTCCTAATAACATTATTATAATTAAATAAAATCTATATTAATTATAGTATAGGTGTAGATCATTTACAACGGGTTTTAATTAAAAATCGGGCTTCGCTGGAGCAGCGTTTCCGAGCCGAAAGCTTTTCTTCTCGGAGCCGTCGGGCGCTCTAGGGCTTTCTTCTCATGATAGGGAGGTTCCCTAGACTTGGGAGGAGTTTAGGGAGGCTAGAGAGAAGTTAGAGAGAGAAAGAGAGGCTTATGGTGTGAAGAAAATATGAGGAGTTCACCCTTGTATTTATAGGAGTTTTATAGTAAAGTAGTCTCTAAGCTTCGTACGTATCTTCCGCGTAGGAGCTCCGTTTTCAACGTTATTTATATCCACGCGTTGGTATTTACGAGTACTACAACTTTCATTTAGACCTCGTCGGCTTATTCTTCTTATATCTCATATTTACAAAAAAAAATATATCGTATTTATCGCGCTCGAAGAGTAGCGACTAAGTTTCGTCCATATCTTTCGCATACGATCTCCGTTTCCGACTTTATTTATATCCACGTGTTGGTATTTACGAGTACTTCAACTTTCATTTAGACCCCGTTGGCTAATTCTCATTCTATCTCGGATTTATAAAACTGTATCAAATTTATCGTGCTCGAAGAGTAGAGACTAAGCTTCGTCCATATCTATCTCATACTATCTTCGTTTTCCCCGTTCTTTATATCCATGCGTAGGTAAAAATAATATCTACAACTTTCATTTTGACTCCGTCAGCTAATTCTAGACCGATCATAAATTTAACAGTAGGAGGCGTTTAGACTGTTAAATGAACACGAAGAATTCGTAACTCCTTCATACGAACTCCATTTTTGTCCATCTTTTTACCGTTGAGTTCCTATTAATGAGATCTTTAACTCTCATTTAGGTCGCGTAAGCCAAAAACCGCTCGAACTAAAATTCGAGTTTCGGGTTGTACACTATTAAGCCGAAACTTTGAAAAATCATAACTTCCTCATACGAAGTCAGATTTGGGCATTCTTTTTATGGATTTTATCGTTTTAACATACTCTACGACTTTGGTTTAGATAACTAAGGCTAAAAAGTCTTCTATCATCAATTCACTTTTTACGCTTCCCGGTGCATGTGAGTGTGGAAAGGAATTCAAGGCAAGTCACCCCACGGTGATTGATGCCTTAATTTCTGAACCATTGGAACTCTTACACATTGATCTCTGCGGTCCATCTACTGTAGCTAGTCTTCATAACAAAAAATACATACTGGTTATTGTGGATGACTTCACACGTTTCACATGGGTATTCTTTCTTCGACTCAAGTCAGAAACACCGCAGGTGATGATCAACTTCATCAAGGAAATCGAACATCATATCAAGTTACCAGTTAGACGTATCCGAAGTGATAATGGAACCGAGTTTACTAACCATCTTCTAAATAGTTTCTTGGTTTCCAAAGGGATTACACACAACTTCTCAGCTCCTTACGCACCACAAAAAATAGGGTAGTAGAACGAAGGAATCGCACTCTAGTAGAATCTGCCATATCTATGCTGAATTTTGCTCACCTTCCTCTCTAGTTTTGGGCCAAAGCAGTGGCCACAGCCTGTTTTTTACAAAATCGAAGCATAGTGTGCAAACATCTCAACAAAACACCGTATAAGGGCCTTAACAACCGTAAGCCAAATGTCCGATTCTTTCATATATTTGGGTGTAGATGCTTCGTAATCAATAATAGAGATCACCTCAACAAATTCGCACCACATTCTGATGAAGGCATATTCCTTGGCTACTCAACTAGCAACGTTGCTTATCGAGTTCTCATTAGACACACGAGGTTGATAATTGAAAGCTTCGATGTGAAAATTGATGACTATCACATCCGCAACACTGCACCATCAACTGAAACCACAACAATTCTAGAAAGTGATATTCCTGCCTCTTCGGGTCCATTAAATCTAGTTGAAGTCAACTATGACGGTCTCTTTGATCTGGTAGGTACAACTAAGTTATCCGAAGTCGTCGTGTCTCTAGAAACTCAGCAGCAGCATGCAGATGTATCTGCTCCAACAGTGTTCGAAGAAGTATGACTAAATATTTCGACCTTGCCAGTTAAGGGGGGAAAACTCAACTCCGGACCATACAACAACCATCTAGATTCCAGTACCATAAGATGAAGCTCCAATCCGCATAGAGTTTCAACCATCAAACGTTTCTTCGGTTTCAGATGATGAAAACATAGAAAACATTAACACAAGAACAGAGTCAAGGATTATTACTCTTGAGACACACTTGAACAAATGTTAGAACAAGTATAGTTGCGGAATTAGTTAATCTCAAAGGATCTAAAAGCTCAACAATAATATGTTAATGAGTTAGATAGTTAGATAGTTAGTTGCGGAAATGTAAGGAAACATAAATGACAGCATGTGATATATCAAGTAAACACATAAGTTGATTCATAACATGGAATGCATTCAAGGATAAACTCAACTCCAGACCATACAACAACCATCTAGGTTCCAGTACCAGAAGATGAAGCTCCAATCCTCAGGGAGTTTCAACCATCAAACGTTTCTTCGGTTTCGGATGATGAAAACATAGAAAAAATTAACACAAGAACAGAGTCAAGGATTATTACTCTTCCATCTGCAATCCAGGGGGAACCTTCGCAGGTTCAAAGTGAACTCCCTTCTACACTCCAGGGGAACCTTCGCCTTCTGCCCAAGATAACTCTGATCTCGCCTTCCTAGTTCAAGACAGTTCAACAGGATGTTCTCAAGTCCAGGGGGAATTGCCTTCTCCAGCCGCAAAGTCTTCTGATATTGAAGACATTCCCTCCACCGCCGCTGCTGATCATCTGCAACCCCATCTACACATATAGACGAGACACCACCCAGTAGGTCAAATTATAGGCAACCCATTCGTAGGAATCCAGACTCGATCATCTAAGGACTTATCCGATCACTGTCACTATGCAGCATTTTTGTCCTCAATCGAACCCCAATTGATCAAAGAAGCATTACTTGAACCAGACTGGATTTCAGCAATGCAAGAAGAGCTAGAAGAATTCAAAAGGAACAAGGTATGGCAGCTCGTTCCAAAATCGCAAGGCCACACCATTGTTGGCACTAGATGGGTGTACAAGAATAAGTTAGATGAATCTGGTGCAGTCGTCAGAAACAAGGCAAGACTAGTTGCCAAGGGATATAGTCAACTTGAAGGCATTGACTATGATGAAACGTATGCTCCGGTAGCACGAATGGAAGCCATCCGGATTTTCTTAGCATACGCAACACACAAAAATATCAAGGTTCATCAAATGGATGTGAAAAGTGCTTTTCTCAACGGCGAATTAAAAGAAGAGGTTTATCTTCAGCAACCTCTGGGCTTCGAAAGTATTGAATTCCCAGACCACTGCTATAAGCTTGAAAAAGCAGTGTACAATCTAAAACAAGCCCCAAGAGCATGGTATGAGACTCTATCTGAATTTCTTGTCTCTTCCAGTTACAAAAGAGGAGTGATTGATCCCACTTTATTTCGAAAAGCAAATGGTGATCATCTGATGCTTGTACAAATATATGTGGATGATATCATTTTCGGCTCATCTGATCAAAAGATGGTGGATGAATTTGCTAAGCTCATGACCAACAAGTTCCAAATGAGCATGAATAGAGAGATTAACTACTTTCTAGGACTTCAAGTGAAACAAAGTCCCTCAAGGGATACTCATTCATCAAGAAAATACAAGTTAAAGAATTATTCAATGGACAACTGTTCTTCGGCTAAGGTCCCCATGGCCTTCGGATATAAGATATCTGTTGATCACCTCAGGCGAATATGTTGATCACAAGTCTTATAGAGGTATTATTGGCTCTTTGATGTACCTCACCGCAAGCCGACCAGGTATAGTCTTTGCAACGGGTGTATGTGCAAGGTACCGGGCTGACCCAAAAGTGTCTCACATGACCGCATCCAAACAAATTCTACGGTACTTAAAGTGTAGCAAAACTCTTGGATTATAGTATCCTACAGGAAATGATTTCAGTCTTCAAGCATTCACAGATGCAGATCATGCCGAATGCAAACTTGATCGCAAAATTACCTCAGGTGGATGTCAATTTCTGGGTGGAAGACTAGTCAACTGGTCATCAAGAAAACAAAATTGTGTATCATTGTCTACCGCAGAAGCTGAATATGTGGTCGCAGCCAGTTGTTGCTCTCAAGTGTTATAGATGAAGACACAACTACTAGACTACGGATACAGAATGTTGTGGATGTCAATCTATTGTGACTCTGAAAGCGCTATAGTGATTTCTCACAATCCTATTCAGCACTCCAAGACCAAGCATATTGAACTACGGTATCACCTCATCAAAGACCACATCCTGAAAGGTAACATTGAACTAATTTTTGTTCATACTCATGAAGAGATTGTTGATGTATTGACAAAGGAACTTGACTCTACAAAACTCAACAGTTTCTTACAAATGTTAGGAATGATGAGTCAAGACCCATAATTCTTTTTGATTTGATAGGTACCGCAGACCATCCTTGGTCTCTGTTGCGGTTCTAGTTGAAGTTATTTATGATAGATGGTTTTGATATATCCTATGTACCGCAACCATATATCATACTTATACTTCAATGGTCATTACTGTTTGTTATTAATAATACTTTTTCAAGTGCTCCTCTCAGTTCTTCTACCGCAGTCATCCATCCGACAACATATGATCCATCCGCAATGAAGTTTCAATCCGCAGTCACTTTAATTGATTTTCAATCTATTACATTCTTTTGAAAAAAAAACATGGTGTGCTATTTAATGATCCTTCATTAAATAGAGAAAACATTAAAGAAAAACATTCTTTGTATATCTATCTCATCCTTTTTGAATAAACCTCGTGTCAGACCTATTTTAGGTATGATGACAAAAAGAAAAATTTTCCAAAATCAAATCCTTTTAATCTCTCTCTTCCTATTACTCTAAAACATCTAAACCGTTACAACTTCCCTTTACCCAACGGATTAATCTCACCCTCACCACACGTTCTCCAAACGTGGGTCTTCAACCTGACATTTCATTAAATGCAAACCTCTTTTTGGTAAATCTCAAAATACAAATTTAATCCTTTTCTTAATTTGTGGTTGAGATTAACTCTCTTAATTCGAAATAAACACCCAAATGTTTTACCCAAATTCACTTAGGATAAAATCGTTTCCCGCTCCATAAGCCACTATAAAACCCCTTTCTTCTTCCCAAAGAAAAGTTTACACTCTCTGAACTTCAACCTTCATCTTGTACTCTGTTTTTCCTTCTCTTACAAAGCTTCTTCAAAATCCTACAATGGTGAAATCAGGTGTATCCAAGAAACACTCCAAAGCATCCGGATAAGTAAACCCTACTGGTTCATACTCTGCCTCATGACATCCTACGCCTTCGATTGCATCTAGCAATTTCAGGGCCATGTTCGAAGAGCATTCCTTCTACAATGCTCCCACAAAGTTGATGATCAAGTTCTTGTAAAATCAACCTCTATTTGGACCCTTTGATTCGTTCACAGATGTTGTTCCTCTTTCAACCCTATTCAGGTGTGCCTTCTCAGCATATCGACCACTCGAAAATCCTCAAGAAGTGCATTTGAATCTAGTTAACGATTCTTTGGTTATTCTGACTAAAGAAAAGTTTCTCACAGCCATTAACCTTCTTGTTCATCCCTCCATCAAGATTTTTACTCCATCCATAGCGGACATCCTTTCTATGCATTACCATATGGGATATCAAAAGAAAATCAAAGGCATTAGGGAATTTAAGAAAAACCAACTGCCTGCGGTCTGGAAATTTGTTTTCCATTTTGTGATCTGCAGTCTCTCCGGCAGAATCGGAGGCACGGATAACATGCGACTCAAGCCCCTAGAGCTAGTATGTAGTATCTTGACCGGCCATGACGTCAACTATAGTCAAATACTATGGGACGATTTCTTGCAACACATTCCAAAGGAAAGCCCAAAAGAGAACCCTACCGAACTCATGTTTGCAAGGTTCTGGTCTTTATGCATCTCAGACCTCCATGCGGATGCAGGAATTAGCATGGGCAACGACATCAACCTCTTTGTCACCAAGGATCTCAAAAGGTATAATCCCTCATCTGATTAGTCTATTTTTGGACCCATTAGAAGACTACCAACCCACATTCTCTCTACTCTTGGTCTTCAGACTGCTAATGTCTCAAATCATATTGAGGCTACAGAAGGTATTACCTCATACCTTCCTACCCCACCTCTTCAAACCCCATCTGAAATCATTGCCCCTGGTAGTACCGCAGTCCCATGTTCCACAACTCTTTACAACCTATAATTATCCCAAAGACGCACACAATTAGTCACTGCTCGTCAAGGCCCCCGCAACACCAAGAAATAAGGAACTCCCAAAAAGGATGCTTCCAAACAAGCTAATCCTACAAAGAAAAGGAAAATCACCCCTCATGTGATAACACAAGTAAGTCCAAGCAAACATCAATCTCCCTTTCCCTCTAGTAGTGATTCTGATGAGGATGATCAACCCATTGTAATCCTTAACAAAATAAAAACCGATCCCACAAGCCAAATGCGTGACCGGACTGATACCTCAGCCTCTCAAAAGGCTCCGGTAGTCCTTGGGGTGGCCGCACACCCATTCGAATCAACCATCCAATACCACTCAGATGTAGGTGATGCGTCTGCTACACCACAACGTGGAGACTCCCCACTAGGTCAATCCCAATAGGATGGATCTGGCTCCCGCCCTAAGGTCTCAAGGGCTTCCCGTCTTTATTTCTTTCCCCAAGAGGATTTGCGCTCCATACTTTTGTCTGTTACCCAAACACTACAAACACCATCCCAACCGCAAGGCGACTCTTCAACCTTTTCCAGAACTGAGCCGAGGCCATACTTGACTTTAGGTCAAGGAGACAAAAGAAGCTCAGGAAATCCTACTCTGCTTACATCCTTAATAGGTGGATTAGGCACGGTAAGCACTAAGGTGCTAGGATCCGTGAACGCGAGGGACACCTCGGTGCGATACCAAGGAATTGACGATATCGATCTGAATGATTCATGGAGTAAGTATCAACCATCCAATGAAGCCGAAGCTAAGAAATATTCCGCTTTCCGTAGGGCATTCCAAGCAAGAAAGGCAAGACAAACAAAGCAACTTCAGCAGAAACAAAAAGAGATCCAGTCCGTAGCTAACTATTGGGCATACGCAATCAAAAATGCCAATATCGTAGCTACATTCTGCAAGGTTCAAGCTTTGATGGACAACATGGATGATGTTATCCGTAAAGCTTAAGAGGTGATTGCTGATCAGACTCCTTCAAAGCCCCATCCATCTCCAACTGCCAAAGATTCTCAAGATGCAGGCCCTGAAATCGAAGTCAGTTCTGCTCCCACCTTCGGTTTTGATGATGTTGATATCTACAGGAGGTTAATCAGCCCAGTCCTTCGGATGATGACCTCATGATGTTTGTTGAAGAAGAGGAATCGAGTGGTTCTCAACACTCAACCTCTAAGCCTAAGGAGAAAAAGAAGAAGAAGAATATGGCCGTTTCAAGAAAAGAATTCCTAAGTCTTCAATCCAAAGTAGAATAAATACTTTCCGCAATCAAGTCAACTCAACCACAATCCGAAGATCATCCTGTACTGTAGTCCTTGATCGAAAGGATTGAAAGGTTGGAGATAAGGAACCGTCTGGATGCTGAGAGAATTTCTCTCAATCTAGAAATGGGAATTCGGTCCCTTGATAACAATCCTCAAGCAGATCATATGGAATTTATGGATGCTACGGAGCGCCTCATCTCTGAGGTATCCGCAATCAAAGACAACCTGCAAATAGCCATTGCGGACCAATCTTCTATTTCCCAGAAATTGATAGCTAAGAATCACACTACTTATGAGTCCACTATTTCAATCCTACATGCAACCATTGCCCGAATCCAGCGTTCTTTATCTTCAAAATTCCATGGTCTTGAAATCCTCCAACTAACAAAGGAGATTCATCGGCTACTCTTCAACACCACCATTCCGAACAATCTGCAACTGGCTGATGTTGGAGAACACTATGAAGAAGAGGGGGAAGTGAACAAGACCATCGTGAAGGAGAAAACTATGAAGAAGATCATCAATCCAACAGTGCTTCTCAGAAAATCCCTTCAACGCAACCATCTCATCACAAGAGTCCATCTCCTCCACCGCAACTAAAAATCGTTCCTTCCGCTGAACGACCTGAGACTCCCCCTCACTTTAAGAATCTGGTGGATCACATGTCTTCTCCAAGCTCAAATGACTCCCCTGTCACCAAACAGAAGAAAGTTGACTGGAAAGCAGCTAAACTTGCTGAGCTCATATTGAGAGAATGCAGTTTCGGCAACGTTATGGATGAATCCTTGATAAACTCCTAGATCAATCCCCACCGCAGATTGTTGGATGACGACAAGAAACCACACCTCACTTATGTTGAACCCCCCTCTGATGGCTACTGGGATGTTCCTATCTCCCCAAATGCTAAATACTTCACAGTATTTGAGCAGTTTGACCGTAGCCTTCCGGATCACAAAAGACTGCCAATGGAATTCGAGAGACTTAACCGATTCTATGCAAAGCATGCCTCTCCCATTGAGAAGATCTGGTCTAACGATAGACCATCAACAGTTAAGAACTTCAAGCCCCGCAAATTCATGAAGGCTGACTTCCTACAATACACACTCACAAGAAGGAATCAGGACTATGTCCGCACCCAAGCGGACTTCCCCTGTATGAACCCAGAAGAAGTTTTTCTTATAGCAAAGGTGTTCCAAAAAAAGTGTAAAAAACATCCGAAGATGAAGATAGCACTTGAAAGGGAAAGCATTTATCTGAAGGAAATTGTCTGCGACTTCGCAAAGATCGATGTGGATATCCACCCAACCATTGCCAAGAAGTTTGATCTACAACCACTAGATCCTGCACCGATGCCAACCGAAGGCTATCAAGAAAGATTCCTGGGTGCAACAAACTTCCCTGAACTTGGAGTCATCTTTAAAAGGAACACTGATCAAGTCAAGTACTTCATTTCCATGACCTCCATGAACTGACTCACAAAGAAGCAACTTGAAATTTGTCGAACCGCAGTAGAAAAATCGAAACACACGACTGCCGAAGTCATGTTCGAGATTTTAAGGATGATCACTTGGTTGGAAAATATCAGGAAGTTTTGGTGGATTCTGATCAAGTTTCTTAAACTTGATAAGTGAAGAAAATTTAAAGGTCACTTAGGGGGAAATTGTTGAAACATGAAATGACCCTCTTAATTTAGCCTACCGCAGCCTACAAGCATCCGCAATCAAGCTCCCATAGGCAGCCTCATCCGAAGTCATCTAGTCAACCCCAATCTTCTTACTTTACTCAGTTTATTTTTATCTATCTTTTTGTAATACTCTCTATTGTCCAGTATGCCTTGCATGGCTACTCTTAGAGAGTGAATCAAATGTAATTCTTGAGTCTCTATAAATAGATCTCACTATTTCTCAATCAATACAGATATATCTATGTTTACTCATCTATCAATCTGAATTATCTTCAAGTATTTCTTACGCATCTCATATCTTTCTTACTCTCTAAATCCTATCGATCATAACTGATAAATACTTCTCTTCGGAGCAAGCCATTCGTGACTTTATCACTAAGATTGATCTCACTCACTAACTTGGTTTAAATGCATTCCATGTTATGAATCAACTTATGTGTTTACTTGATATATCACCTGCTGTCATTTATGTTTCCTTACATTTCTACAACTAACTATCTAACTATCTAACTTATTAACTTATTATTGTTGAGCTTTTAATTAGATGGAGTGACAAATCCCTACTAGAACTTATGCTTAGGACTAAAATGTGCTCAAAACAAACCTTATTCTAGTAACAGAATCATCAAGATAGAAGGTTTACACCTTAATAAAGCTGAGAAATGAGAGTAGATACTGGATCTACAAGTTCCTACTTGATCAAGGCTCCTTCTCCAAGTTTCTTCTTTTTCAAGGTTCATCACACACCCACTAAAACACACACAAAGGGTTAAATCTCTCTAGATGAGCTAGGGTTTCAAAATGGGACTCGAAAGGGCAATGTAGGCTAGGAAATGAGAGAACCTTGGCACATAAGGTTGCTTAAATATGGTCCAAACCCTAAAATTAGGGTTTGTCCACTGATTACGTACGTCCAACATAGGCACCTCCCTCCGAAAATTAAAACAATGCCCCCTATGGACCAAAATTGGAAAGTAATTACACATTAAGGGTCAAAATGAAAAATATCTTTAATCGGGTGTTACATTCATACACCAAAATCTAAGCACGAGGTAAACCGGTGTCTTTTTTTTCCAACCAAGGTTGTTGAGTTTGAAATTTTGATGGCTATGAAAATTATTCCATGATAAGAAATAAGAAATTGTATGTGAAGGTATTATGGTTTATATTGTAGATAATATATTTATTCAATGTGAAATAGCATATTGGCCCATTATGCTCTGTGCCTCACACCACGAACCATCACGCCCGTGGCACCTATGATGGTATGCACGACAGTGGCCACCAGTTGGATGCCAACATGCCCCGAGCTCCTCTCGTGGCTTGGATATCGTTTGGTTCTACGAAAACTGGCTACATTTGTAATTTTCTCGAAAGAGAATTGAAATTGCAATTTATATAAAAGGTAAAAAACATTGTTCAAATTTAGAACAAAATGACTCAAAATTTAATAATTACCCATTTGACAATCAATCATAAACATGAATATTACTCCATGCTTATAAGGGGAGCATAAACTTTGTAGGTCTAGTCGTCGGGGTCAAGTGAACTGTTATTAGTTTAATGAGAATTGAAAAGTTCATAGTACCATTCTTATTAAAATCGCGATCCTGGTCGTAGGATCATACGATCCTGTGATCCTAAGTATGAAAAAAGATTCGGATCGTAAATAGATCGTATTTGGGGTAGGATCACAGGTAGGATCGTAGGATCGAGATCTGATCCGATCCTGCCTTTCTTGATTTTTTTTTTCTTGCAAATGAAATTTTTTTTACCGCTTTATGTTTTTTACCCTTTACCAATTTACCGTTTATCATTTTATATTGTGACGTATGACTAATATTTTGAAGTTTTTATAAGTTTTGAATGAAAAATGGAATGTTTGAAATATTTTTCATTATTAAGAATTATAAATTAAAATTATATTTTATTTTATGGGATTTTAGGATTCCTATACCGATCTTGCAAACCCAAAACGATCTTACGTAGGATCCCGATGTTGACAACCTTGCATAGTAAACAAATTACACTTGATAACAAATTACACTTGATAACAACTGCTGATTATTTATTGTGAACTCGAAATTTCCTGGTAAGTAAGTAAAATTAACTATATTAGTGGAAATGAAGTTAACTAAGAATCAAATATGGCCGTTGATTTTTCTGAGCTTTTTTATTCGTCGACATAGAAGAATAGTGAGTGGAAGTGAAGTTAACCAAGAATCAAGTATGGGGGTTGATTTTTCTAGATTTTTTATTTGTCGAAATAGAAGAAGTTTATTTGTCGACATAGAAGAATAGTGCATTGACACTTATACCCCCAATTTAATTTCTAGATATTGAAGAGAGTGTAGAAACTCCAACAAACGATCCACCACAATTGATACCCTCGATTATGTAATATATATATAAATATTTTGTACTTTTTTTTTCTTTGCATACAAGCCTCTTGACCACTCTATGTAACAAGCAACATGAACTATTCGGAGCAGCAACACGGCCAACAGCCCAACAACAAAACACCTCCGATTGATGGCAATTAGTCGTTCGTCGTTGCAGGTTGCTTGGAGGTTCCAATATGCATGCATGCTAGAAGTTAAATTGGAGGTAGAATTGTCAATTCACTGTTTTTTATTTTTCTGTGGATGTGTAAAAGACTTCTGTGAGCACCCATCAAATATATAAGAACATGTTAGATAGTCTTTCTCTTCACAAAAAAATGCATGCACATAAATGTATAGCTACTATAGTCTTCGTTCTCTTAATTATAAGATCAGTAAT
This sequence comes from Lactuca sativa, assembly GCF_002870075.4. NCBI lineage: Eukaryota > Viridiplantae > Streptophyta > Magnoliopsida > Asterales > Asteraceae > Lactuca > Lactuca sativa. The sequence goes on along the minus strand of NC_056623.2, from coordinate 161,306,335 downwards.
TTTTTTCTCAGATGCTACTGATGTTGGCACAAAATGTACTCGGTCTGAACTAGAAGCACTTCTTAACTTCAGGGAAGGTCTTATTGATCCAGAAGATCGGCTTTCATCATGGAAAGGAAACAAGTGTTGTCAGTGGCATGGTATTGGTTGTGATAACTCAACCGGTGCTGTTAACAAGATTGATCTCCACAACCCGTATCCTTTGAGTTATGGCCATGATCAACCCGGAAGGTATGGTTTCTGGAACCTTAGTGGTGAGATTAGACCTTCGTTGCTCAAACTCAAGTCCTTGACTTACTTTGACTTGAGCCACAACACTTTCAATGAAAATAAGGTCCCAGAATTCATTGGTTTCTTGAAAAATCTGAGATACCTAAACCTTTCAACAGCAGGGTTTAGTGGTCGGATTCCTCAAAGTATTGGAAACCTCTCTCACTTGCAATATCTTGATGTTTCAAGCAACTTTGGTAGCTTAAACGTCGGGAGTCTTGAGTGGTTGACCAAGATCTGGTATCTGAAACATCTCAAGATGACTAACGTTGACCTGTCACAAGTGGGCCCAAACTGGTCAAGGCTTTTGAACAATCTTACGTCATTAACAGTACTTCATCTTCGAAGCTGTCGACTTTCCACTCTTTCACCCATTGATCTTCCAGCTCTTTCCGATGTAGACCTCTCTATGAATAGCTTTGATTCCAAGTTTCCGGATTGGATTTTAAACCTCACTAGTCTTTCTTCCATAGATTTAAGTAGCTGTGGGTTTTATGGAAGAGTTCCACTTAGTTTAGGCGAACTACCAAATTTACGATACCTAAGTTTGGCAATGAATAACAACCTCACAGTTAGCTGCACACAGTTGTTTAAGGGAAGCTGGCCAAAGATTGAAGTTCTTGATTTTGCTTCAAACAAATTACACGGGAAAATTCCGGCTGCTATTGGCAACATTACTTCTCTCACTTCCCTTAATCTATTTCAAAACAACGTCGAGGGTGGAATTCCTGGTTCAATTGGAAAACTTTGCAACTTGAAGTTCTTGTCGGTTTCAGGAAACAACATGACAGGAAGTTTGCCTGAAGGGGTGGACACGTGTGTATCCAACAGCTCAATGCCTAATCTGGAGAGGCTGTGGTTGACCAACAACAAATTAGTTGGTAGACTGCCGGAATGGGTAGGTCAGTTGGGTAATCTTGAAGAACTGGAATTGGATTATAACCAGCTTCATGGTCCGATTCCGACTTCTTTAGGGAGATTACAAAGACTTACCAGTTTGGGACTTGGAGGGAACAAGTTCAACGGGACTCTTCCAGAGAGTTTCGGTCAGCTGTCTGAGTTGACGAACTTCGATGTCTCTTTCAATGATCTGACTGGCATTGTTTCTGAAGCCCATTTCTTGAAGCTAAGTAAACTGACATTCTTGCATCTTTCTTCAAATTCCTTGATCTTACATTTGAAAGATGATTGGATCCCACCATTCCAAGTCCGAAATCTTGATCTGGGTTCATGTCAAGTAGGTCCATCTTTTCCAAATTGGCTTAAAACTCAGAAAAATATCAACTATCTTGATCTCTCTAATGCCAGTATTTCTGATTCAATACCATTTTGGTTTTGGGATATGAGCTTTAACCTATCCTTGCTAAATATTTCCCTCAATCAGATACACGGGCAGCTACCATCTTTATTTGATGTTGTTCCCTTTGCAGACATTGATCTGAGTTCCAACCTGTTTGAAGGACCTATTCCTCTTCCAAGTGTTGAAGTCGAATTATTTTCTCTCTCCTTCAACAGATTCTCTGGTGTTATCCCATATAACATCGGGAAAGTCATGCCAAATCTAATCTTTCTTTCGCTTGGAAGTAACCGCTTATCAGGAGGAATCCCATCCTCTATTGGAGAAATGGTGTCACTACTTGTCATTGATCTGTCAAATAATTCTTTGACTGGATACATCCCATCAGGTTTTGGAAATTGTGTTTACCTTAAAGCATTAGACCTCGGATACAACAACTTGTCGGGTTTAATTCCAGAATCTTTTGGCAATTTACAGCTCCTCCAGTCGTTACACCTCGATGACAATAATTTTTCAGGAGAGCTCCCTTCATCTTTGAAGAACTTATCCAGCCTGGAGACATTGGATCTAGCAAACAACAAATTTTCTGGAGATATCCCACAATGGTTAGGAGACAGTCTTACAACTCTGAAAATTCTAAGCTTGAGATCAAATTCATTTTCGGGAGGAATCCCTACAAATTTCCCAGGTTTATCCAAGCTCCAAGTCCTGGATCTTGCCCTAAACAATTTCACTGGAATGATCCCAACGAGCTTGGGCAATCTCACAGGCATGTCTCATGAGCAAATTATCAATCAGTATCGTTTTTATGGATTTTACCGTGGAATATACTACAAAGAAAGGTTGGTTGTAAATTTAGAAGGCGGGTTTCTGCAGTACACCAAAACTCTTTCCTTGGTAGCTTACATGGATCTCTCCACAAACAACCTCAATGGTCATTTCCCGATTGAATTAACAAAGTTGATTGGTCTAGTATTCTTGAATCTGTCAAGAAATCAAATCGACGGTTCGTTGCCAGACAACATCTCTAATTTAGTTCAATTGGGTTCACTTGATCTCTCACGCAACAAGTTTTCAGGTGTCATTCCTTCCAGTCTATCATCATTAACGTTCTTAAGTCGTCTGAACATGTCCAATAATAACTTCACCGGAAGGATTCCTATTGGAAGCCAAATGGCAACCTTTGGAGAATCTTCATTTTCGGGAAATCCAAATCTTTGTGGACCTCCTCTTCGTATTAAGTGTGGAAGTAACAGCTCCGACAACATGTCGCCTCTTCCAAAGGACGACAAAGTTGATTCTGACGAAGATAAGTGGTTTCCTTTGAGCATTGGACTGGGATTTGCTATTGGCATTTTGGTCCCCTGGATGATCATGTCGATTAGAAGACCATGGGGTGAGACCTACTTTAAATTTGTCGAAAGTGCGGTTCATAGGATCGAGCGCGTTAGAACAACAACCACACAAGTTATAGTCACAGAGCTCGACGACCATCATAGTTTATCAATTTAATGTTGTTTTGAAGATAAGTTTGATGTATATGTGCATCTCATGCCTCCTATAGTTATTCTTAATGTAATATATGTATGAATGTGGGTTTGAATCGTTTTTAAACTATGGTAGAAGTAATATTGGAATTATTAATGCTTTGAAGCATTCTCATCCTCAATTAGTACACTTTGTAACACCCCATTTTGTTAATCTACAAAAGTAAATTAGGGGTATAGTTAACTTTTAAAAAGGGTTGGTTATATGATAAAGACATTTGGCTATGTTGGTAAAATGCCACATCGAATAGTTGTGTGGCTTCGAGAAGAGTCGCTAAATCCATATTTATTAAACTGTTAGCCGCCAATTGATGTTTGAGATTATGAAAGGATGAGTTTATAGAGCTAAAATGAATTAATTTCATTCTTGGAATGTAGACAAGACAATTTAGAGTGCATAGGTGAAAGAATCGTCTAAAAGGGACTTCATATGAGAAAGTTATGACCTTCCGAAGTTAAAAAAAATAAGTACATTGTTGAAATAGGAAGATGGTGAGAACGTGGCCTGTAAAGTTAAATCATGGGATGCAAGTTAGTGAGAATATGACGCATATAAATAGTTAACATGACAAGTGGAGTCAAACATCACAAAATATAGTAAAAATACGATGATGTCGATCATAAGCTCATTATTTAACATCCTTACCATTTGGGAGCACCCTAGGGTGATTTTCAGAGATTTCGCTCAAGGTATTGCAACTTGTGCAAGAAACATCAATAAATCAATAATCAAACTCAACTACAAGGGTTAAAGGTAAGCTTCATCTTCTTGTTAAGTTTGATGAATGTGTGCATGGTGAAATTTAAAATTGGGTGAAACATCTAATCTTGTATGCTTACATGGACATAAAATATGATGATAGTGTTGTTGTAAGCTTAATAATCATGATTATAAGTGAAAACAATGGTTAAATTCTTGAAATAGAGAAGAGGAACCTAAACCCTAATTTTGGTGAATCTTGATATAGGTGAAATTAGAGATATATATATATATATATATATATATATATATATATATATATATATATATATATATTCATGAATTAAAAAATATATATGACTTGTTTATGGTATGAACCAAAAGGTTATAGTAGACGATTGTTGAGGCAAAAGGGTCACCGTAAGTGGTGATAAGTACATTTGCTTTAAACTTATCTCTACCACATATGATATTAATGTTGGAATAAGTGTCCAAGGTCATAATTAAATTGATACAACTTTATAGAATAAAAGTAAAGTTCTTTTTTCATTGCCCGTAATAACTAGATATAGCTAGAAAATACTTTAGGGGAGAGAGAGAGAGAGAGAGAGAGAGAGAGAGAGAAATGATTTGTTAACTTATTATATGACTAATAAATTAACTAGAAATATTTGGAGTTAATTGATTATTAGCCATAATTCATTTGGAATTGATTTGGGGTTAATGAGAACTATTTAAAGGTGCAATGGCATAATTGAAAATGTTCAATTTTTAAGCAAGGAAGACATTATAGAACCCTCTATCTTATGGACGGTTTTGGAAGTGCTCCATGAGTCTCTTAGTTATTGATATGGTAAGGATTTGAACACATTGAGTCGTATTATTTTATTATTCAAATCAAGGTTTATCATAGATATTAACTAACTATATATAGGACCCATTGGCCTTGCATTTTCGTTCCTAGCCTTACAAGGAAGATGACATTAATTTTTCATCTTGTATCCTCTTTCTCATATGGATTTCAAGTGTTTTAGGGTATTGGGTGTGTGCAACGCCCTATTTTTACTACTTTCATAAAATGAAATATTAAACAATTATTATAAAATAAGAAGTAGAGATATATTACTTTTGAGCCAAATTAATCATCACAAACATGTAGAGGACGTCAATACAATTTATTTAGGTATATAAAACGTTTGAATCTAACTTTGTATGAAGAAGTTATGACTCTTAGAATTTTCAGCACATTATTGTGTGACAAAGAAATCGAAGTAGAAATTGGTTGATTTTTATCCGAAACAATCTAAACGAGAATTGAATATCTCCTGGATACAATTTGTCGATATAAACACAGTCGAGAACGGATGATGTATGAAAGAGTTGTAATTTTTTAGTGGTTTTGACAGTTTAAGCCCTTTCAAAATATAAAAATAAAAATAATGAGAGAATTATCTAACATATTGTAAATGAAAGTTGTAGTACTCGTTGATAGCTATACGTAGATATAAACAACGTCAGAGATCGTATCAGAAACATATGAACTTTTGAAAAATTAGAAATTCGTACACATACAAGGTGTTGCACACCCTACTAGAAGCTGGCAACACGAATCGCCGAACAGGCGACATGTGGCACTACCGTAGACCACCCACCCCACCTAGAAACTTTCTATAAGTTAGACTACACTTACTACACTTTAAGTGTAACTTACTATAATGTTCATAGTCATTATGGTGAATATATATATATATATATATATATATATATATATATATGTATTAGTTGGTACACTGCCCGAATGAGTAGGTCAGTTGGGTAATCTTGAAGAATGGAATTAGATTATAACCAACTTGATGACCCAATTTCAAATTTTTTAAGGAGATTACAACGACTTACAAGTATGGGACTTGGAGGGAACAAGTTCAACGGGAATATTACAGAGACATTTGGTCAGCTGTCTGAGTTGACGAACTTTGATGTCTCTTTCAATGATCTGAATGACATTTTTCCGAAGTTTATTTCTTAAATCTAAGTAAAGTAACATTCTTGCATCTTTCTTTAAATTCTTTAATCTTACATTTGAAATATGACTGGATCCCTCCATTCCATGACCTAAATCATGATATGCGTTCATGTTAAGTAGGTCCACCTTTTCCAAATTGGCTTAAAACTCAGAAAAATATTGTGACAACCGTCAATTTCTGGTCAAATCAAAGTCAACAAGTCAAACCAGTCAACTCAATTAACCCTTGTGTACTAGGGTTCACGCTATGTTATTTCCGTACAACTCGTTATTCTAAGGAGAAATCATTAATTGAAAAGTTTGTATATCTAGATTTCATTAACCTAAAATGACGTTAAGTAATGAACCATACCGATAAACATTGTTTCATACTCATCGGGAGTGTGTAAGATCCTTCAAGATGGCTTAACGGGGTTACGGACCTTGCGTTGCGAAGCCGGACACTCACAAGTGTCACACACGAAACCTCTCTCAATCGATTTCACTCTATCTCTCTCTATCTAGAATCTCTCCCAAATCTCTCTTTGTACGAGAAATGTCTCCAAGAATGTGAAATCTCTCCCAAATCTCTCTTTGTATGAGAAATCTCTCCAATAATGTGAAATCTCTCCCGAATCTCTCTTTGTATGAAAAATTTCTCCAAGAATATGAAATCTCTCCCAAATCTCTCTTTGTATGAGAAATCTCTCAAAAAATGTGAAATCTCTCCCAAATCTCTCTCAAAAGTTCCCGCAACTTTTTATAGTTATTCGGGCCATCCCAACCCTTAACCAGGTCAAAAATGGATTGAAACGGGGAAAAAGCGCGAAAATCAGCCTTGAGGAGCCGAAACTCCTCTTAGAGGCTGAAACCTCTTAGGAGCCGAGCCACTCTACTGGAATCGAGACTAGGAGAAACCGAATCTAAGAAGTGCCGAGAGCAGGAGGACCGAGCCTCGTTTCCCAGCCAAAGCTGTCACACCCCCAAACCAAGGATGGCGGAAACGTCCAGGGGTGGAGGACTTCATGTACAGTATCACAACAACGTGTATAATAGTGCTCAAAGTAAATACAACCATCATAAATATAATTGAAAAAGTTACATCAAAGTATATGTTTACATGTTTCAAAATCAATTACAATATGATGACAAAAATAAATTGTTGACGGTTTAACGTCCCATCCTCAAAGCGCTGAAGTTTTCCTGTTTCACTGATTTCCTGAGAATACAAGTAGTTTTGAAAAAGAGTGTCAACAATTAAGTTGGTGAGTTCATAAGAGTTTTGTTTGGAGTAAAAACCGTTTTCCTTCTTAAAATCGATGAAGTTTGATTTCCAGAAAATCCAATATTTTCTTAGTTAAGTGTAAACAGAATAATCCTAAATGATACATTGATGTATTCTAGATTTACCCGTAGATTTCCCCTATAATTGTCCAGCTTATATAAGTTATATAAGATTTAGGTTAGATAAAACGTCGAATGTAATGGGTCCGCCCTAGGTCCACAACCAAACAAGGAACAGGAGATAAGGCGGGCACCACCAATTCCAAGCCAATCTAGACTAAATTCTTGTATGACTCAAGCATATACGCTCAACGATTATAGTTGAAGTCTAACCATATGAAAATCTATTGTGATTATAACCTATACATATCATAGTTCACCGGGGAGTAATAGGGATTAGGGAACCTGAACTATGCATATGAATAGCTTATCAAAAGTGATGGTGATGGTGATGGTGAGTGTAACCTATACAATGTGTTAATGTGAATATAACCTATACATATCATAGTTCACCGGGGAATAATAGAGATTAGTGAACCTGAACTATGCATATGAATAGCTTATCGAAAGTGATGTGAATATAACCTATATGATGTGTTAATGTGAATATAACCTATACATATCATAGTTCACCGGGGAATAATAGAGATTAGTGAACCTGAACTATGCATATGAATAGCTTATCGAAAGTGATGTGAATATAACCTATATGATGTGTTAATGTGAATATAACCTATACATATCATAGTTCACCGGGGAATAATAGAGATTAGTGAACCTGAACTATGCATATGAATAGCTTATCGAAAGTGATGTGAATATAACCTATATGATGTGTTAATGTGAATATAACCTATACATATCATAGTTCACCGGGGAATAATAGAGATTAGTGAACCTGAACTATGCATATGAATAGCTTATCGAAAGTGATGGTGAATTCCTTTCTTGTAATTAAGTTCCTAGAGTAGATGAAACATAAACTATACCTATTATAGTTTATTACATTGTTTGTAATATGTATTTACCATAACTATACCAATTATAACTAACGAGTTCGTTTGTGGGGGTATAATGGCTTAACTATACTTATTATAGATTATCTTAATCGTCCATAGCGGCAATAACTCTTATGTAAGTGTAAGACCTTTAATATTGTGTTTGTTATATGAATGACCCTAAACTATACCTATTATAGTTTATCAATTGATTTTGTGGGAAATGAGCATAGGCCTTACTTGTCATAATTTATCAATACTTATATTTTAATGGATATAGCCTCGTAGTATCGTGTATATATATATATATATATATATATATATATATATATATATATATATATATATATATATTTGTCATACTTGTGAAGATGTAAATCCATGTGTTTTCTGATGTATGTCTATGTAGGAATACAAAATTTGTTATATATTGCAACTACACATAATCACATAACGATGTATACCTTGCTCAACATGTTACAAGGTGAAATGAAATTTATTGTGTTTTTCTGTTAATAACATTTTCTGTAACTGTTATTGGAAAAATTGTAGAAAAATCATAAAATGTCCAAATCAGGTTCTGTAACTTCTGAGAGTTTGGAAAATGAGTCTAGTTTGTTCATAATTTTTATTATAATTTGTAATGATCTCTAATTTGGGTGAAAAAGTCCATAATCACAGACTGGTCCGGATTGATGTTAGAAATGATAGGCGGTTTTGTAAAAATCACCATAAATTGTAGAAAAATCGTATGGAGATGTGCAAGTAGTCATTTTAAAGCTAAGAAGTGGAACTTCATGCACCTAAAACAGTTTTGAAAACAAAAATATTTAAGATGTCCAAAACAGTCCGTGAATGGAGTGAAACTTTTCTGATGAAAGCTGTTAGAAAAATGTAGTTATGTTCTAAGCATTTTAACTTGTATTCCCCCCCCTAAAAACTTGAGAAAACGTGAAAATGTAGGGGTATGAACTCACCTTGTGTGATTTCAGTAGATAAGTGATGAAGAAGAGAAGTGTTCAACCCAAGAACACTAGAAGAACCGTTTGAAGATTCGAAGCTCTAACACAAATATAATGGAGTTTGTGTAAGATATCCATGATTTGAGTGGAAATAATAGAGGTAATCATAAAGGAAATGGATTATGCTTACCAAAGGTGGAGGAAACTCTCAAGATCAGCCCTTGAATCTTGGATTTCTAGAGAGAGAAAGTGAGAGAGAAAGGAGTTTGATCTTCTTGTGAAATGAGAACAAATGAAAGAAAAATGAGGAGAGAGGATGATTATCCAGCCCTCCAAGCATGGAGGTGGCTTGTGAGGGAGGTAAAAAGTACAAGGTATGGTGAGGAGGAGTGTGGGTTGTCATGGAGTGGGTGAGGGGGTTGCTTGCGTCATAACTAAGGTAAGGTCAACACTTCTTCTTTTTGTACTTTACCAACTCCTTTTTAAATAAGATTTTACCCTTAAAATGTGATTAAATCATTAATTTAGGGGTCTTATAATTAAAAATAAAGTTTTGGGTGAAAACCCCATGTTAAAACAATTAAAAATGGGTTTAAAACGCAAAAATACGCAAAAATGTGCGAAATCCGAGCTGCCCCAGCGAGACCCTTCGGATCTCGGCCGAGGCTCGGTCTCTGGGCCGAAGTTCGGTCAGATGGGGGCTCGGCTCGGACGCGGGTGGCTGAGGCGGGGAGGCGAAAGGCGAAGCGAGCTCGGTCCGATGTGATGCAGTCCGAAGCGAAGTGGGAAACAAAGGCAGGTTCGGTCCGAAGGGAGGCCAAAACCGAAGGTACTGTAGTGAACAGTAATGAACAGTAGCTTCGGTTCGGACCTTCCTTCCAAGTTGGGTTCGGTTCGGATCTTCTTCCTTGCATGGTTCGGTTCGGATCTTCTTCCTTGCATGGTTCGGTTCGGATGAACAGTACTTTCGGTTCAGCTCATGAACAGTACTTTCGGTTCGGACCCTCATGAATAGTGCTTTCGGTTCGGTTCATGAATAGTACTTTCGGTTCAGAGGGTTCGTTTCCTTAAGTCCGTTTTTCGCATAGACTTCCGTTCTTGGGCTATTTTTCGCCAAATTCGAGGGTCGGGATGCCCCGAGTGATTATGGAAAGTTGGGAGAGATTTCGAGGGGGATTTGGGAGAGATTCCTCGTTCTCAGAGAGATTTGGGAGAGATTTGACGTACTTGGAGAGATTTCGCATACGAAGAGATACGTGAGAGAGATTTCACATACTTAGAGAGATTTGGGAGAGATTTGACATACTTGGAGAGATTTGGGAGAGATTTGGCATACTTGGAGAGATTTCGCATACAAAGAGATATGTGAGAGAGATTTCACATACTTAGAGAGATTTGGGAGAGATTTGACATACTTGGAGAGATTTCACATACAAAGAGATATGTGAGAGAGATTTCACTGGTGACCTTTTTGAGTGTCCGGCCACGCACTGCAAGGTCCTTAAACCCAGTTAAGCCTTGATTAGGGATCTTGCATACTCCCGATGAGTATGTAACATTGTTTTATCGGTTTGGCTCTCTACGTACCACTGTTTCAGGTTAAGGAGATTTAGGTGAACGCACTTTTCAATTTATGATCTCTCATTAGAATAGAGAGTTGTTTAGAAGTTACTTAACGTAAACTCTAGTACTCACGGCAAATTGGGTTGACCGGTTTGACTTGTTGACTTTTGTTGACTTTGACTTGACCGAAAATTGACGGTTGTCACATCATCCCCCCGTTAGAGGGAATTTCGTCCCGAAATTCGAATTTAGGCAAGGAGTTTGAAAATGACTAAGGTCGGCTCTACATTAATTTGATTCTGACTAAGAGACGAGTTATCATACATGAAACTTAGCTTATACACATTATAATATAACCAATACTGGGCGGATAGTAAAATGTGTGATTCTATTTCAGTCTCACATCCCAACGAGGAAAAGAAACTAAGTCAGAATTCTCACATTTTATTATCTACCAGGCATTTGTTATATATAACTGGGGAATGTATAAGCGAGGAAATCATAACAAATAACTCAGTAATTCTTCTTAATGAATTAGAGTTCCTAGTCAGGGCTAACATTGAACCTAGATGTATTTTAACCGCTCACCTATAAAGTAGAAGTATGTTCTCGAAAGTTGACCTACATCCCTATGATGCAGTCCCATTGCGGAGTCGAAGAAATTCCTAGAATGGTCTTATGACGGCCTTGGAATTTCCTATTGTTTATGCTCCCAGTTTAATCTTTGGCATTACTACTATGCATGCTTAAATCGATGTTAGACTTAATTAAATAAAGAAATTTGGAATTTAAACGTCGGTGTTAGAAACACGTACTAATATTTGCAGGCAGTTCCGGGGTGGTCTCTCCTTCGGTGATCGCAAGTACCCTTCCACCACCACTGGCATCCCTTGCTCTTGGGCAGTTCCTTTTAAAGTGGCCTGTTTCTCCACATTTGTAACAGGCTGGGCTTACTCCAGAGCCGGGGAACTGGTTGATGGGTCGTACCGGTGCCTTACAGAAACGGGTAGTGTGCCCTTTTCTATTGCAGTTCATGCAATGCAATTCTCTATAAGCCCCAGTGTGATGGAAGCTACACTTGTTACATTTCGGGAGGTTTCCAGCATATTGCTTTATGGGAGTGGGTGTGGTGAGGGTTGTGGCAGCATGAATCGCGACAATTGGCGTGGTTGTCGAAGTGTCACGGCTGGCTCGATGGTCAATCAGTTGTTGTGCCAACTCCTTGGCGCTGTCGAAGGTAGTTGGTCTTGAGGCCAATACACTATCATGAATCTGGGATGATAGCCCCCAAAGGTATCGTTCTATCTTCTTCTCCTCTGGGGTGACCATTGCAGGACAGAGGAGTGCTAGGTCATTGAATCGGGCAGTATAAGCTTCGAGATCCATTCCCGACATTTTGAGGTTCCAGAGTTCCTCTTCTAGTTTTTGCACTTCGCCTCTTGGGCAATACTCTTTTAGCATTAAAGCTTTTAGATCCTCCCAGCTTATAGAGTTAGCCACTGCAGGAGTAAGTGACTTAACTCGGCTATTCCACCAAGTAAGAGCTTTTCTTGTAAAAGTGAATGCCGCATACTTGACTTTGCTCGCTTCGGGACAAGCGCAGATTTCAAAGACTGCTTCAGTCCTTTCAAACCATTGCATCAGCGCGATGACGCCCCCGCTTCCGTCGAAAGAATCGGGTTTGCCATTTGTGAAGTCTTTGTAAGAACACTCCTTAGTGCGTCCTGTGCTGTCCCCCTGATTCGAGTTAGTATTCCCGGATCCGAATCCGCCGGATCCATTTGTACCCATTTGCGACATTGCTGCTGCCACTGCTGCTGTTACGGCAGCTTGAAACATTATGGGATCAAACTGCGGAGGGGGCGGTGCTGTGCTCCCGGAGGGTCTGGACTTTTTCTTTGGCGGCATAGTCCTGTCATAAGTTGGTAGAGACGTACAAACGATAAGTTTTTAATAATAGAGACAAGTCAGAAGTTATCAAGCCAGACTTGTCTGTATCATGTTCTGTTTTTAAAAGTATTTTGTATGTATTTCGCAACAAAGTCCTCGTGAATGAATTTTAGTGGTGGTGACTCAAATGCAACTAGTGATTTGTTTCGCCTGATCCCTTTCTAAATTTACTTGATATATATTAAGAATTTCTTAGAGTTACCATATGTATATTGTTTGTAGTATAGGGTTCGAGGATAATAGGTTTACATCTCATTAACGTAAGGAAGATTTTGGGCAATGCTACGGTTCCCTTGAATAGTGTAGTCTCCGGATCCTGAAGGATTCGAATGTCTCCACTTAACAACCTAGGTTGGTCGTGATCTTCTTTCCAGGTTTCCAAGCACTCTACCTAAGGAGGCGTTGGGCCTTGAATAACCGGACGAGGGTTAGGATTTGGAACAAGGGCTATCAGGGTAGGTTCTCCACTTCAGGGTTGGGGTCAGGGCCATCAGCAAAGCCTTCAGCTTGGTGATCATCCAAAGGGATTTGGTACTCACTCTATGGCTCCTCTCCGAGCCGTTCAGTATTGCCGTGGTTAGGGTAGTACGGGTCGTCGTGGAGAAGGAATTCAGCCATAATATCTTTGCGAGAAATGGGGATATAAGAAATAACTAAGTAGACGTACTAATTAGATAATTATAAGATGGTCTTTATCAGGTACTTCAATATATTATTTAGGGTATACTAGTCACATGTATTTGGGACAGGATAGACCTTCGAATAAGCGATCCTAACTCTAAATCCCCAATCCAACGAGAACAGGAAGTAAAGCAAAGATTCACAGATTCTAAGCCTATGACGTCCTGGATACATATAGTTTTATTGTATCCTCTAGGCAGTTATTGACCTATTGATAAAAACTTATTTAGTTCTCAAATAAGCAATTATAATAATCCCAAATACCCCTATGGCATTTCATTGTGGTAGTGTTGGTAAGTTTTTAGACTTGTTGCAACTCCTACGACCATTCCTGGGCATATGGTAATCATTTCTGGGTGAGACATAGTTGATCAGGCTATGTCATTCCCAGTCCTGACTATACATCCCCAAGCCTACTCGTATTTGTTCAACAATTACTACTTTTGTCCCATCCCATCGTGATACTGACCCTAGTGTGTGTGTGCACATGCTCCTACTTTTACCGAAAAATTATTTGTTTCTAAAGGTATAGTTGTTTTGAAAACTTTAAATCAGAGACTTTCGGTCCCAATGTATTTATAGTTTGTATATCTTATGTGGTTCGATATACTGAGTTCACTATAAACAATGCTCCGATACCAATCTGTCACACCCCCAAACCAAGGATGGCGGAAACGTCCAGGGGTGGAGGACTTCATGTACAGTATCACAACAACATGTATAATAGTGCTCAAAGTAAATACAACCATCATAAATATAATTGAAAAAGTTACATCAAAGTATATGTTTACATGTTTCAAAATCAATTACAATATGATGACAAAAATAAATTGTTGACGGTTTAACGTCCCATCCTCAAAGCGCTGAAGTTTTCCTGTTTCACTGATTTCCTGAGAATACAAGTAGTTTTGAAAAAGAGTGTCAACAATTAAGTTGGTGAGTTCATAAGAGTTTTGTTTGGAGTAAAAACCGTTTTCCTTCTTAAAATCGATGAAGTTTGATTTCCAGAAAATCCAATATTTTCTTAGTTAAGTGTAAACAGAATAATCCTAAATGATACATTGATGTATTCTAGATTTACCCGTAGATTTCCCCTATAATTGTCCAGCTTATATAAGTTATATAAGATTTAGGTTAGATAAAACGTCGAATGTAATGGGTCCGCCCTAGGTCCACAACCAAACAAGGAACAGGAGATAAGGCGGGCACCACCAATTCCAAGCCAATCTAGACTAAATTCTTGTATGACTCAAGCATATACGCTCAACGATTATAGTTGAAGTCTAACCATATGAAAATCTATTGTGATTATAACCTATACATATCATAGTTCACCGGGGAGTAATAGGGATTAGGGAACCTGAACTATGCATATGAATAGCTTATCAAAAGTGATGGTGATGGTGAGTGTAACCTATACAATGTGTTAATGGGAATATAACCTATACATATCATAGTTCACCGGGGAATAATAGAGATTAGTGAACCTGAACTATGCATATGAATAGCTTATCGAAAGTGATGTGAATATAACCTATATGATGTGTTAATGTGAATATAACCTATACATATCATAGTTCACCGGGGAATAATAGAGATTAGTGAACCTGAACTATGCATATGAATAGCTTATCGAAAGTGATGTGAATATAACCTATATGATGTGTTAATGTGAATATAACCTATACATATCATAGTTCACCGGGGAATAATAGAGATTAGTGAACCTGAACTATGCATATGAATAGCTTATCGAAAGTGATGTGAATATAACCTATATGATGTGTTAATGTGAATATAACCTATACATATCATAGTTCACCGGGGAATAATAGAGATTAGTGAACCTGAACTATGCATATGAATAGCTTATCGAAAGTGATGGTGAATTCCTTTCTTGTAATTAAGTTCCTAGAGTAGATGAAACATAAACTATACCTATTATAGTTTATTACATTGTTTGTAATATGTATTTACCATAACTATACCAATTATAACTAACGAGTTCGTTTGTGGGGGTATAATGGCTTAACTATACTTATTATAGATTATCTTAATCGTCCATAGCGGCAATAACTCTTATGTAAGTGTAAGACCTTTAATATTGTGTTTGTTATATGAATGACCCTAAACTATACCTATTATAGTTTATCAATTGATTTTGTGGGAAATGAGCATAGGCCTTACTTGTCATAATTTATCAATACTTATATTTTAATGGATATAGCCTCGTAGTATCGTGTGTATATATATATATATATATATATATATATATATATATATATATATATATATATATATTTTTCATACTTGTGAAGATGTAAATCCATGTGTTTTCTGATGTATGTCTATGTAGGAATACAAAATTTGTTATATATTGCAACTACACATAATCACATAACGATGTATACCTTGCTCAACATGTTACAAGGTGAAATGAAATTTATTGTGTTTTTCTGTTAATAACATTTTCTGTAACTGTTATTGGAAAAATTGTAGAAAAATCATAAAATGTCCAAATCAGGTTCTGTAACTTCTGAGAGTTTGGAAAATGAGTCTAGTTTGTTCATAATTTTTATTATAATTTGTAATGATCTCTAATTTGGGTGAAAAAGTCCATAATCACAGACTGGTCCGGATTGATGTTAGAAATGATAGGCGGTTTTGTAAAAATCACCATAAATTGTAGAAAAATCGTATGGAGATGTGCAAGTAGTCATTTTAAAGCTAAGAAGTGGAACTTCATGCACCTAAAACTGTTTTGAAAACAAAAATATTTAAGATGTCCAAAACAGTCCGTGAATGGAGTGAAACTTTTCTGATGAAAGCTGTTAGAAAAATGTAGTTATGTTCTAAGCATTTTAACTTGTATTCCCCCCCTAAAAACTTGAGAAAACGTGAAAATGTAGGGGTATGAACTCACCTTGTGTGATTTCAGTAGATAAGTGATGAAGAAGAGAAGTGTTCAACCCAAGAACACTAGAAGAACCGTTTGAAGATTCGAAGCTCTAACACAAATATAATGGAGTTTGTGTAAGATATCCATGATTTGAGTGGAAATAATAGAGGTAATCATAAAGGAAATGGATTATGCTTACCAAAGGTGGAGGAAACTCTCAAGATCAGCCCTTGAATCTTGGATTTCTAGAGAGAGAAAGTGAGAGAGAAAGGAGTTTGATCTTCTTGTGAAATGAGAACAAATGAAAGAAAAATGAGGAGAGAGGATGATTATCCAGCCCTCCAAGCATGGAGGTGGCTTGTGAGGGAGGTAAAAAGTACAAGGTATGGTGAGGAGGAGTGTGGGTTGTCATGGAGTGGGTGAGGGGGTTGCTTGCGTCATAACTAAGGTAAGGTCAACACTTCTTCTTTTTGTACTTTACCAACTCCTTTTTAAATAAGATTTTACCCTTAAAATGTGATTAAATCATTAATTTTGGGGTCTTATAATTAAAAATAAAGTTTTGGGTGAAAACCCCATGTTAAAACAATTAAAATGGGTTTAAAACGCAAAAATACGCAAAAATGTGCGAAATCCGAGCTGCCCCAGCGAGACCCTTCGGATCTCGGCCGAGGCTCGGTCTCTGGGCCGAAGTTCGGTCAGATGGGGGCTCGGCTCGGACGCGGGTGGCTGAGGCGGGGAGGCGAAAGGCGAAGCGAGCTCGGTCCGATGTGATGCAGTCCGAAGCGAAGTGGGAAACAAAGGCAGGTTCGGTCCGAAGGGAGGCCAAAACCGAAGGTACTGTAGTGAACAGTAATGAACAGTAGCTTCGGTTCGGACCTTCCTTCCAAGTTGGGTTCGGTTCGGATCTTCTTCCTTGCATGGTTCGGTTCGGATCTTCTTCCTTGCATGGTTCGGTTCGGATGAACAGTACTTTCGGTTCAGCTCATGAACAGTACTTTCGGTTCGGACCCTCATGAATAGTGCTTTCGGTTCGGTTCATGAATAGTACTTTCGGTTCAGAGGGTTCGTTTCCTTAAGTCCGTTTTTCGCATAGACTTCCGTTCTTGGGCTATTTTTCGCCAAATTCGAGGGTCGGGATGCCCCGAGTGATTATGGAAAGTTGGGAGAGATTTCGAGGGAGATTTGGGAGAGATTCCTCGTTCTCAGAGAGATTTGGGAGAGATTTGACGTACTTGGAGAGATTTCGCATACGAAGAGATACGTGAGAGAGATTTCACATACTTAGAGAGATTTGGGAGAGATTTGACGTACTTGGAGAGATTTTGCATACGAAGAGATACGTGAGAGAGATTTCACATACTTAGAGAGATTTGGGAGAGATTTGACATACTTGGAGAGATTTGGGAGAGATTTGGCATACTTGGAGAGATTTCGCATACAAAGAGATATGTGAGAGAGATTTCACATACTTAGAGAGATTTGGGAGAGATTTGACATACTTGGAGAGATTTCACATACAAAGAGATATGTGAGAGAGATTTCACTGGTGACCTTTTTGAGTGTCCGGCCACGCACTGCAAGGTCCTTAAACCCAGTTAAGCCTTGATTAGGGATCTTGCATACTCCCGATGAGTATGTAACATTGTTTTATCGGTTTGGCTCTCTACGTACCACTGTTTCAGGTTAAGGAGATTTAGGTGAACGCACTTTTCAATTTATGATCTCTCATTAGAATAGAGAGTTGTTTAGAAGTTACTTAACGTAAACTCTAGTACTCACGGCAAATTGGGTTGACCGGTTTGACTTGTTGACTTTTGTTGACTTTGACTTGACCGAAAATTGACGGTTGTCACATCATCCCCTCGTTAGAGGGAATTTCGTCCCGAAATTCGAATTTAGGCAAGGAGTTTGAAAATGACTAAGGTCGGCTCTACATTAATTTGATTCTGACTAAGAGACGAGTTATCATACATGAAACTTAGCTTATACACATTATAATATAACCAATACTGGGCGGATAGTAAAATGTGTGATTCTATTTCAGTCTCACATCCCAACGAGGAAAAGAAACTAAGTCAGAATTCTCACATTTTATTATCTACCAGGCATTTGTTATATATAACTGGGGAATGTATAAGCGAGGAAATCATTACAAATAACTCAGTAATTCTTCTTAATGAATTAGAGTTCCTAGTCAGGGCTAACATTGAACCTAGATGTATTTTAACCGCTCACCTATAAAGTAGAAGTATGTTCTCGAAAGTTGACCTACATCCCTATGATGCAGTCCCATTGCGGAGTCGAAGCAATTCCTAGAATGGTCTTATGACGGCCTTGGAATTTCCTATTGTTTATGCTCCCAGTTTAATCTTTGGCATTACTACTATGCATGCTTAAATCGATGTTAGACTTAATTAAATAAAGAAATTTGGAATTTAAACGTCGGTGTTAGAAACACGTACTAATATTTGCAGGCAGTTCCGGGGTGGTCTCTCCTTCGGTGATCGCAAGTACCCTTCCACCACCACTGGCATCCCTTGCTCTTGGGCAGTTCCTTTTAAAGTGGCCTGTTTCTCCACATTTGTAACAGGCTGGGCTTACTCCAGAGCCGGGGAACTGGTTGATGGGTCGTACCGGTGCCTTACAGAAACGGGTAGTGTGCCCTTTTCTATTGCAGTTCATGCAATGCAATTCTCTACAAGCCCCAGTGTGATGGAAGCTACACTTGTTACATTTCGGGAGGTTTCCAGCATATTGCTTTATGGGAGTGGGTGTGGTGAGGGTTGTGGCAGCATGAATCGCGACAATTGGCGTGGTTGTCGAAGTGTCACGGCTGGCTCGATGGTCAATCAGTTGTTGTGCCAACTCCTTGGCGCTGTCGAAGGTAGTTGGTCTTGAGGCCAATACACTATCATGAATCTGGGATGATAGCCCCCAAAGGTATCGTTCTATCTTCTTCTCCTCTGGGGTGACCATTGCAGGACAGAGGAGTGCTAGGTCATTGAATCGGGCAGTATAAGCTTCGAGATCCATTCCCGACATTTTGAGGTTCCAGAGTTCCTCTTCTAGTTTTTGCACTTCGCCTCTTGGGCAATACTCTTTTAGCATTAAAGCTTTTAGATCCTCCCAGCTTATAGAGTTAGCCACTGCAGGAGTAAGTGACTTAACTCGGCTATTCCACCAAGTAAGAGCTTTTCTTGTAAAAGTGAATGCCGCATACTTGACTTTGCTCGCTTCGGGACAAGCGCAGATTTCAAAGACTGCTTCAGTCCTTTCAAACCATTGCATCAGCGCGATGACGCCCCCGCTTCCGTCGAAAGAATCGGGTTTGCCATTTGTGAAGTCTTTGTAAGAACACTCCTTAGTGCGTCCTGTGCTGTCCCCCTGATTCGAGTTAGTATTCCCGGATCCGAATCCGCCGGATCCATTTGTACCCATTTGCGACATTGCTGCTGCCACTGCTGCTGTTACGGCAGCTTGAAACATTATGGGATCAAACTGCGGAGGGGGCGGTGCTGTGCTCCCGGAGGGTCTGGACTTTTTCTTTGGCGGCATAGTCCTGTCATAAGTTGGTAGAGACGTACAAACGATAAGTTTTTAATAATAGAGACAAGTCAGAAGTTATCAAGCCAGACTTGTCTGTATCATGTTCTGTTTTTAAAAGTATTTTGTATGTATTTCGCAACAAAGTCCTCGTGAATGAATTTTAGTGGTGGTGACTCAAATGCAACTAGTGATTTGTTTCGCCTGATCCCTTTCTAAATTTACTTGATATATATTAAGAATTTCTTAGAGTTACCATATGTATATTGTTTGTAGTATAGGGTTCGAGGATAATAGGTTTACATCTCATTAACGTAAGGAATATTTTGGGCAATGCTACGGTTCCCTTGAATAGTGTAGTCTCCGGATCCTGAAGGATTCGAATGTCTCCACTTAACAACCTAGGTTGGTCGTGATCTTCTTTCCAGGTTTCCAAGCACTCTACCTAAGGAGGCGTTGGGCCTTGAATAACCGGACGAGGGTTAGGATTTGGAACAAGGGCTATCAGGGTAGGTTCTCCACTTCAGGGTTGGGGTCAGGGCCATCAGCAAAGCCTTCAGCTTGGTGATCATCCAAAGGGATTTGGTACTCACTCTATGGCTCCTCTCCGAGCCGTTCAGTATTGCCGTGGTTAGGGTAGTACGGGTCGTCGTGGAGAAGGAATTCAGCCATAATATCTTTGCGAGAAATGGGGATATAAGAAATAACTAAGTAGACGTACTAATTAGATAATTATAAGATGGTCTTTATCAGGTACTTCAATATATTATTTAGGGTATACTAGTCACATGTATTTGGGACAGGATAGACCTTCGAATAAGCGATCCTAACTCTAAATCCCCAATCCAACGAGAACAGGAAGTAAAGCAAAGATTCACAGATTCTAAGCCTATGACGTCCTGGATACATATAGTTTTATTGTATCCTCTAGGCAGTTATTGACCTATTGATAAAAACTTATTTAGTTCTCAAATAAGCAATTATAATAATCCCAAATACCCCTATGGCATTTCATTGTGGTAGTGTTGGTAAGTTTTTAGACTTGTTGCAACTCCTACGACCATTCCTGGGCATATGGTAATCATTTCTGGGTGAGACATAGTTGATCAGGCTATGTCATTCCCAGTCCTGACTATACATCCCCAAGCCTACTCGTATTTGTTCAACAATTACTACTTTTGTCCCATCCCATCGTGATACTGACCCTAGTGTGTGTGTGCACATGCTCCTACTTTTACCGAAAAATTATTTGTTTCTAAAGGTATAGTTGTTTTGAAAACTTTAAATCAGAGACTTTCGGTCCCAATGTATTTATAGTTTGTATATCTTATGTGGTTCGATATACTGAGTTCACTATAAACAATGCTCCGATACCAATCTGTCACACCCCCAAACCAAGGATGGCGGAAACGTCCAGGGGTGGAGGACTTCATGTACAGTATCACAACAACATGTATAATAGTGCTCAAAGTAAATACAACCATCATAAATATAATTGAAAAAGTTACATCAAAGTATATGTTTACATGTTTCAAAATCAATTACAATATGATGACAAAAATAAATTGTTGACGGTTTAACGTCCCATCCTCAAAGCGCTGAAGTTTTCCTGTTTCACTGATTTCCTGAGAATACAAGTAGTTTTGAAAAAGAGTGTCAACAATTAAGTTGGTGAGTTCATAAGAGTTTTGTTTGGAGTAAAAACCGTTTTCCTTCTTAAAATCGATGAAGTTTGATTTCCAGAAAATCCAATATTTTCTTAGTTAAGTGTAAACAGAATAATCCTAAATGATACATTGATGTATTCTAGATTTACCCGTAGATTTCCCCTATAATTGTCCAGCTTATATAAGTTATATAAGATTTAGGTTAGATAAAACGTCGAATGTAATGGGTCCGCCCTAGGTCCACAACCAAACAAGGAACAGGAGATAAGGCGGGCACCACCAATTCCAAGCCAATCTAGACTAAATTCTTGTATGACTCAAGCATATACGCTCAACGATTATAGTTGAAGTCTAACCATATGAAAATCTATTGTGATTATAACCTATACATATCATAGTTCACCGGGGAGTAATAGGGATTAGGGAACCTGAACTATGCATATGAATAGCTTATCAAAAGTGATGGTGATGGTGAGTGTAACCTATACAATGTGTTAATGTGAATATAACCTATACATATCATAGTTCACCGGGGAATAATAGAGATTAGTGAACCTGAACTATGCATATGAATAGCTTATCGAAAGTGATGTGAATATAACCTATATGATGTGTTAATGTGAATATAACCTATACATATCATAGTTCACCGGGGAATAATAGAGATTAGTGAACCTGAACTATGCATATGAATAGCTTATCGAAAGTGATGTGAATATAACCTATATGATGTGTTAATGTGAATATAACCTATACATATCATAGTTCACCGGGGAATAATAGAGATTAGTGAACCTGAACTATGCATATGAATAGCTTATCGAAAGTGATGTGAATATAACCTATATGATGTGTTAATGTGAATATAACCTATACATATCATAGTTCACCGGGGAATAATAGAGATTAGTGAACCTGAACTATGCATATGAATAGCTTATCGAAAGTGATGGTGAATTCCTTTCTTGTAATTAAGTTCCTAGAGTAGATGAAACATAAACTATACCTATTATAGTTTATTACATTGTTTGTAATATGTATTTACCATAACTATACCAATTATAACTAACGAGTTCGTTTGTGGGGGTATAATGGCTTAACTATACTTATTATAGATTATCTTAATCGTCCATAGCGGCAATAACTCTTATGTAAGTGTAAGACCTTTAATATTGTGTTTGTTATATGAATGACCCTAAACTATACCTATTATAGTTTATCAATTGATTTTGTGGGAAATGAGCATAGGCCTTACTTGTCATAATTTATCAATACTTATATTTTAATGGATATAGCCTCGTAGTATCGTGTATATATATATATATATATATATATATATATATATATATATATATATATATATTTGTCATACTTGTGAAGATGTAAATCCATGTGTTTTCTGATGTATGTCTATGTAGGAATACAAAATTTGTTATATATTGCAACTACACATAATCACATAACGATGTATACTTTGCTCAACATGTTACAAGGTGAAATGAAATTTATTGTGTTTTTCTGTTAATAACATTTTCTGTAACTGTTATTGGAAAAATTGTAGAAAAATCATAAAATGTCCAAATCAGGTTCTGTAACTTCTGAGAGTTTGGAAAATGAGTCTAGTTTGTTCATAATTTTTATTATAATTTGTAATGATCTCTAATTTGGGTGAAAAAGTCCAGAATCACAGACTGGTCCGGATTGATGTTAGAAATGATAGGCGGTTTTGTAAAAATCACCATAAATTGTAGAAAAATCGTATGGAGATGTGCAAGTAGTCATTTTAAAGCTAAGAAGTGGAACTTCATGCACCTAAAACAGTTTTGAAAACAAAAGTATTTAAGATGTCCAAAACAGTCCGTGAATGGAGTGAAACTTTTCTGATGAAAGCTGTTAGAAAAATGTAGTTATGTTCTAAGCATTTTAACTTGTATTCCCCCCCTAAAAACTTGAGAAAACGTGAAAATGTAGGGGTATGAACTCACCTTGTGTGATTTCAGTAGATAAGTGATGAAGAAGAGAAGTGTTCAACCCAAGAACACTAGAAGAACCGTTTGAAGATTCGAAGCTCTAACACAAATATAATGGAGTTTGTGTAAGATATCCATGATTTGAGTGGAAATAATAGAGGTAATCATAAAGGAAATGGATTATGCTTACCAAAGGTGGAGGAAACTCTCAAGATCAGCCCTTGAATCTTGGATTTCTAGAGAGAGAAAGTGAGAGAGAAAGGAGTTTGATCTTCTTGTGAAATGAGAACAAATGAAAGAAAAATGAGGAGAGAGGATGATTATCCAGCCCTCCAAGCATGGAGGTGGCTTGTGAGGGAGGTAAAAAGTACAAGGTATGGTGAGGAGGAGTGTGGGTTGTCATGGAGTGGGTGAGGGGGTTGCTTTCGTCATAACTAAGGTAAGGTCAACACTTCTTCTTTTTGTACTTTACCAACTCCTTTTTAAATAAGATTTTACCCTTAAAATGTGATTAAATCATTAATTTAGGGGTCTTATAATTAAAAATAAAGTTTTGGGTGAAAACCCCATGTTAAAACAATTAAAAATGGGTTTAAAACGCAAAAATACGCAAAAATGTGCGAAATCCGAGCTGCCCCAGCGAGACCCTTCGGATCTCGGCCGAGGCTCGGTCTCTGGGCCGAAGTTCGGTCAGATGGGGGCTCGGCTCGGACGCGGGTGGCTGAGGCGGGGAGGCGAAAGGCGAAGCGAGCTCGGTCCGATGTGATGCAGTCCGAAGCGAAGTGGGAAACAAAGGCAGGTTCGGTCCGAAGGGAGGCCAAAACCGAAGGTACTGTAGTGAACAGTAATGAACAGTAGCTTCGGTTCGGACCTTCCTTCCAAGTTGGGTTCGGTTCGGATCTTCTTCCTTGCATGGTTCGGTTCGGATCTTCTTCCTTGCATGGTTCGGTTCGGATGAACAGTACTTTCGGTTCAGCTCATGAACAGTACTTTCGGTTCGGACCCTCATGAATAGTGCTTTCGGTTCGGTTCATGAATAGTACTTTCGGTTCAGAGGGTTCGTTTCCTTAAGTCCGTTTTTCGCATAGACTTCCGTTCTTGGGCTATTTTTCGCCAAATTCGAGGGTCGGGATGCCCCGAGTGATTATGGAAAGTTGGGAGAGATTTCGAGGGAGATTTGGGAGAGATTCCTCGTTCTCAGAGAGATTTGGGAGAGATTTGACGTACTTGGAGAGATTTCGCATACGAAGAGATACGTGAGAGAGATTTCACATACTTAGAGAGATTTGGGAGAGATTTGACGTACTTGGAGAGATTTCGCATACGAAGAGATACGTGAGAGAGATTTCACATACTTAGAGAGATTTGGGAGAGATTTGACATACTTGGAGAGATTTGGGAGAGATTTGGCATACTTGGAGAGATTTCGCATACAAAGAGATATGTGAGAGAGATTTCACATACTTAGAGAGATTTGGGAGAGATTTGACATACTTGGAGAGATTTCACATACAAAGAGATATGTGAGAGAGATTTCACTGGTGACCTTTTTGAGTGTCCGGCCACGCACTGCAAGGTCCTTAAACCCAGTTAAGCCTTGATTAGGGATCTTGCATACTCCCGATGAGTATGTAACATTGTTTTATCGGTTTGGCTCTCTACGTACCACTGTTTCAGGTTAAGGAGATTTAGGTGAACGCACTTTTCAATTTATGATCTCTCATTAGAATAGAGAGTTGTTTAGAAGTTACTTAACGTAAACTCTAGTACTCACGGCAAATTGGGTTGACCGGTTTGACTTGTTGACTTTTGTTGACTTTGACTTGACCGAAAATTGACGGTTGTCACAAAAGCCGAGACCGAGCCTTGTTGTCCAGCCGAGACCGAGCCTCGCTGTCCAGCCGAGACCGAGCCTTGCTGCCTAGCCGAGACCGAGCCTCGCCCTTGCCTTCTTTCCCTTTCTGTGCGAAACGCCTAGAACCGACCTCGGCTCACATGCGAGAGGCCTCGCAGAAATGCCAAAATCACCCGATTTTCGAATAGTTTTGCATTTTAAGCCCGTTTTTAATTATTTTAACGCGAGATTTTCACCCAAAACTTTATTTTAACATATAAGGCCCCATATTTATTAATTAATCACGTTTTTGGGGATAAACCTTATCGAAGAAGAGTGGGTGAAGGACAAGAGGTTGAGTGTTGACTTTGTTTTACCTTATGACACAAGCAACCACCCCCCACCCACTCTATGACCATCCATACCTCCCCACCTTACCTAAGTCACTTCAATGTCCTTTCCACTCATTTACCAGCCATTCCCACGTTCTTAGGGATGGAACATCCATCCTCTCTCCTCTCACTTTATTTATTCACTCATTTTCCAACAAAAGATCAAACACTTTTCTCTCAAACTTTTTCTCTCTATTTCAAGACTACAAGGCTAATCATCAAACTTTATTATACTCTTGGTAAGTAAAATTCATCCTCCTTGTGATTATTACACTTCATTCTACTCCAATCCATGATTGCTTACACAAACTCCATCACTTTAATGTTAGATTCTCGAATATCTTCAACCATCTTCAAGCGTTCTTAAGTTGAACACTCCCCTTTTTCCAACATTCGTCTACTGAAATCACATAATATGAGTTCATACCCCAAGATTTTTATGTTTTCTTAAGTTTTAAGGGGGATAATACAAGTTAAATCATCAAGAACATGACTAAATTCTTCTAGCAGCTTTCATTTGAAAAGTTACACCCCATTAACGGACTGTTTTGGGCAACTTAAACATTTTAGTTTTCAAAACTGTTTTAGGTGCATGTAGATCAAGTGTTTAGCTTTAAAATGACTACTTGCACATCTCCATACGATTTTTCTACAATTTCTGGTGATTTGTACAAAACTGTCTATCATTTCAAACATCAATCCGGACCAGTCTGTGATTATGGACTTGTTCACACAAGTTATAGGTCACTAAAAATCAGGGGGAAATTTATGAATAAACTAGACTCATTGTCCAAACTCTCAGAATTTACGGAATTTGATTTGTACATTTGATGACTACTTGCCCCAGCCGAGATGCGGGAACTGTCCAGTCAATTAAACGAGCTGCTGAGCAAGGGATTCATCAGACCGAGCTTCTCACCATGGGGAGCACCAGTCCTATTCGTGAAAAAGAAGGACGGAGCCTTTCGCATGTGCATCGATTATCGGGAGCTAAACAAACTCACGATCAAGAACCGATATCCCTTACCGCGCATAGACGATCTATTCGACCAACTACAGGGAGCAAGCTACTTCTCAAAGATCGATCTAAGAGTTGGTTATCACCAATTGCGAGTACTGGAAGGAGACATCCCCAAAACGGCTTTCCGAACACGTTATGGTCACTACGAATTTGTGGTAATGCCCTTCGGATTGACAAATGCTCCAGCGGTGTTCATGGACTTGATGAACCGAGTATGTCGTCCCTTCCTGGATAAATTCGTGATCGTGTTCATAGATGATATACTCATCTATTCAAGAAGCCAGGAAGAACCCAGCCAACATCTCCGCCAAGTATTGGAAACATTAAGGGCAGAGAAACTTTACGCAAAATTTTCCAAGTGCAAATTTTGGATTCGAGAAGTGGATTTCCTAGGACATGTTGTAAGCAAAGAAGGAATACATGTGGACCCTTCCAAGATAAAGGCAATAGATAGTTGGACTACTCCAAGGACCCCTACAGAAATCTGACAATTTTTGGGACTCGCCGGGTATTACCGAAGATTCATACCGAACTTTTCAAAGATTGTCAAGCCACTTACCACCCTAACCCAGAAAAATGTGACCTTCGACTGGGGAGAAAAACAAGACAGCGCATTTCAGACACTAAAGCGAGCCTTATGTAGTGCGCCCATCCTAACCCTGCCGGAGGGAACAGAGGACTTCGTGGTCTATTGTGATGCATCAAACCAAGGACTTGGGTGTGTCTTAATGAAAAGAGGGAAGGTCATCGCCTACGCCTCAAGGCAACTAAAGACGCACGAAGTAAACTACACAACGCACGATCTTGAGCTAGGAGCAGTCGTCTTCGCTCTGAAGATATGGAGGCACTACCTCTACGGCACAAAATGTACAATCTTCACCGATCATAAAAGCCTCCAACATATCCTCAACCAGAAGGAACTCAACATGAGACAGAGACGATGGGTAGAACTACTAAGTGATTACGAATGCGAAATTCGATATCACCCCGGAAAGGCTAATGTAGTGGCTGATGCACTCAGTCGGAAGGAGTACTCAGGTCGCCGAGTGAAGTCCCTAACTATGACGATCCATTCACACCTATTCACGCAAATCAAGGAAGCCCAAATAGAAGCCTTGAAATCCGAAAATGTGACAGGAGAAGCCCTAAGGGGAATGGATAAGAACCTTGAGACCAAGAGCGACGGAGTTCGTTATTTCATGGATCGAATTTGGATACCGAAGTTTGGTGGATTCAGAGAAATCGTTATGGACGAAGCCCATAAAACACGATACTCCATACATCCCGGTTCCGATAAGATGTATCTCGACCTCAAGAAGTTGTACTGGTTGCAAAACATGAAAGCCGAAATTGCTACCTACGTGAGCAAATGCCTGACATGTGCCAAAGTCAAGGTGGAATACCAGAAGCCTTCGGGTTTATTACAACAACCAGAAATACCCGAATGGAAGTGGGAGCGGATAACCATGGATTTCATAACAAAATTACCCAAAACAACAAGTGGACTCGACACCATTTGGGTAATTGTCGACAGGTTAACTAAGTCAGCGCATTTCCTACCGATCAAAGAGACAGATAAATTGGAGAAGTTAACAAGGACATACCTCAGAGAAATTGTACGACTGCATGGTGTGCCCATATCCATTATCTCGGACCGAGATAGTAGATTCACCTCAAGGTTCTGGCAGTCGCTACAAAAAGCTTTGGGGACAAGGCTAGACATGAGTACCGCTTATCACCCATAAACCGACGGCCAGAGCGAGAGAACCATACAAACTCTAGAAGATATGCTGAGGTCCTGCGTAATCGATTTTGGTAAGGCATGGGACACAGATCTTCCTTTGGTCGAATTCTCGTATAATAACAGCTACCACACTAGTATCAAGGCTGCCCCGTTCGAAGCCCTCTACGGCCGCAAATGCAGGTCACCTTTGTGCTGGGCCGAGGTGGGGGACACAGAACTAGCAAAAGGACAAGCAACTGACAACACGCTCACTGGACCAGAAATCATAAGGGAAACTACGGAGAAGATTATTCAAATCCGAGAACGTCTAAAAGCATCAAGGGATAGACAAAAGAGTTACGCAGATAAGAGACGAAAACCCTTGGAATTCCAGGTTGGAGACCATGTCCTACTCAAAGTCTCGCCTTGGAAAGGTTTAATACGCTTCGGAAAACGTGGGAAACTAAACCCTAGATACATTGGACCATTCGAGATCCTTGCCAGGATCGGTCCAGTGGCTTAAAACTTAGACTACCTCAGGAGCTCCACAACGTACACCCTACCTTTCACGTATCGAACCTAAAGAAGTGCTTATCTGTCGAGACCCTTGTCGTCCCTCTAGACGAAATTGCAATAAATGAAAACCTCCAATTTGTAGAGGAACCAGTAGAGATCATGGATCGGGAAATCAAAAGGACTAAACAAAGCCGCATACCTATTGTAAAGGTCTGCTGGAACGCCAAGCGAGGACCTGAATACACCTGGGAACGCGAGGATCAGATGAAACAAAAGTACCCGCATCTTTTTCCTAAAACTGTAAACTCTATCTTAGATTAAATTTCGGGACGAAATTCCCTTCACAGGGGGATGATGTGACAACCCTATATTTTTCCAAAGCAGTGTAACGCTCAAATGTCAAATATAACAAAAACTATTTGGAACCAACTAAATTAACCTTGAAAATAAAGCGTTCAAATATCTAAGTTGGGATGCATCAAATATTAGAAATCATGCCAAGGTTTCCAAAAACATAAAGAACGCTCAAAACCGGGTTATATTGAAGAAATTATAACCACTCGTATATTTACGACACGCCGTTAAAACATTATTTGACGTAAAAAGTAAAATCTCAATAAAATGCATTTTAGCCTTAAGTATCTAAACAAAAGTCGTAGATCTCGTTGAAAGGTGAGCGTGCATAAAAAGATCGCCCAAATTGGACTTCGTATGAAGAAGTTATGAATTTCCTAAGTTTCGTAACAGTAGTAGAGGGCTAAAAACTCAAATTGAAGATTGAGTGTTATTTAGCTATCGCCACCTAAACGGAAGTTGAAGATCTCCACAGTAGTAATAAAAAGATAAAAAGACAAACGAAAACCGACGTCGAATAAAGAACCTATGAATTTTTAACGGACTTTAGGAGTCCCGGCCTATAAAAAATTATATCATTAAAAATAAATTCAAAACTAGCCGACGGAGTCTAAATGAAAGTTGTAGAGCATAATCTCACCTACGCGTGGATATAAAGAACACGAAAAATGGAGCTCGTACGCAAAAGTTACGGAATTTAGAAGACGGAAGCCAGAATTACGCCCCGCGTAATATGGGAGTACGCCCCGCGTACTAGACCCAGAGTCGAGTCCCATCGGCTGCCCCCTCTACGCTTAGCTAGACCCGAGTCGTAAGCCATGACCCATTATTACGCCCCGCATACTGCGTACGCCTAGCGTACTTCGGAGGTACGCGCCGCGTACGAGGAGTTTCCAGCCTATAAATAGAGAGGTTGAGCTTCGAGTTTTTGCACACCATTCTCATTTCCTCAGTCATTCTCCCATACTTCTAAGCTCCAGAGACCATTCCATCACCTCGGTTTACGCACTCGAGCCCCCGATGAAAGATCTACGCTGCAGAGATTCCCGATAGCCCGAAGACGCAACTTTCCGCGGTCGAAACTCTGCTCAACTCTAGCCTCTCTCTTCAAACTTAACGAGTGAGTTCATACCCCTACTTTTCACTTTTGGGGGGGGGGGGGAATACAACTACATTACAAGTCAAAGTATCGTTTTATAAACATAATTATAATGTCTATCTTATAGGGTATTGATACAAACATCTTTATGTTTAAAGGGCTATTATATCACCAAGTTGTTCTTACTAAATGGAAACATACTTTTTGAGAAACTATAATGAGTATGGTTATCAAGTTATTCATACATTTTACATATACATCTTGACAAATGAAATACTTTCAAAAGAAGTAAAGTCTTTATTATCGTAAATCTATTTATACCAAGTAATGTGAGACATTCAAACTTCAACGTACTCGTATGTATGCATTTCAAGTCCTGTATTATATACCATAATCTCTTGGAGAGAGAGCGTGATACTTGTGTATAGATCTATACGGGATTGACAACCCCGCACCTAAACTATTAGCTATAGTTAGACCGGCAGGTCTAGGGTGACAAATGTCATAACACTACAACACCTGAAGAATGTTGTTACAGGCCGTCAGTGTCAATAGTATGGTTATAAAACTCACATAAAAGTATAAAAACAAGTTTAATTTATGAGATTCATATATGCATTCAGTTTTCTACATCATTTTGGCACAAAGTTATCATTATTATTCAAGTATGGAACACATGAACACACACCAACTCTGGAAACTTTTCAAACCATTTATAGAAAATATTGGATTTTCTGAAAACCCCGTTCATTGATTTACTACCAAAAGGACATACTTTTCGATGCGAAACACTTATGAACTCACCAACTTAATTGTTGACACGTTTTCAAAACCACTTGTATTTCTCAGGGAATCAGTAATACAGGTAACTACCAGCTTTTGGAGGACGAACACTAAGGATGTTTTATTATTGAACATTTATCATCATATTGTAATATTCTTTTGCTAATATGTATAATGCAACAATATACGTTTTCATTATATATATATGATGGTTGTGTTACTTTCTTTACAATATTCAATTGTTGTGATACTACGTGAAGTCATCCACCCCCGAATGTTTCCGCCATTCTGGTTTGGGGGTGTGACACACTGCCCCCTTGAAATATAAGATTCTCTTTTCATGAATCATTCCTTGAAAAATCAAATATTTTGGAGTTAGTGCGGATTCTTATCAAGAAAAACACTTCACACAATTTGCCTTAGTTGGTCTTTGTTTTATCAAAAAACATCACATCTTACCAATTTCAAATGTACAAGAGTAGAAAACTTTTACTCTACATTTGATAAGTGTTTTAAACATTTCTTAAGATTATGTCACTCGAGGTTACAATCTTGGAGTATGACTCTAAGACTTGTTTTGGGAACGAGTTATGACTCATCTTCTTGATTTAAACTATTTCAACAAAGCATGATTCCTCTTCTTAGCCATAGAAATGCACTAAGATGACCTTATACGATCAATTGTGATATGCATTTCCATAAACATTAGTATGATCATAAAACACGATACTAAAGTACTTTTCCATCCTTTCAGATTGGTGAAACTTTTATCTTTCCGCTCAATTTGATTCTTCTTATTCTATCGGTCATACATTGAAACTTTTCCAATCTTCAGAATTATACTTAAACTTGTAAGCATAACCATATTTACTAAAGTTTAGTAAATCATGACGAATAGTCTTATCATTCTTTGTGGTGGACCTGACGAGCGCACACCCAGTGTACCCGATGCCCTAGTCCTTCACTTGACTCACATATACATGTGAACACAGAATTAGTCTTAATTTACCAAAGATGAGAATTCTCATTCATCATACAATACAACTTGCCTGATTCCAAGTTTTTGTCCAATTAAAACTTCGGTGATGAGAATCTTTCCTTATTTTGCAAATACTTGAGAATACCACAAACGAAAGAATCAAATTAATATTGCTAACATAGAAACATACAAAAATCATTTTTCACAAATGCCATTGCAAAGAGACATAATAAAATAAAACAAAACTTTATTTATTTAACAAAAAATGCGAAAAAACTTTTCCTTACAATGCAATTACAAATGAAAACTATGTTGTTACATATTTCCTAGTAATCTATCATAACTCCTTAGCAGGAGCTCAAAAATCCGATCATCGAACCATGCGATAGAAATCCATTTTCGCGATTAGATTCAACATACTCTTCCTTTAAGCTTCCTTCCCTTTGCATGATCCTACAAAACATCAAAATGCAACCTTGTCACATCACGTATTAAGAATCAACAAATAGGAACTTAATAGAGTTAGATAGTAGACTTACCTGAAGCAGAGTCAAACTTTTTCGATTCTACCTTTTCTCAGATCTTTCAGGTAGTCAGGGCAGCTTCGCAACCAATGCCCTTTTCTGGGCAACAGAAACGTATGGACTCTTTGGGAATGGTACACGGAACAATCTCAGACTTAGCCTTTCTATTTCCCTTGGAAAGAGAAATCTTTTCTGGAATTCAAATGTTTTCATTATCAATGTCCATGGAAGTTTGGAGAGTAGATCTTCCCATCATATTTTCTTTTCCAGTGCACCACATCATTGCAGATTCAACAGCAACAAGTAAATAGGTAAGATCAATAAGGGTCATGTCATGGTCTATCACATAATAGTCCTTAATGAACTCACTATATGACTCAGGATGGGATTGAAGAGCCCAGTCAACAGCCATCTTCCTTGAGACTTGGACACCCAATACTCTCAGCCTGTCAATATGTGATTTCATCTCCATGTTGTGACTACACACATGCCTACCATCTTGATGTTTCATTGCAAGTAAGGTTTGAGTGACCTTGAATTTTTTATAGTCTTTGAGCTTGTGGGTTAAGGAGAGTTATTGGACGAGGTGGAGGAAGTGAAGTATGACTTCCACAATCCAACCGTGGGATATCATCTTCAAGAGGAAAGCTTGTTCCAAAGGATTTGGGAAGACCATAGTTGTCTGAACTAGACATCTATAATGGGAGAAATTCAAGTTAGTTGATTTAATTCCTTAATATAACACCCATATAAAATATTAAGACTAGGATCCAACACAATATTCTACAATTTGGAAGAGGGATGCCGTAATCCAAACTACAATATTTGAAGGTAGGTAAATCACGATTTACCAATTTCCAAAACGAAAAACGAAAAAGAATTTTAGGTTTTAAGTGAATTGAAAATCCTAGATCCTTTGAGATTCATTGAACAATTCAATGGCATCCTTAAATCTCGATTGTTCCCTTCATGTTTGTGAGTGGGATGTCGAGGATCACACACAAGGTGTGAATAACCATGCCAATTGGCTTGGTACACCCAACATTACAACCATCTAATCAATGTGCCGGTTAACCACACACGCTCCATTGATCTATGATTAACATCAAGCTACCTTTTTCCACGCACTTTCAGTGCATATTAGTGTGTCGGTTAATCACACGCGCTCCACTAATGGCTTAACAAAGTGCAAAGTGCAACTTCATGGGTTAGCACAATATTCACATTTCCCTAAGTAACTAAGATTTAGGAATTTACAAGTGTTTAGTTACTTGATATTTATCATTATACTTTTAATGAAAGGAGAACTAGAGTCCTATCCTACCCGTTTGGCTAACGACCCTCCACTAGTCAAGAAAGTGGCGAGTGAGAGTGGACACTCATTAAACTGTCATTTTATAGATGGTAACCTTATACCCCCTTATAGATCGGCTTCGTGAATGAGGCCTAATAACGGTAAGACTGACTTTTCTATTATACACATATATATATATATATATATATATATATATTAAACCTATAATATTATAATAGTATAAGGATTATATTTTAAACTTTAAAATTCTAGGGGTTGAAATTAAATGTTTCAAAAGTTAGACTTTTACATTTTCAAATTCGAAAACATGAGATCATGTTTTGAACAATTCAAAAAAACTTTTGGAATCCATAACTTATGAGTTTAATATAGATTTTAATGAAAAGACTTTTGACCTTTCATAATTTGAGGACAAGTTTTGGAGTTCATAAAATCATTTATCGGAAAAAGACTCTTCAAGTTCATAACCTATGATTTTAATGTTCTCTTTAAAAGAAAACTTTTGATTTTCCATAACTTGAGGACAAGTTATGGAATTCATCAAAATCATTTAGATCAAAAACTCTAACAAGAAAATCAAACCATTTGTCTATGATCTAAATTAAACTCATAAGAACAAGACAATTCACATAAAACAAATTTCATGTAATTAGCCAAACCCTATAAACTAATAGAAAACATGAAACTTTGACAATTACTTATAAATTGGATAAGTTTGATCATTACCACATTAAAAACAGGTTTATAAGTTCAAAAACAGCTTAGGGTAATGAATCTAGTCCAATTCCAACCAAAAACATCGAAAAACTACATTCTGGAGCACCAACTCGTCGAGTGTATGAACCAACTCGGCGAGTTGGATGAATTTGTGCGTGGACTCGGCGAGTCCCCCAGTGGACTCGATGAGTCCACTGTCCAGAACAGCAGAAAATCGATTTTTAAAGCATTTCCAAGCAAGTAGCATCAAGTATAATTGAAAACAAGCATAGTCTCTCATACCATTGTTGGGTTTTCTGCATTCTAACACTCCTAAGTGTATATCCAAGAATAAATACTTTGGATCTATGTTTTCTCTATTATACATGCAAACTTGAACTTTCTAAGGTATTATCCTGACTAGCATACAAAACATTGATACTTGGGTAATAAAACAAGTTAGATAACATACCTTTTCTTGTAGTTGGAAACCTTGGACCTTTAAGAGCTTAGTGTCTCATGTGTTGCACCTCAAATAGAATCACACAACACAACCAACAATTGGAATAACTTGAGAGAATAACACTTGCTTCTCAAATCGGCTAGCCCTCATGCATATGCCTTAAGTGCCAATTTTAGGAACCATGGGGTTTCTTATATAGTGTGGTGGAATTAGCGTTACACCATGCAACCCTTAATTTCCATGCCTTTCCACATCCCTCATGCTCCATGGGTTTTAACCTCCATGGGTCACCGCATGGGTTTAGCCCAACAAAAGGAACTATGGATCATAAGCCCACTTTTATAAGAATGAATGATTTACCAAATCAACCCCTTATATTTAATTAGTATCTTTTGATCAAAAAATTAATTCCAAATTAATTCTTTATCAATACTAATTAAATAATATGATTTCATATTAATATATTAGAACTTATAATATATTAATAGATCATAAATATCCTCTTCTCACAAAAGTCTATCCAAATTGTCCCAATGTCATGCAACCCAAATAGACTATGCTACTCTCGGGTCAGGTACATACCAATAATAGTTATGGGCTTAGACACCTAATCCAATAGTAACATTGGGAACGTCATGCCAAATCTAATCTTTCTTTCATTTGGAAATAACCGCTTATCAAGAGAATTCCCATCCTCTATTGGAAAAATGGTTTCACTTTTAGTCATTCACATGTCAAATAATTCTGACGAGATACATCCCATAAGGTTATGGAAATTGTGTTTACCTTAAAGCATTAGACCGTGGATATAACAACTTGTCGGGTGTAATTCTAGAATCTTTTGGCAACTTACATCTCCTCCATGCACTGCACTTCGATGAAAATAATTTTTCAGGAGAGCTCCCTTCATCTTTTAAAAACTTATCCAGTCTGGAGACATTGGATCTAGCAAACAACAAATTTTGTGGAGATATCCCACAATTGTTAGGAGACAGTCTTATAACTCTAAAAATTCTAAGCTTGAGATCAAATTCATTTTCAAGAGGAATTCCTACAAATTTCCCACGTTAATCCAAGATCCAAGTCCTGGATCTTTCCCCAAAAATTTTCACTGGAATGAGCCCCATAAGCTTGGGCAATCTCACGTGCATGTCTCGTGATCAATTTACCAATCAGTTTCTTTTTTATGGATTTTACCATCACATATACTACAAAGAAAGATTGGTTGTAAATTTAAAAGGCGGGTTTCTACAGTGCACCAAAAATCTTTCCTTGGTAGCTTACATTGATCTGTCAACAAACAACCTTTATGGTCATTTCCCGACTGAATTAACAAAGTTGATTGGTCTACTATTCTTGAATCTGTCCTGAAACCAAATCGACAGTCCATTGCAAGACAAAATCTCTAATTTAGTTCAATTTGGTTCACTTGATCTCTCTAGCAACAAGTTTTCAGATGTCATTCCTTCAGGTCTATAATCAATAACATTCTTAAATCGTTTAAACATGTCCAATAATAACTTCTCTGCCGAGATTCCTATTGGAAGCCAGATGGAAACCTCTGGAGAATCTTCGTATTCAGGAAATCCAAATCGTTGTGGACCTCCTCTTTGTATTAAGTGTGGAAGTTACAGCTCTGACAGTATATCGCCTCTTCCAAGCGATGACAAAGATGAATCTAATTACGATAAGTGGTTTCCTTTGAGCATTGGATTGGGATTTTCCATTGGCATTTTGGCCCCCTATGTGATCATGTCGATTAGAAGACCATGGGGTGAGGCCTACTTTAAATTTGTCGAAAGTGTGGTTAATATGGTCGAGCGTGTTAAAAGTAAAATGACGGCACAGGACGTAGTTACAGATCAAGAACCCGTTTCCCTTCATAGTTTATCAATTTAATGTTGTTGTGATGATAAATGTAGAGGTGTCATTTCATGCCTCATAAAGTTATTCTCGAAGAAATATCTTATAGTATATTATAAAGCATGTTAGTCATATCTTGAATTTTAAGAGGTATAACTTACAAAGCTTTTTATACAAATCAATTATGCAAAAATAATTCCTTAATACTTGCCAAAAGTTTGAAGACTTCAATTAAAAAAAGTAATTAAGAAATTCAATTTGGATTAAAATGAAAATTTTAAAATATTAAATTCCTATATATAAATTAATTTACATTTCTTAAAGTAGACATCATTATTAATTAATTTACATCAATAGTGGTAACAAAAAATATAAATATAAGGTACAAATATAAATATTTTATTTAAAAGGTGGTAGTTTTTTATTACATAATAACTAATAATAAAATATAATAATTGTTTCCCCATAATAAGGTTATTCGTCAAAAGAACTATTTATCACCGCCACTTTGCGCGGACACAAAACATTCTTAAGTTATTGTGGAAGTAAGACATGTATTATTAATGTTTCGAAGCATTCGTTGTTAATATGTATGTCTGTATGTATGTATATGTATAGGTCCATTTTTTTAGCCTATAATGTATGTCATAGTGTAGGCCCATTCGTGTACTTTGGTGTGTATATATTCTAAGTAATAGCTGTTTCATTAATCATGGAAGATTATTCCTTATTATGGTATCAGAGCAATAATATTCAAACTTCCTATTTTCGCTCCTCATTTTTCTCTCCTTCCTTTTTTTGTCATCTTCAACTTCTTGGTAGCCCTACTTCAGCCGCCAAATGAAACACTAGTCAAAATAGGTCAATAACAATCACATGTGATTATGCCAATCATGTAATGTGATTTCATTAAACTAGTAATGTGATAAACGTGCTATGTAGTTCATGATAAATTCTAATACAAATATGAACTTTCTTTATGATACAACTCAAAGTTTACGTCCATACGATTCCAAAAATACAGAGAACATCTGAATCTAACTTTGCATGAAGAAGTTCTGATAAACCGAACACTATAAATCTCTATAATAAGAGGAATTTAAAATAGACTTAGAAATAACTTTTGGAGTCTAAAAGAGAGTTATAGTAATCGTAAATACCTACGTGTGGATATAAGGAACGTCAAAAACGGAGTTCGTATGTGAAAGTTACGACCTTCCGATGATACAACTGTCAGAAACCCTAATCCGACTGAGCTCACGACGTGAGCATAGAAACTCACGATGTGAGGAGCCAAATTGCCACATTTTGGACCTAGAAGGTGCGTGACAAGGCTACGAAGGGATAAGTTTTAAGTTCACAACGTGAGCATGGATATCTCACGAGATGAGGAGTCATATGGCCACCTTCCGAAGCTAGGGGACTCAAATGGCAAGTCTACAAGGTGAACAGGCTTGGCTCACGATGTGAGTTTTATAAATTCACGATGTGAGAGGACAAAAACCTTCCTATAAATAGTAGGTCCAAATTCAGCTATTCCTACACCTGAACTTCTTCCCTTTTCTCTTATTTGTCGAAGCCCTCTTGTATCTCAAGCCCGACAACCTCGTACTGCTAACCGTTTCTGCTTAGATTACATAAAATCACGCTACTACGGTGAGTTTCACTGCCCCACTTTTTAATATTTTCGGGTGAAAAAGCATGCTAAATATTTTATACATGTTAATATTATTTGTATATGATAGTATATTAATATCAACGCAGATAGTTATGTTAATCGGGATATAGTTGTTTAAATATAATATTTTGAATATATACAAATATTATCAAGTTGTTAGCATGTTATTATACTAATGTAGATCTTAAGCTATATTTAGGATTCTATATATATGTTGTGTGCGATATAGTTCCGAAGTTATATTCAGAAATTCTATATGTTAATTTATAAAGTATGTTGCTATTATTGGTTTTATGTCAAGATAAAACTTGGTATGCTATATGTTGTTATTGTTGGTTTTATGACAAGATAAAACTTGGTATGTTATATGTTGTTGTTGGTTTTATGATAAAACCTAGTTTTTCCTCAACTTATAGCTATTATACTGCTTAAAGTAATATGAACCTAGGAGTAATGTTTAAAAGCAAAGGATGGTTGTGATATAGCGACAAGTCTAAAAACTTACCAACATTACCACAATGAGAACATTAGAATAGAACATAGGTTTAAAATACTATGGGATTATTTTGTGTCACTATAAGTACTTACATGAGAACTAAACAAGTCTCTATCAAGTAGGTCAATAGTTGTTAAGTGGATACGCTAAGGTTATATGAAATTAAGGTGTTATAGACTCAGAATCCGTCACCGTTACTTTACTTCCTGTTCTTGTTGGATTGTGGATTTGGAGTTAGAGTTACCTATTCGAAGGATTATCCTGCCTTGATTTCATATAACTGGTATACAGTACACAAGTATTGACTTAATTGATAAAGATCATCTAATAATTATCTAGATAGTTCGTCCAGTAATTATCTGCTTACTCCTAATCTTGCACGTATAACACGGCAAGATCCTACTTACTAGACGACCCCTACTTTCCCAACCAGAGAAATGGTGGATGGTTATGAGGAGAATCAGAAGCGGAACCAGAGGTAATCAACCCTCCATGCATAGTAAGGGTTCCAGCAAACCGTTTCAACTACATCGAACGTGTGCCCTGTTGGGCAACCGTGATCGATGGTTGAGGTCGACAACAATGACAACAATCACCATGTGGAGACCAACGAGGGTGCTATGGCCTCAGCCACGGGGGATCGACTGACAGAGCCTTCCCGGCAAAGACTCGGCATATCGCGAACATCGGGGATTAAAACAGGGAGACTGCAAACCGAGTTCGAAAAATTGCGCGCTACTAAGAATCCACCGTCTCACTTACCTGAAACTCGGAAAGAGATTACTATTTCAGAGGCCAACTCTCTTCTTAGGACCTTATCGCCGCCCGAGCAGAAGTAAGGAAGTAACAGGGTAGACACACGGAATTCAAGGAGGGGATGATTAGAGCCAAGCGTCGAATTGCAAAGTTGCAAGGTGCATCGATTTAGCCCTAGGCATCACAAGGGACAGATCGTCGTAAGTAAATCCATACCGCTCGCGAGACCTTGTAAACTAAGATCATGAGTACACGTTGGTGCTACTCTATTCTAGGTGTAGGCATGACACTACGATTTAAGCAGTTATACTAATCAAGAGATTTAGTTGCTATCAAAACTTATCCTTGCGTGGATGTGAGGTATACCTGCATCGAGGTCAATATTTTCGTTGAAACCATAATTATTAGAATCATATTAACAAAATGGGCTTAGGACATACCTAACAGACTCGAAGGTCTATTTAGTCTTGATTATACAACTAAGCATACATCAATTGGTCACTATAAGGACCTAGCTTGGATTAAATTACAAGGTTTCACTTGGATACAAAACTACTAAAATACATGAGTTCATCATTTATAGGCTCTCATTATGAAATGTTTTCAAAACACCATAAAACAACCGAAATACATTACAAAATGAACTAAGATAAAATTAGTTAGAAAACTCGCGACGTATAGTCATCCTAAAAAAAACTCATTTCCGTCTCACCTTTAAACACCTTGGTTGAGAGGTGCCTTCTTCATAGACCTATAGGGTGCGATCATACCAACACTAATGCACCGGATCCCATCAAAACTCCTCAGCTAAGTGTTTTTGGACAAACATGATCCCAAGATGAGTAAAGCTTAAAACGCCTGTATGAAACCTACTTCTACCCCCTACCATAACTCCGTCTTGGGAACGTTAGCAGAAACACTAAGAATAGAACAACAATGTGCAAAATTTATATATGTGAATATAAATCATAAGAATGCACTTGAGATAATTACCCCCACTCACAAAGTCGCTTTTCATCATGAAACAGAGCTATGTCTTCACCAAGAGGCACCCAACCAACTAGCAAGGCGCCAACCCTGCAGATAGACTCTGCTACTTTTCAAGTTGCAGTCACGGCAGTTGTAGCAGCCGTCATGTCACAGCTCAATGCTAATTGCACCAGTAGGCACGAAGATGATGTCAGAAATACTAACTACAACCCCAATCAAGAACACCAGTGGGCGTCTACCAACGAAAATGCCACATGCCACAAACCTACAAACAACAAGAGAAAGTTTTGGAACAAAATGGAGCGCAACCGAACTCAAAGACTTGCTAAAAGACAACAACCCATGGCCACCCCTGACGCTACAACAACAGTCGCGACACCTGCCGTGACACTAGCCACAAGGCCTGTCACCCGAGTGCCGGCCAGACCATATAAGGGATCACTCCCAAAATGTATTAAGTGTAGCTACCATCACACAGGAGCTTGCCGGATTTTACACTGTAATAACTGCAACAGGGAAAGGCATACCGCCCGTTTCTGCAAGGTCCCGACTCAGCACATCGCTTCAACCACCAATGCTAGTGTATGTCCAGTGTGCTACCTATGCGGTAAAACGGGACACTTCAACAGAAAGTGCCTAAATGAGAAGAATGACGGAGGAGCAGGAGGAGTGTGATGAACACACCAACAGGATCAAAAGGGAACCATGTTAGGACTTTTGTAATGTTTCTAACGACAAAACGTTGAAGTACCATATGTTTGTAATGAATCTAGTAAGCTTGCAAAATTTTGCTTTTCCAAAAGTAGTTAAAATACTTTCTCGTTCAAATCAAATTAGGGACACTCGTATGTGACCTTAGGATCATTACCTGTAAGTTCTGATGACCTTGTGCATACTTCGGGGTTAATTCTAATCAAAATACTAAAGACATAAAGCGAATAATTCCGTTTTGACATCCTGTTCCATGTCTAGCAGTGGAATTAGGGTAGAGCCACCCATTCGACGATTTCCCCAACATCAAATTACATACGACACTCATATACTGCTCGATCATGGAGTGACCGTCAAGGGTCATGACATCAAGCATCATTACTAGCTATCGAAACACATCCACTACCAGTGCTAGACACTGTACTATGAACCGTCTACAGTAATAATAACATCGAGCAAAACGGATCACCCTGGAAAGAAAACACAAGATACTCTACCACTCTAATGGCACTCCGTACGAATATAGATTAACACGCGTCCTACCTAAAAAGATACTATTGTCACTATTCAATTTCAATTGGTATATTCCTCATCTTCCCAATTTAATGGCTAGAAAAGGACCCTTCACATGACCTACCGACAATCAAATCCTTCGTCTCTTATAAACATAAACCCGAACGGACCTCCGGGTCATCTCTCATCGTGAAATCCCCAAGATACTCACTAGAGGAGTGTTATACCTCCGAAGCCTTATCACAAGTATTTCCAGAAGACCCTTCGGGAATGTCACGCATACAGCAGACAAGGTTCAAACACGGAAGCTTGGGACGGATACGGTTAGTCTACCACTACTATGTGTATACACGAGGATAATGTATAATTAAGATTCTATGGGCATTGGATGTGTGCTTCAGCCCTATTTCCTGTTCCTTGTCTGGTTGTGGATTTGGGGAAGAGTCACCCATCCAATTGTCTTTCCAACCCTAAGTACATACGACCTATATGTGAAAGTTAAGGATAGATGAACCAAGTACGAGTCATTACATGAACTTCGAATCAAGGCTACCCAGGAGTACGAGTGAACGTCCTACCATCCAAATAAGCCTAGTTGCGTAAACAAAACCCATACATCCCCTACCGAACTAATCAAACGAGAAACACTGAAACAGATCCATACAGCGCTCCGAGGAGAAGTTAACACGTATAACGTAAGACAACTAAAGACGTATGAGGTCGGCTAGGTAACACATGACCTCAAACTAGGAGCGGTAGTGTTCACCCTAGATGTCTAGAGGCACCATCTCTACGACACGAAGCATACAATCTTCATCGATCATAAAAGCCTAGAAGGCACAAAAGACGGGGCATGTTATCCCATGAACTGGATCTGGATCCCGAGGTCGATGGATTCAGAAATAATGTCACGAACAAAGCACACGAAAACCCGCTACTCCCCTTCATCTAGGCACGGTCAAGACATGCATGGACCTCAAAAAGTAACATCAGCGGACGAAAAGGAAAGTTGACATCGCTACACATGTGGGCAAGTATCGGACTTGTGCCAAAGCCAAGTTTGAATAATGGAAGCCTTCGTGTTTCCTACAACAACTACTGATACCTGAAAGGAAGTCGGAGCGGCTAACTGTGGGCTTCATAACCAAGTTACCCAAGGCAATGAATAGTCTCAATACCATTTGGGTAACTGTCGTTAGACTGGCCAAATCCGTATACTCCCTACTAATCAAGGAAATCGATAGGAAGGAGGAATCAACTAGAACGTACATCAAAGAAATAGTAGATTCATTTCGTGACCCTGACAACCCTTACATGGAACTAGGTTAGACTTGAGTATGGCCCACCAACAGCAAACCAATGGGCAAAACAAAAGGGACTGTTCAAACCTTGGGCGTCATGTTAATAGCTTAGGTGATTAACTTCAGTAAAGCATGGGAATACCCACTTGCCCCTTGGCAAAATCGAAATGAACGAGAGTCTCCACTTTGTAGCGGAGAGCATAAAGTCACATATAGAATACATAATCATTTCAAAGCAATAACTCCTTTAAATCGACTTAACTCAGGTTACAATAAGAAATTCCAAGGTCAACATTTAACATCAGGCAGATTGGTCCCCGTCATACCAATTTCTTGTACACCGAAAAGTACCCACCTCTCTTCCAGAACTCCTGAATCCCCAATCAAAATGCAAATTTCGGGACGAAATTCCCTCTAACGGGGGATGATGTGACAACCGTCAATTTCCAGTAAAGTCAAAGTCAACAACTCAATTAACCCTTGTGTACTAGGGTTCACGCTATGTTATTTCCGTACAACTCGTTATTCTAAGGAGAAATCATCAATTCAAAAGTTTGTATACCTAGATTTCATTAACCTAAAATGACCTTAAGTAATGAACCAAACCGATAAACAATGTTTCATACTCATCGGGAGTGTGTAAGATCCTTAAACATGGCTTAACAGGGTTACAGACCTTGCATTGCGAAGCCGGACACTCACAAGTGTCACACACGAAACCTCTCTCAATCGATTTCACTCTATCTCTCTCTATCTGGAATCTCTCCCAAATCTCTCTTTGTACGAGAAATCTCTCCAAGAATGTGAAATCTCTCCCAAATCTCTCTTTGTATGAGAAATGTCTCCAAGAATGTGAAATCTCTCCCAAATCTCTCTTTGTATGAGAAATCTCTCCAAGAATGTGAAATCTC
This sequence comes from Lactuca sativa, assembly GCF_002870075.4. Lineage (NCBI taxonomy): Eukaryota > Viridiplantae > Streptophyta > Magnoliopsida > Asterales > Asteraceae > Lactuca > Lactuca sativa. The sequence goes on along the minus strand of NC_056623.2, from coordinate 161,262,081 downwards.
TCCCAAATCTCTCTTTGTATAAGAAATCTCTCCAAGAATGTGAAATCTCTCTCAAAATTTCCCGTAACTTTTTATAGTCATTCGGGCCATCCCGACCCTTAACCAGGTCAAAAACGGCTTGAAACGGGGAAAAAGCGCGAAAATCAGCCTTGAGGAGCCGAAACTCCTCTTAGAGGCCGAAACCTCTTAGGAGCCGAGTCACTCTACTAGAACCGAGACTAGGAGGAACCGAATCTAAGAAGAGCCGAGAGCAGGAGGACCGAGCCTCGCTTCCCAGTCAAAGCCGAGATCGAGCCTTGCTGTCCAGCCGAGACCGAGCCTCGTTGCCCAACCGAGACCGAGCCTCGCTGTCCAACTGAGACCGAGCCTCGCCCTCTCCTTCTTTACCCTTCCATGCGAAACGCCTAGAACCGAACCTCATCTCACATGCGAGAGGCCTTGCAGAAATGCCAAAATCACCCGATTTTCGAATAGTTTTGCATTTTAAGCCCGTTTTTAATTATTTTAATTCTGGATTTTCGCCCAAAACTTTATTTTAACATATAAGGCCTCATATTTATTAATTAATCATGTTTTTGGGGATAAACCTTATCCAAGAAGAGTGGTTGAAGTACAAGAGGTTGAGTGTTGACTTTGCTTTACCTTATGATACAAGGAACCACCCCCAAACCCACTCTATGACCAGCCATACCTCCCCACCTTACCTAAGTCAGTTCAATGTCCTTTCCACTCATTTACCAGCCATTCCTACGTTCGTAGGGACGGAACATCCATCCTCTCTCCTCACACTTCATTCATTCACTCATTTTCCAACAAAAGATCAAACACTTTTCTCTCAAATTTTTTCTCTCTATTTCAAGACTACAAGGCTAATCATCAAACTTTATTATACTCTTGGTAATTAAAATTCATCATCCTTGTGATTATTACACTTCATTCTAGTCCAATCCTCGATTGCTTACACAAACTCCATCACTTTAATGTTAGATTCTCGAAACTCTTCAAGCAATCTTCAAGCGTTCTTAAGTTGAACACTCCCCTTTTTCCAACATTCGTCTACTGAAATCACATAAGGTAAGTTCATACCCCAACATTTTCATGTTTTCTTAAGTTTTAAGGGGGACAATACAAGTTAAATCATCAAGAACATAACTAATTCTTCTAACAACTTTCATCAGAAAAGTTACACCCCATTCACAGACTGTTTTGGGCAACTTAAGAATTTTAGTTTTCCAAACTGTTTTAGGTGCATGTATCTCAAGCTTTTAGCTTTAAAATGATTACTTGCACATCTCCGTACAATGTTTCTACAATTTATGGTGATTTTTACAAAACTTTCTATCATTTTAAACATCAATCCGGACCAGTCTGTGATTATGGACTTGTTCACACAAGTTAGAGGTCACTAAAATCAAGGGAAACTTTATGAATAAACTAGACTCATTTTCCAAACTCTCAGAATTTACGGAATTTGATTTGTACATTTGATGATTTTTCTGTAAGTTTTCTAAGTACAGTTACAGAAAATATTATCAACAGAAAAATACTATCAATTTCATTTCACCTTGTAACATGTTGAGCAAGGTGTATATCCTTACGTGAATATATGATATTGATAATAAATGACATTTGTCTTAGTATATAGATGTAAATAATAAAAAAATGAATTGATACCTTCATAAGTATGGTAGTTGATAAGTTTATGTTGCATGATATTTCTCTTTAGTAAAAGGTACTTTTACATATCGGTAAACAAAAGAGTATTTTTACCTTCACAAATACAGTAGTTAACCATAGTAAACAAAGTTATAACTATTACATCTAAACGTTTTGATAAACTATAATAGGTATGGTTTATGTTTCCATTAACACAACAAACACATTTCGGAAAGACTTATTCCCACGGAAAAAGGTTTTTTACACTCCCATACATCACAGGTAAACTTGTTAATTTAAATTGTGAGTTATTCTTCTCAGTACTCCTAGTGTACGGATTTAAATTCCTGGTATTTATAATCAGAGTCTCTTGTAGGGAGAACATGATAGTTTTGTATGGATCTATATTGGGTTTGACACCCCACACCTTGCTGCTAGCTATAGTGGGACCTGCAGGTCTACGGGTGACAAATGTCATATCAGTTTTGCGACGCCTGAGAAACGTCATGGCAGGTTCATTCAGTTATAGTATGGTTATAGCGCTCACATAGGGAGTTAACAATACATAAAATTTACGGGGATTTTTATATATCAAAAAGGGGTTTTATATCGATTTAAAATCACTTTCTACATCAATATTTACATATTTTATTGTATACCTTCGGTCTTGGTATTTAAGACTACACATCATTCATTACGAGATTCTTCTCAATTTAAAAGGGTTTTTACGCCAATTTAAAACCACTTTTATATCTTTAAGTATGACAAATACTTGTTCATTCTTGGTCCTGGTATTTAGGACCACACCACTTTTATAAGGAAAATATTGGATTTTTCTTGGTAACATACAACTCATTACAAAGATCGATTTTCAAAATCTTACTATCAAAAGGTTATGAACTCACCAACCTTTGTGTTGACACTTTTTCAAACAACTTGTATTCTCAGGAAATCACTAAACAGGTAACCAAGTGCTTTTGAGGATGAGACGTTAAGGCGTCAAACATTTCACACTTTTTGTCTACATATTGTAACTGATTTAGAACATGTAATTCATACAATCATGTAACTCTTTCAATTATATATGATTGGTTGTATTTACTTTTAGCACTATTATGCTTGTTGTTGTGATACTATACATGAAGTCCGCCACCCCCGGACGTTTCCGCCATCCTTGGTTTGGGGGTGTGACAAATATCAACTTTCTTGATCTCTCCAATGCCAGTGTTCCTGATTCAATACCATTTTCGTTTTGGGATATGACCTCTAGCATATCCTTGTTAAATATTTCCTTCAATCAGGTACATGGGAAGCTACCATCTTTATTTGATGTTGTTCCCTTTGCAGACATTGATATGAGTTACAACCCATTTGAAGGATCTATCCCTCTTCCAAGTTTTGAAGTTGAATTATTTTCCCTCTCTTTCAAAAGATTCTCTAATGTTATCCCATATAATTGTTGGGTTTTTAGCATTCTAACACTCTTAACTGTAAATGCAACGCTAAATTCCTTGGATCTATGTTTTCTCTATTATATATGCAAACTTGAACTTTCCAAGGTATTACCCTAACTAGCATACAAAACATTGATACTTGGGTAATAAAACAAATTAGATAACATACATTTTCTTGTAGTTGGAAAGCTTGGACGTTTAAGAGCTTAGTACCCCATGCGTTGCACCTCAAATGGAATCATACAACACCACCAACAATTGGAATAACTTGAGAGAAGAACACTTGCTTCTCAAATCGGCTAGCCCTCATGCATATGCCTTAATTGCCAATTTTAGGAACCATGGGGTTTCTTATATAATGTGGTGGAATTAGGGTTACACTATGTAAGCCTTAATTGCCATGCCTTTCCACATTCATCATGCTCCATGGGTAACTCCATGGAGTATCCATGGGTCATCACATGTGTTTAGCCCAACATAAGGAGCTATAGATCATAAGCCCACTTTATAAGAATGAATTATTGACCAAATCAACCCCTTATATTTAATTAGTCTCTTTTGATCACAAAATTCATTCCAAATTAATTCTTGATCAACACTAATTAAATAATATGATTTCATATTAATATATTAGAACTTATAATATATTAATAGATCATAAATACCTCTTCTCCCAAAAGTGTATCTCAATTGTTCCGATCCCATGCAACCCAATTGAACAATGCTACTCTCAGGTCAAGTACATACCAATAATAGTTATGGGCTTAGACACCTAATCCAATAGTCTCCCACTTGGATAAGTATAATAACTATTATTGCAAGCATAAATCCAACCTGACTAGCAATCGTAGCTCTTAAAAGCCATTGTCGAACTCTGACCTTGTCAATGACGCGTCCAACATATAAGGGATCATATATCCCTCCAATCTAGATTCATATGGACTGAGACTTGGATTATAATCATTCTCTCTGTCCATCTGTTGTTTCCCGATTTTTGATTTATAACGACTGACTAATTGAACGAATCAAATCAGTTCAACCCTGATGTCATCACTAAATCATCGGGGGGCCCACAGATATCGCTTTTATCCACATGGGGTAAAAGGAACGGATAAAATTCAACCCAAATTCTTTATAACATCCAAGTTAATGGTGCGTTTACATATGTCAATGTGCAACCGACTCGCAACTACAACTCACACACCTTCGTTTAAAGAATATAACATATTATCGTCTCATGGTCACTCGTGACAAAATCCATGAAGTGATTCAAATGAACGTGGTTTGAATCCAATATGCGAATCTTATTCCAGGAATACTCATGAGCACTGCAGCCAAATTGTCCTAGACAAACTACAGACCCATTCATGACAGTCTTGCCTCAATACTTACTTCCAAAGTGTGATCGACTGTGGATAGTTTAAATAACCTAGTTATTCAGGAAGTCAAAACATGCAAAGTGAAACACAAGAATAATACTAACCCTATATGGCCACAAAAAATTTGAGCCATATTAATTACTCATCATTCATTGTATAACGTTTCGAATAATCAACTTAATACTTGAATTAAAACAATAGTTATGCCATGCTCCAAGCATGCACACTATGTTTGTCTAAACGATAGTTATGTCATGCACCAAGCATGCACACTATGTTTGTCTATGGTCCTTAATTTGTGAAATAGATCAATTGAAAAACATTTCAATGATGCTCATTTCAAAATTCCAAATCCTTATTACAAGTGTAAGAATTCCAAATTCTTGTCACTACTAGAAAGTGTTAGATTCTAGACTATCATGCAATGATTATTTTATAATGTCTAGGTGCCAAAAGTCACAAAGACTTGACCAATGATATTACAAAATAATCCTTTGGAGATTGTTACCAGATAATTCCATGGAAATGAAGTCTAAAATTTAAAGTTCACACCTTTGAACATCCTTCTTGCATAAAAGTTTCTAACTTTCTCATCTATTCTTCAACCCCTAATATGGAAACATTCCATAATTTCCATATGCAAATTCATTATTAATAGGCTCCTGCCTATTCATAATAATGTCAATATGGTCTATCCATTACTATACTTCCAACTGTCCTTAAGCGACCAATCTTTGGCGAACCTTAGATTGTCCTTAACCACTGTTTAACCACTTTAGTCATATCCGATTCTATACTTTTTCCTCTAAATGCCCTAGGCATTTAAAAAGTTAGAACACGAGAATATTTTAACGTATGCAATCAATCTTATACCCGAAGCATATGGGATACGATTCATAATGTCTAACATAAAGACATGATACTTGATCAGTCTTTTGCTACAATATTTTTTTATTGGCCATGTTCTCAAAACTCAGATTATAAAGAGGGATGTGGTATTCATTACTAATTTTTTTATAACGCAATTAACATTTCTATATATAGAAACTCCTTATGTTGAACCATTCCATCATAACGTTCGTATATATATATATATATATATATATATATATATATATATATATATATATATATATATATATATATATATGACTAAAATTGATTAAAATCTCAATCTAAGCTTTTAGGTTTGCAATGAATTATCAATTCCTATCCCTTAATTATAGCAAAACAACTTTTCAAACCTAGCAAATTTGCGAATTGAAACTTTTTTTCTCTATAATTAACATTGCTCACTTGCAACACTCACCATAATAATTATGCTCCCACTTGCATAACAATTATTTTGTTACTAGCATAACATTTATGCTCCCATTAGCTTTGAAACGTACTCAGAAATCAGTTGGACTTCTAGAAATCAACACTTTGTTGACTTTCTTACCAAAGTTCAGATTTCTGATATGAGATGCTTTGATAAGACTTTATCTAGGCTTCTCAAACTCATACACCTTTCCTTAGATATCCCACATGTGAGTCTAAAAAATTTAAGAACTTATAGCAATAAGTCTCAAATGTTTAGCCCTTTTTCCATTTCTCACGATTCCAATTATGAAAAAGGATGTCGTAATCATAATCGAATTTGAAAATGCAAATATCATAATCGCTATCTCCTTAAAATCTACTAGGTGAAAGTGTTTTCTCACTATCATTTTCATGAAACGGAGAGAAACCTTATGACACATATATTTTATGGTGTATGTGTTCCTATCCATGTGAATTTGTCATAACCATAATCACGAGACAAGGTTAGTGACAAAACCAAACTCATATGGACTGAACTTGTTCAGTCTTAATTTCTTTCCACCTGGAAGCATAAGGGCCTGCCATTTCTTCCAAGTAGTTATGTAAACAACTGAGAACTCATAGAACTCACATGCATAGTCAACTTTAACTGGAATGGGCATAGAAACAAGAATACGTCAACACGATAGGTTACAAACCTCAAGTCGTGTGCTAGTATTTACAATAGGTTTTATTCTTGATTAGTTCTTGAAACTTATCAAGATCTTTAAGACTCCCACTGCCCCCTTGACATATAAGATTCTCTTTTCATGAATCGTTCCTTGAAAAATCAAATATTTAAGAGTTAGTGTGGATTCTTATCAAGACAAACACTTCACACAATTTGCCTTGTTGGTCTTTGTTTTATCCAAAAACATCACATCTTACCAATTTCAAATGTACAAGAGTAGAACACTTTTACTCTACATTTGATAAGTGTTTTAAACACTTCTTAAGATTATGTCACTCAAGGTTACAATCTTGGAGTATGACTCTAATACTTGTTTTGGGAACGAATTATGACTCATTTTCTTGATTTAAACTATTTCAACAATTCATGATTCCTCTTCTTAGCCATAGAAATGCACTAAGATGACCTTATACGATCAATTGTGATATGCATTTCCATAAACATTAGTATGATCATAAAACACGATACTAAAGTACTTTTCCATCCTTTCAGATTGGTGAAACTTTTATCTTTCCGCTCAATTTGATTCTTCTTATTCTATCGGTCATACATTGAAACTTTTCCAATCTTAAGAATTATACTTAAAGTTGTAAGCATAACCATATTTACTAAAGTTTAGTAAATCATGACGAATAGTCTTATCATTCTTTGTGGTGGACCTGACCAGCGCACACCTAGTGTACCCGATGCCCTAGTCCTTCACTTGACTCACATATACATGCGAACACAGAATTAGTCTTAATTTACCAAAGATGAGAATTCTCATTCATCATACAATACAACTTGCCCGATTCCAAGTTTCCGTCCAATTGAAACTTGGGTGATGAGAATATTTCCTTATTTGGCAAATACTTGACAATACCACAAACGAACGAATCAAATTAATATTGCTAGCATAAAAACATACAAAAATCATTTTTCACAAATGCCATTGCAAGGAGATATAATAAAATAAAACAAAATTTTATTTATTTAAAAAAATGCGAAAAAACTTTTCCTTACATTGCAATTACAAATAAAAACTATGTTGTTACATATTTCGTAGCAATCTATCATAACTCCTTAGCAGGAGCTCAAAAATCCGATCATCGAACCATGCAATAGAAATCCATTTTCACGATTAGATTCAACATACTCTTCCTTTAAGCTTCCTTCCCTTTGCATGATCCTACAAAACATCAAAATGCAACCTTGTCACATCATGTATTTAGAATCAACAACTAGGAACTTAATAGAGTTAGATAGTAGACTTACCTGAAGCAGAGTCAAACTTTTTCGATTCTACCTTTTCTCAGATCTTTCAGGTAGTCAGGGTAGATTCGCAAACAATGCCCCTTTTCTTGGCAACAGAAACGTATGGACTCTTTGGGAATGGTACACGGAACAATCTCAGACTCAGCCATCCTATTTCCCTTGGAAAGAGAAATCTTTTCTGGACTTCAAATGTTTCCATAGTCAATGTCCATGAAAGTTTGGAGAGTAGATCTTCCAATTATATTTTCTTTTCCAGTGCACCACATCATTGCAGATTCAACAACAACAAGTAAATAGGTAAGGTCAATAAGGGTCATGTCGTGGTCTGTCACATAGTAGTCCTTAATGAACTCACTATATGACTCAGGAGGGGATTGAAGAACCCAGTTAACAACCAACTTCCTTGAGACTTAGACACCCAATACTCTCAGCCTGTCAATATGTGACTTTATCTCCAAGTTGTGAGTACACACAGGCCTACCATCTTGATGTTTCATTGAAAGTAAGGATTGAGTGACGTTAAATTTTTTATAGTCTTTGAACTTGTGGGTTAAGGAGAATTATTGGAGGAGGTGGAGGAAGTGAAGTATGACTTCCACAATCCAACCGTGGGACATCATCTTCAAGAGGAAAGTTTGTTCCAAAGGATTTGGGAAGACCATAGTTGTCTGAACTAGACATCTACAATGGGAGAAATTCAAGTTAGTTGATATAAGTCCATAATATAACACCCATATAAAATATTAACGCTAGGATCCAACACAATATTTTTCAAGTTGGAAGAGGGATGCCGTAATCCAAACTATAATATTTGAAGGTAGGTAAATCACGATTTACCAATTTACACAACGAAAAACAAAAAAGAATTTTAGGTTTTAAATGAATTGAAAATCCTAGATCCTTTGAGATTCATTGAACAATTTAATGGCATATTTAAATCTCAATTGTGCCCTTCAAATTTGTGAGTTGGATGCCGAGGATCACAAACAAGGTATGAATAACCATGCAAATTAGCTTGGTACACCCAATGTTACAACCATCTAATCAATGTGCCGGTTAACCACACACGCTCCATTGATCTATGATTAACATCAAGCTTCCCTTTTCCACGCACTGTCAGTGCAGATTAGTTTTTCGGTTAACCACACACGCTCCACTAACGGCTTAACAAAGTGCAAAGTGCAATTTGATGGGTTAGCACAATATTAACATTTTCCTATGTAACTAAGATTTAGGAATTTATAAGTGTTTAGTTACTTTATATTTATCATTATACTTTTAATGAAAGGAGAACCAGAGTCCTATCCTACCCGTTTGGCTAACGACTCTCCACTAGTCAAGAAAGTGGTGAGTGAGAGTGTATACTCATTAAACTGCCATTTTATAGGCAGTATAATTATACCCCCTTATAGACCGGCTTAATGAATGAGGCCTACTAACGGTAAGATTGGCTTTACTATTATACACACACACACACACACACACACATATATATATATATATATATATTAAAACTATAATATTATAATAGTATAAGGATTATATTTTAAACTTCAAAATTCTAGGGTTGAAATTAAATGTTTCAAAAATTAGACTTTTACATTTACAAATTCTAAAACTTGAGGGCATGTTTTGAACAATTAAAAAAGAAATTTGGAATCCATAACTTATGAGTTTAATATAGATTTTAATGAAAAGACTTTTGACATTCCAAAACTTGAGGACAAGTTTTGGAGTTCATAAACTCATTTATCGGAAAAAGACTCTTCAAGTTCATAACCTATGATTTTAATGATATCTTTAAAAGAAAACTTTTGATTTTCCATAACTTGAGGACAAGTTATGGAATTCATCAAAATCATTTAGATCAAAAACTCTAACAAGAAAATCAAACCATTTGTCTATGATCTAAATTAAACACATAAGAACAAGCCAATTCACATCAAACAAATTTCATGTAATTAGCCAAACCCTATAAGCTAATAGAAAACATGAAACTTTGACAATTACTTATAAATTGGATAAGCTTGATCATTACCACATCAAAAACAGGTTTATAAGTTCAAACACAGCTTAAGGTAATGACCCTAGTCCAATTCCAACCAAAAACATCGAAAGACTACATTCTAGAGCACCACCTCATCGAGTGTATGAACCAACTCGGCGAGTTGGATGAATTTGTGCTTGGACTCGGCGAGTCCCTCAGTGGACTCAGTGATTCCACTGTTCAGATGTAAATCCCTAATCTGCCAGTGTATCAATCAGATCCGCTTGATGGTGCAGAATCCCAATCAAACGGATGATGCCAGATCACAATACGAAGAGAAGGAGAAGAAGAATATTATGAATCTTGATTGTATTGATGATATGAATGAAATTCATTACAATAGATTCTCTCACACAATATGCTCTCTCTTCCTCTCTCTCTTGGCCGTACTATCTCTAGGGTTCATCAATCTTTACTCCTCACCCTAACACCTATATATATATATTGTGACAACCCGAAATTTCCATTCTAAACAAACCATATCAAGCCAATAGAAGTTAGAACAATTACAGTGAAATTCCAGACTTTGGGTATAAGTTTGACAGTTTTTCAGGATTTACACTTAAGGATATACCAGGAGAGTGGATGCACTAGGGTTTTGTGCAACACTTTTATTCCAATACTTTAGGATATTAGAGTTCATTCCGGGAATAAAATATTTTCTGCAAAAAATGTCAGGACTATATATAGAAATCTGAGCCATATTCATTCATTAGTTACATTTCCAACTAGAGAAAAGTCAAATTTTCTCTCACGGATCTTTGGGTTTTTATCCCGAATCATGAGTACTTCTATCTAGTGATATTATATAGCTTAGATTGTGTCTTATAACATCAAACTCGGATCAAAACCCCAAGATTTGGGAGTTTACCGCCCAAGAACACTAGGAGAGTAAACTCCTTTATAAGGGCCAAAAGTGTGCCCAATGTCCCTCAAAGCCTTGGAACTCAACCTAGGGACTACCATTACATGTTTAGACCAGCAAAAAAATTAACAATCGAGGCTAGAAGTGAGTTCACGGCCAAGGAAGTTCTTAGGCCGTGAACTCCATTTTTATGTGCCAAAATGCCCTAAAAACCTTCCTTAAGCCAAGAGACTAATTTGGACATGTACCTAAATGAGTTTAGGACTAGCAAACACCCTTAGAACACCAAGAGTAAGGTGTTTATGGCCCAAGAAGTGCTAGGGCTGTGAACTCCAAGCAATGGTGCCAAAAGGTGCTATAAACTCTTCTAAAGCTTTGTACACTAGCATAGTTTAGTTCCTAGTTAAATTAGCGACTTGAAAACATCACAAACACCCTCCCAAGGGAGATTACGGCCGTAATCTCCATGGGATTTGGTCCCAGGGCCGTGAACATCAATCAAGGCCATTCTAAGGCCTTAAACCCACACAAACACTTGTTTAAGCCTTGAAGCACTTTACCACTTGAGTTGCAATAATGTTAGGCTTCATTTAGTGACCCTGTTGAGAGTTTATGGGCAGGAGTTTACTCCCCTGGGCCGTAAACTCCAACACATATGGTCTTTTGACCATAAACTCCCATAAGAGGTCTTGCATTCCTTTGTTGCAACCCATTAGCCTCCTAGCACTTGACCAATGTGTTTTTCCTCACATTAGGATGTTTATACATGTTTAATTAGTGTTATAAACACTAATTGTTTATATACATGTGTCTTCATATGTAATTAGGATCCTTGTGTGTATCTAAAGTCTTCACTTGACACCAAGAACTTGTCCGATCCTTCCTTACGATACAGTCCGTTCAATTCCAATCACTTACAACAGGTGAGTTCATACCCCTTAATCAATGTTTTAAACTGTTTTTAAATGTTTTATGGGGGGATACAAGTAGAATTATTCTAATTATTATATCAATCACATGTGATTAATAAGCATCATTCAAATGATTGGCTACTCATTAGCCGTTTTACCAAACAGTTTCCTTCAAATGTTTTTCATAAACACTTTATGTGTTTAAAACTCCTTATTACACTGTAAATTTTACTCTGTATATTACATTTCAAACTTATTTACAATTGTGTTTCAAACAAATGTTTCTTTATACTAAACCGTTTTATCAAACCCATGCCTTCAAAACCATTTTATAGATCGACATCAAGTCGATCTTTTCTTAGAAAATATTTATGTTCAAAGGTTTTACAAAACTTATTTGATGCTTTTATATTATAAATTTCATGCCTATATATGTATAATTATATAAGAAATGTTTAAAGGACTTAGGAAGGCCATCTACCCTATTTCCTTTTCCTCAATTTGGATGTGGTCTGGTGGGATATCGGGTACCGTCCGAAGGTCGTTTAAATATTAGTTATATATCATGTGTACATATATAGTCATAAAGGTCCTTCCAGTTCATCCAATGCCCTTGGGTAGCAAGGGTATACATCCATGTTCATACGTACCAGTTATATTACTAGTAAGCTACCATATGGGTAGTTTAGGAAGATACTAGAACTATTACTAGAACGCGATATCATACAATGAGTAAGTTTATTCATGAGTCCATACTTGCTAGATAGATAGAACATACATTACAGCTAGTACACATAGTACATTACTATAAAGTTACATGATTATGTTTACATAGAGATTCTGCTATAAGCATGCCTATATATGTATAGTTACATAAGTAATGTTTAAAAGCCTTAGGAAGGCTATCCACCCTATATTCGTTTAAAAGCCTTAGGAAGGCTATCCACCCTATATCCTTTTCGTCGATTTGGATGTGGTCTGGTTGGATATCGGGTGTCCGAAGGTCGTTTAAACATTAGTTATATATCATGTATACATATATGGACATAATAGTTCCTTTCAGTCAGTTCAATACCTTTGGGTAGCAAAGACATACGTCCATATACTTTTACATGATTACGCTTACATGAGCACATATACATGAATACGTTAACAAAATTGTGATCCACTGTATCGGAGCATGCCTTAAATGTCATGGCCCGAGTTGTAGCCAGAGTCTCTTGGAGGGAGAGCGTGAGTTTGCGTATAGATCTATACTGGATTGAATATCCTACACCTTGCTGCTAGCTACAGCCAAACCTGCAGGTTTGCGGGTGCCAAACGTCATACCTTTTTACGACCTTACCTTTGTCATTCTTACAAGTCGATAGTATGGTGCAATTAATCACATGATACCTTAATATAAATCCGGTTTAAGGTAATTAGTACAGCAGTAGTTCCTATAATACAACACTACAATACTACATTAATTTACCCTTTACATATATTTAGTGATCATTTCACTTAAACATTAGATGTACGAACTATATTTTGTTAATGATAGTTACACTTTGGAAAATTACACACTTTTACAAGATACGAACATTTAGAACAGTTAAGTCTTGGTAGAAGACTACATTCAGAACAATTAGGTCTTGGTAGAAGACACCCTTATATAATAGTAGGAATCATAGGGATTTCTAGGGTTTTTCAAACATTTACAGTTGTTTTACAAACATTTTCATAGTTACAATTCATATACATTTCAATACTTATAGTTCATATACAAACAATTTCTTACATATAAATTAAGACACTAAAATACTTATGATCTCACCAGCTTCAAAGCTGATACACGCTTTCAAAATTACTTGTATCCTCAGGTCATCAATAGACAGGTACAGATGCAAGGTTTAGAGAAGATGGAGATTGTTCAAGACTCATCTTTCATTTTGATTTATGTTTTAGTGTCTATTATAATTTGACAGAACACACTTGTATAATAGTTATATTATTAATGCAATGGATGATGTTGTTGCTTGTTTACTACTTTACATTGTTGTGATACTGTACATGACGTCCTCCGCCCCAAAACGTTTCCGCCGTTCTTGGTTTTGGGGTGTGACAGATTGGTATCAGAGTATTGTTTATAGTGAATTAAGTATATCAACCCATAAAAGATATACTAACTATAAATACATAAGGGATTAAAAATACTCTGACCAAGAGTTTATACTTTAAATAATAAAATATTTAATAAAGTATACGTGCCTGCATTCATACAAAAATCAGTGTCACTAGGACAGTACAAAACAATTACGATTGTTGGGCAACACAGGTGGACTTAGGGACATATAGTTAAAACTGGGAAGATATAGCCTGATCAACTATATTATCCGAAGGTTGACTAGCATGTTCCTAAGTGTAGTTGTGTGGTTGCAACAATGCTAAAATCTTACCGACCCTACCACAATGAGAACAGTAGAACATAACATTAAACTTAAAATACTATAGGAGTATTTAGTGTTACTATAAGTACTTCATACCTGAGAACTAAATGGGGATTTTCATTACTAAGTTGATAGTTGCTAAGTGGATACACAAAGGCTATATGTAATTAAGATGTTATAGACTTAGAATCTGTGAAAATTTTACTTTACCCCTATTCTGTGTGAATTTGGAATTAAGGTCACATATTCGAAGGCCTATCCTGTTTCGATTACATATAACTGGTATGCACTTCACAAATGGCGATGTAACTAATGAAGATTTTCTAAATAATTATCTAGATAATTCATCTAATAATTATTTTCTTACTCCAATTCTCGCGTAGATAACATGGCTGGACTCCATCCCCACAGCAACCCGTACCTTCCGAATGAGGTCATTGTTGGATGGTTTGAAGAAGAGCCAGAGAATGATCATCCTATCCCTGTGAATGATCACCTTGATGAAGACCTTTCGGACGATGCTAACTCCGAACCCGAGGTTGAGGACCTACCCCAGACAGCTCCCATTCAAATTCCTAACCCTCGTCTAGCTTTTCATGGCCCGACGCCTCCATGGGTGGAATGTTTGGAAAGATGGAGCGAAGGTCAAGATCAACCTATGTTGTTTAATGGAGATCGAAGCTTCTACAACGTAAGTGAAGGGAAATTAGCAGATAGAGTTTTACCAATTCTGATCCGTAGAGTTTCCCGAAACAAAATTCAGGGCATGACAGCCCTACAACGTATCGCAGAAGTTGATACAAATGGAGGAATGCATATGCTTTGCACCAGTTGGCTTGACCATGCTCGTGAGAGATCTGAGAGAGACCATGAGACCTTTCTGCAAGCACTAACTGAAACTCGAGCCGAAGTCATAGAGCTCCGAGTACGCCAGAGGGTGTACGAAAGATACCTTCTCGATATGGAACGACAACTGGATGAACTGAGAGTTCACCAGAGGGATGACCGTCGCCTGGAGTAGATGATTTACTTTATTTTCCTGGTTAAAAGAAATCGTTTTTCTGTCTATGCACAATGTGGCATTTTCTATGAAACTATCTTTTATTGTAAGTACATTTGGTTAGGTCTTTATGCTGTCAAGAACTACCTTCTCTGTATATGATGTAAGACCTTTACAAGGTCATTTTGCCGAACTTTTACGTCATGAATATCAAAGATATTGATAGCCGGCTAACTTTTGTGTCATTCTTCATTCAAGTACTCCTATCATACTTTCATTGGAGTCTATCTGAAACCTGCTTTAGTCAAGTCATTGGACTATAGTAATTTAGCTCCGGAGACATTTCCAAGTCTCTTTAAGTGGTTGGATCATGTTATTCACCAACCAACGATACCTGGGCTTGAACGACAAACGTCTCGAGACCATTCTACGAACTTACTTCTACCCATTACTAGGATTGCATCATAGGAATGTAGGTCAAACCTTCGCGAACATACATCCATTCCGTGCTAAGACTGCATCATAGGGATGTAGGTCAACCTTTCGAGAACATACTCTTACTATTTTCTTGAGCAATCGAAGTACATCTAGGGTCAACCAGAATCGCTCACAAAATCCTTATCTTTCGTGCTAACAGAATCATGTCGTCATTAAGAAACAATCAGCTTCATACGTACATCTCTTTCTTCTAGATCACTTTTCCAGCGAAGCCGTCATATCAGAACACCGAAGTACTCATGCATGGAGTACCTCATAGTTCTTTTCTTTTCCGAAGAAATCCCCGAAGTACCACTCGTGCAGTACGTCAAGTTCAATCCAAGGATTCATGCGGTTGATTTATCACTGAGGAATGTATACATAAGAGTGATATATAATCAAGGTTCTATAGGTTTAGAATTGATGATTCCACTTTAACTTCTTTTTCCTAGATGGGATGTGAGCTTAAAGAAGAATCTGTTATTCGACTACCTTTTGAATCTTAATTATATACGACTCGTATACACGAGATTGTGATTGTGAAACCATGTATGAATTCTAATATGAACTTCAGGACGAAGAACTGCCCAAGCCTACGAGTAATCGCATCGTCATGTGAACAAACTCAGAACGCAGTAGGACCCTTGTAAACAGATCACCCTATAGTCTAAACACCTACGGAGATACCAGAACAGCCCGGACAACTTAGCAAACTGCACAATGATAGAATAAGAAGACTAGGTTTCTCACCCTGGAGAACCCCGGTCATATTCTACCAGAGATCGACGGATTGCATCGTATGTACCTCACCTATCGAGGACTCCGTCAAGATTTTCCAGTAGAAATTGTTATCTCTGCCTCGCATAGATAAATTGGTTGAGTAAACGCAAGGAAATAATTACTTTCAGAAATGGACCTGTGATCCGAATATCACCAGTTCGAGTGTTAGGGAAGGATGTCCGGAAGACTATCTTCCGAACT
This sequence comes from Lactuca sativa, assembly GCF_002870075.4. NCBI lineage: Eukaryota > Viridiplantae > Streptophyta > Magnoliopsida > Asterales > Asteraceae > Lactuca > Lactuca sativa. The sequence continues at coordinate 161,245,596 of NC_056623.2, read as the reverse complement.
CGATGCGGACACTTCGAGTCCATAGTGATACCCCTTGGATAGGATTAATACGCCCGAAGCATTCATGATTTAATGAATAGAGTCTGTCTTTTTTACTTGGATCAGTTCGTCATTCTCCATGTAATGACTTACTTATCTACCCTCGTAGTAAGGACGAACCCATGGAAACATTACCTTTAGAGGTACTTTTCGCAAAGTTCTCTAGGCACGAGTTTTGAAATTGAAGAGTCAAATTTCTATGACACAGTGTTAGTGATGTGGGAAATTTTGAGTACTCTTACAATTTGTCAAAACCGTTGAGAATTTGTCGACACCAAAGACGCCGACAGTCATTCGCCAAATTCCAGGTCTTACAAACCTACTGTCATAATTCATCCAGAACCTCTCGCAAATCATAGGAAACCATACGACCTTGACCCAACAAGGAGTGGCCCTTGACTGGGAAGTTAAACAAGTTAAGGAAACCATGTAGATTCCAAGTGAGAGACCAAGTTCTTTAGCAAGTCTCACTCTGGGAATGGCTTAATACGCTTCGTAAAGCGTGGAAAGCTAAATCTAAGATAGATAGGAACTCCGAGATTCTTACCAGAATCGGTCATGTACCTCACATAAACTATACCTACTCCACAAACTCAGTAACGTACATTTACTCTTCACATCTCGATCGTGAAACCGTAACTTTCCGTTAGGACTCTTGTAAGTCCACTCGTCGAGATCCACTCCTTCGTATTTGAACCATAGTGACCCTCAACCGAGAGGTCAAGCAGACGAAGCAACACCATCACCCATTAGTGAATGTTCGTTGGGATACCAACCGAGAACCCGATTTCACTTAGAATGCTATAACCAATCGATTAGGAAGTTTACACCTCACGCCTCGATCATTCATACCTACTTCCTTATCTAAATTCTAATTTCGGGACGAAATTCCCTTTAACAGGGGGATGATGTGACAACCCAAAATTTCCATTTTGAACAAACCATATCAAGCCAATAGAAGATGAACAATTACAGTGAAATTTCAGACTTCGGGTATAAGTTTGATAGTTTTTCAGGATTTACACTTAAGGATATACCAGGAGAGTGGATGCACTAGGGTTTTGTGCAACACTGTTATTCCAATACTCTGGGATATTAGAGTTCATTCCGGGAATAAAATATTTTCTGCAAAAAATGTTAGGACTATATATAGAAATCTGAGCCATATTCATTCATTAGTTACATTTCCAACTAGAGAAAAGTCAAATTTTCTCTCACGGATCTTTGGGTTTTTATCCCGAATCGTGAGTACTTCTATCTAGTTATATTATATATCTTAGATTGTGTTTTATAACATCAAAATCGGATCAAAACCCCAAGATTTGGGAGTTTACCGCCCAAGAACACTTGGAGAGTAAACTCCTTTATAAGGGCCAAAAGTGTGCCCAATGTCCCTCAAAGCCTTGGAACTCAACCTAGGGACTACCATTACATGTTTAGACCACCAAAACAATTAAGAATCAAGGCTAGAAGTGAGTTCACGGCCAAGGAAGTTCTTGGGCCGTGAACTCCATTTTTATGTGCCAAAATGCCCTAAAAACCTTCCTTAAGCCAATAGACTAATTTGGACATGTACCTAAATGAGTTTATGACTAGAAAACACCCTTAGAACACCAAGAGTAAGGTGTTCACGCCCCAAGAAGTCCCAGGGCTGTGAACTCCAAGCAATGGGGCCAAAAGGTGCTATAAACTCTTCTAAAGCTTTGTCTAGCATAGTTTAGTTCCTAGTTAAATTAGGGACTTGAAAACACCACAAACACCCTCCAAAGGGAGACTACGGCCGTAATCTCCATGGGATTTGGTCCCAGGGCCGTGAACATCAATCAAGGCCATTCTAAGGCCTTAAACCCACTCAAACACTTATTTAAGCCTTGAAGCACTTCACCACTTGAGTTGTAATAATGTTAGGCTTCATTTAGTGACCCTATTGAGAGTTTACGGGCATGAGTTTACTCCCCTGGGCCGTAAACTCCAACACATATGGTCTTTTGACCATAAACTCCCATAAGAGGTCCTGCACTCCGTTGTTGCAACCCATTAGCCTCCTAGCACTTGACCAAAGTGTTTTTCCTCGCATTAGGATGTTTATACATGTTTAATTAGTGTCCGATCCTTCCTTACGATACAGTTCGTTCAATTCCAATCACTTACAACATGTGAGTACATACCCCTTAATCAATGTGTTAAACTGTTTTTAAATGTTTTATGGGGGGGATACAAGTAGAATTATGCTAATTATTATATCAATCACATGTAATTAATAAGCAGCATTCAAATGATTTATGTGTTTTACCAAACAGTTTCCTTCAAATGTTTTTCATAAACACTTTATGTGTTTAAAACTACTTATTACACTGTACATTTTACTCTGTATATTACATTTCAAACTTATTTACAATTGTGTTTCAAACAAATGTTTCTTTATACTAAACCATTTTATCAAACCCATGCCTTCAAAACCATTTTATAGATCGACATCAAGTCGATCTTTTCTTAAAAAATATTTATGTTCAAAGGTTTTACAAAACTTATTTTATGCTTTTATATTATAAATTTCATGCCTATATATGTATAATTATATAAGAAATGTTTAAAGGACTTCGGAAGGCCATCCATCCTATTTCCTTTTCCTCGATTTGGATGTGGTCTGGTGGGATATCGGGTACCGTCCGAAGGTCGTTTAAATATTAGTTATATATGATGTGTATATATATATATAGTCATAAAGGTCCTTCCAGTTCATCCAATTCCCGTGGGTAGCAAGGGTATACATCCATGTTCATACGTACCAGTTATATTACTAGTAAGCTACCATATGGGTAGTTTAGGAAGATACTAGAACTATTACTAGAACGCGATATCATACAATGAGTCAGTTCATTCATGAGTCCATACTTGCTAGATAGAGAGAACATATATTACAGCTAGTACACACAGTACATTACTATTCAATTACATGATTACGTTTACATAGAGATTCTGTTATAAGCATGCCAATATATGTATAGTTACATAAGTAATATTTAAAAGACTTAGGAAGGCTATCCACCCTATTTCCTTTTCCTTGATTTGGATGTGGTCTGGTGGGATATCGGGTACCGTCCGAAGGTCATTTAAATATTAGTTATATATCATGTATACATATATGGACATAATAGTTCCTTTCAGTCAGTTCAATACCTTTGGGTAGCAAAGGAATACGTCCATATAGTTTTACATGATTACGCTTACATTAGCACATATACATGATTACGTTAACAAAATTGTGATCCACTGTATCGGAGCATGCCTTAAATGTCATGGCCCGAGTTGTAGCCAGATTCTATTGGAGGGAGAGCGTGAGTTTGCGTATAGATCTATACTGGATTGACTATCCTACACCTTGCTGCTAGCTACAGCCGGACCTGCAGGTCTGCGGGTGCCAAACGTCATACCTTTTTACGACCATACCTTTGTCGTTGTTACCAGTCGATAGTATGGTGAAATTAATCACATGATACCTTAATATAAATCCGGTTTAAGGTAGTTCGTACAGAAGTAGTTCCTATAATACAACACTACAGTACTACATTAATTTACCCTCTATATATATTTAGTGATCATTTCACTTAAACATTAGATGTACGAACTATATTTTGTTAATGATAGTTACACTTGGAAAAATTACACACTTTTACAAGAAACGAACATTTAGAATAGTTAAGTCTTCGTAGAAGACTACATTCAAAACAGTTAGGTCTTGGTAGAAGACACCCTTATATAATAGTAGGAATCATAGGGATTTCTAGGGTTTCTCAAACATTTACAGTTGTTTTACAAACATTTTCATAGTTACAGTTCATATACATTTTCAATAGTTACAGTTCATATACAAACAATTTATTACATACAAATTAAGACACTAAAATACTTATGATCTCACCAGCTTCAAAGCTGATACTCGCTTTCAAAATTACTTGTATCCTCAGGTCATCAATAGACAGGTACAGATGCAAGGTTTAGAGAAGATGGAGCTCGTTCAAGACTCATCTTTCATTTTGATTTATGTTTTAGTGTCTATTATAATTTGACAGAACAAACTTGTATGATAATTATATTATTAATGCAATGGATGATGTTGTTGCTTGTTTATTACTTACATTGTTGTGATAATGTACATAACGTCCTCCGCCCTAGAACGTTTCCGCCGTTCTTTGTTTTGGGGTGTGACATATATACATGGAGAATATGGGCCGTATAACATGGACCGTAAATGAGTTTACGACCGTAAGGTGTTTACGGCCGTAAACTTAACCGTAAACATGACCGTAAACTCCAAAAATATTACAAAAAAATACAATTGCCCAGAAAAGAAAAGTATAAACCATATTTTGACCCAACAATCTCCTCCTTGGTTTATAGCTTTCTTTTCTTAATTGACCCAACAAGCTCCCCCTAAAAAGTAGCTGGCTCTTCTTCTCAATTTTCAATGAGAGCTTAGCTTCAGCATTTATCTTCAATGAATGACTTCATCTTGAGCACTTGGGTAATTCTTCAAGATTTGGATTTGAACGCACATTGGGTGAGGATGCTTGATATACTGATTCTTGAAAGATGACGCTTTCAGCTTGAGAATCTTCAGAGAGAACTTCAAAGAGAAATAATTTCCAGGATCACTTCAGCAGGTACAATGATATCAGTAGACTAATTAAGGAGGCTTCAATGCAATCCATCACATAATCTTCAATTTCTGCTTCACTTTGCTACTGGGGTTGAAGGATTGAATGTTGAAAGAATGATCTTCATTTCTTGCTCCTTCGAATGAGAATTCTTCGATGCTCACGGACGAAGCCTTGGCTCAGAAATCTTCGACACAAACTCCATGAGTTTCATCCACACCTGAAATCACTTTTCAAGACAAAACAAAACTAAAAGCTAACTTAGCACACAAAACAAAAACAAAAATATTTTTGGATTTTTAATATTTTCTGAAAAAGAAATAAAACCGAAATAACACTATTTTTTTTAATTCTCCCCTAATATTTAAATTAGAAGAACACTATGAATAAACTTAACAAAAACAAAAATAATAGCTATCTTTCAGAGTGATTTGGGATCAAAGTTGTTGGACAGTCTTATTCCACTTGTCGGTACCCTTATCTTCACATCTTCGTCTGATCGATCGCCAGTATTGTGGTCCACTTAAATACGAAATTTTTTTGACAGTTTTTGGATAATTTTACCAATGACATGATTCATGCATATATCTAATTGTAACTTTATTATCATGATTGGTCCTAAATCATAAATAAATTTTCCTTATGACCATTTAACTAACTACAACCAAGGATATTGTTGTCCACCTAAATCGAGCAACGAGATCTACAGACAATCTGTATTTGTTCAATTTTAAGTGTACTAGAATGTGTTTCCCACTTCCTGAGATGCCCCAACCATCAAGAACTTCCAGAGTACTCCTTACACCGGGTGAGCAAACAATCATTCAGAGAGAAGATAGATTCAAAATTTTATAACTTATTGTTTAGAGCGATTGAGAAGTAGAAGGTTACATATGCTGTGTACCAGGTCGAATTGGAAGTCACGCAAAGGAGACAACATATGGAAAACAAATAAGAGAATTTTCATATATATAACATGCAGAGAGATAGAGTTGCATATGTTACAGTCCATGTCTGATCTCCCGATCACGCACAGGAGGCGACATCTGACTAATAGACAAAAATAAAGAAAATAATTTTCTACAGACCTAATTTATCGGAATTTACCAGTCGCCCCATCCAACCGGAATTAAGGACAGAATCTACACATCAAGGAAAAGTGAATCCACAGTTCTAGATACGGGTTATTTAATGTGACCGATACATTCCCATGTATATCTTCGAGCGTCGTGAAATCAGGTTAAACGGATCTAACTAGGTCAAAGTTTTTCAAGTCCTTAAATTCATTAGGTTCAACTCTCCCTAGTCAAGTCCATTTAAAATCTTTCGTGCCTACCAGCACATCGAGTGCAGAGCGTAGACGATTCAACTTAGGTACGTTACGCCAATTCAGATTGCCCGTTATCACTTGCTGATTTCATTTCCCAAAACATCTCCCTCAAGCACATTCCATTAACACCATATTTTGATTTTCTGATTTTCTAATGTTTTTGGATTTTTTTAAAATTAAAATTTTCTAATTTTTGTTTTGTTCTTATTTCTCCCCCTAATTTTGTTCATAAGAGAGAAACGAAAGTAAATGCGTAAATTTAAACTATCCTAAAACAAAAATTAGTCTTTAAAGCGAATCAGCTTAAGAAAAACTCAGGAGTATAGAGAAGAAAACTCAAACTGTAAGTCACCGAATTAATTTGCATCCAGAAGGTCTGAGAACAGCACGCATAATCTCATAACAGATCCGAAAATTCTTCATGTCATTAAGCACTAACCCCATTTGATCCCTTCCTTTCTTCCCTTCCCGCAAAGGACACATACTCTCAAATAATGTTCTGAGTGTTGTATAGTTGAGAGATGTCCCCTATCATGTGCCCGAAACAGCCACTACCAACAAACTGAAGTCTGATGATATGCCTCCATAGCTTCTCCGACACAGAGCGGGATTAGTTGGTCTTTGGAACCCAGACCATTTTCAAACTGGGTCGACCTTTGTCATCAACGCACGATACCCTCTCCCATGACATATACTGCTTGTCACAAATAGAAGACGATGAAATATTAGAGTCATTAGACGATTTGGGAGTTTTCACCTTTGGTACCCATCTACATTCGGGTTTAACCCATTTCTTGTTTGATCTGATGGGTGCCTCACTACATGCTTTTGAAATGGAAGTCGGACATTGAGATGACTTTGACTTTGGCTTTACGGGAGCATCTCTAGGATTGGGCTTGTTGGCTGACATTTCCTTCTTGCCCTTGGGATTTAGACTCTTGGCCTTGTGGGATTGATTCTTAGCCTTCTGCGCATTCCAGTAACCATTCTCTAAACGTGATTTGGAAGGGTTTCTTTTGAAGTATCTCCCACTTGACGCGTTTTTCCATCCTTGTGCGTTGTAGGGAACGTAAGCGCGATTTAGACAGTTTCGAGCAATATGTCTAGGTGTTCCACAGTGAAAACAAGTCTTTTTCTTCACTATGAAGTTATTTCTTCCTGCCCCTGGTGGTGTATCCTTGCCTTGTCCCTTACTTTTCCCACACGCACACTTGCAACAAGCATTCTGTTGCGCTGGAATTGGAGGCCTATATTTCTCAACGGCAGGTTTGTTAGGAGTAACAGAATTCGAAGCAATAGATTCTGAGTTCAAAGAGTCATTGGTTTGTTCAGTAGTGTTCTCCTTGTTCTCATTTTCTGCTACTTTACCTGCACATGAAGTAGAAGCATTAGTATTTTCAACATTAATAACTCCTCCTGACACAAATCCAGCTCGTTTTCCATATTAAATATGTGCCTCCCTGGCAATTTCTTCCTGTGTCATAGGGATGGATTTGTAGTTATGATTGAAAGGAGGAGGAACACTATCATACCCTAGACCCTTGTTTTGATTTTCGTTGAATTTTAATTGGGTTTCATATAAGGACTCGACTGTCTGACTTGATGCAGTATAATTTTTGAAACTAACATCTGTTTTTCCACACTTAATTTTTAAAGCGTCAAGTTCTTCAGTTACAGCAGCAAGTTGTCTGTTAATATAATCATAATTTTCACACTTGTTGCTATACTCTTCCTGAAGTTTCCTAAAGTCCTTGGTTTTTGCTTCTAATTCAGACTTCAGGGGTTTCTGTCCTTTCCTGAGTTGATATCCTTCATATCTCAGGTCCTCAATTTCTCTTTTTAATAAATCAATTTGTTCCCGAAGAAATTCAATCGTAGCTTCACAAGCTGGAGTACATGTAACTTCAGTGACCGGAATGTTTTCAGAACTCATTGTTTTTCTACACTTCAAAGCATCAAGTTCTACAATTACATCAGCAAGACTAAGATGATTGAGATATTTTGTCTTCTTGATGATATCTACGTTCATATCCCACGATTTTGGAAGTGAATTCAATAGCTTTTTGTTTATCTCAGAATTGGACAAGAAGATCCTAGCTATATTCATCTCAGTAGTAAGTGTAGTAAATCGCTGCCACTGAGTTTCCAGGGTTTCTCCAGGGATATAATCAAACACGTTGAAATTTTGTCTTAACATCTCCTGACGACTCTCTTTCATGTTTTTCAATTCCCTGGTAAACTTAAAAAAAAAACTATTAAAAGCACAACTAGAAAAAAATGCCCTTTGACTATAAACCTCAAAAGTCAACCTTAAAAGTCAAATTTAAAAAGTCAAACTCAAAAGTCAAACTTGAAAAAATCAAACTTAAAAGTCAAACCGAAAAGCTAAATTTGAAAATTTAAAAGTTAAACGAAAAAGTCAAAGTTTAAAGTCAAAGGTCAAGCTTTAAAAGTCAAAATCAAAATTTTAAGTAAAAAATCAAAAATTGAAATTAAAAATTTAAAAACTAAAATTTTTAGTTGAAAAAAGAATTTAAAATTAAAGGAAAATCAATTTTGGGCTGAAAATGACAAAAATGCGAAAGTTGGAAGCGGTAGGGAATGGTTAAGTTTAAAATTTCGAAGTGAATGCACAAGGGGTTGGCTAGCCGAGACGGTTAGGCGCTTGGGTTGCTGATCCGGAGGTTGCAGGTTCGAGCCCTGGCACCTCCAAGCCGTATCATATTTTTTATGAAACGCGTTGCTAATCTGATTTCTGAGTCGATCACTGTGCCTATCCAACCAAGCTGAGCCGCAAGTCGACGAACCGCAAACCGCTGGCCGCAAACCGTCGGCCGTGAACTCCTCGGACCGCAAACATCGGCCGCAATCCTCCGGCGACCGTGAACAATTTCCGGCCGTGAACTCCGAAACCCTAGCCGCCGGCACAAACTCCGACCAAAAACACCGATTTTTCAACTTTAAAGCTCAAAAACTCGATCAAAAACACTTTTTTATGAAAAACACGAAGAATAACGCCCCCCCTCCTTATTTTTCAGAGATCTATCCAAAAACGCAATAATATTTCGAAAATAAGATCAAATAATGCTCCAAATCTGATAAAATTGATTGATACAACTTGGCTCTGATACCAATTGTAAATCCCTAATCTGCCTGTGTACCAATCAGATCCGTTTGATGGTGCGGAATCCCAATCAAACGGATGATGCAAGATCACAATAAGAAGAGAAGGAGAAGAAGAATATTAAGAATCTTGATTGTATTGATGATATGAATGAAATTGCTTCCAATAGATTCTCTCACAAAATATGCTCTCTCTTCCTCTCTCTCTCTTGTCCATACAATCTCTAGGGTTCATCAATATTTACTCCTCACCCTAACACTTATATATATACATGGAGATTATGGGTCATATAACATGGACCGTAAATGAGTTTAAGGCCGTAAGGTGTTTTCGGTCGTAAACTCAACCGTAAACTCCAAAAATATTACATAAAAATACAATTGCCTAGAAAAGCAAAGTATAAACCATATTTTGACCCAAAACCATAACAGCAGAAAATCAATTTTTAAAGCATTTCCAAGCAAGTAGCATCAAGTATAATTGAAAACAAGCATAGTCTCCGAAATTATTGTTGGGTTTTCAACATTCTAACACTCCTAAGTGTATATCCAACCCTAAATACTTTGGATTTATGTTTTCTCTATTATACATGCAAACTTGAACTTTCTAAGGTATTAGCATGACTGGCATACAAAACATTGATACTTGGGTAATAAAACATGTTAGATAACATACCTTTTCTTGTAGTTGGAAACCTTGGACCTTTAAGAGCATAGTGCCTCAAGTGTTGCACCTTAAATAGAATCACACAATACAAACAATAATTGCAATAACTTGATAGAATAACACTTGCTTCTCAAATCGGCTAGCCCTCATGCATATGCCTTAAGTGCCAATTTTAGGAAACATGGGGTTTCTTATATAGTGTGGTGGAATTAGGGTTACACCATGCAAGCCTTAATTTCCATGCCTTTCCACATTCCTCATGCTCCATGGGTTGTAACCTCCATGGGTCACCGCATGGGTTTAGCCCAACAAAAGGAACTATGGATCATAAGCCCACTTTTATAAGAATGAATGATTTACCAAATCAACCCCTTATATTTAATTAGTCACTTTTGATCAGAAAATTAATTCCAAATTAATTCTTTATCAATACTAATTAAATAATATGATTTCATATTAATATATTAGAACTTATAGTATATTAATAGATCATAAATATCCTCTTCTCACAAAAGTCTATCCAAATTGTCCCGATTCCATGCAACCCAAATAGACTATGCTACTCTCGGGTCAAGTATATACCAATAATAGTTATAGGCTTAGACACCTAATCCAATAGTAACATTGGGAACATCACGCCAAATCTAATCTTTATTTCATTTGGAAATAACCTCTTATCAAGAGAATTCCCATTCTCTATTGGAAAAATGGTTTCACTTTTAGTCATTCACATGTCAATAATTCTTCGACGAGATACATCCCATCAGATTATGGAAATTGTGTTTACCTTAAAGCATTATACCATGGATATAACAACTTGTCGGGTGTAATTCCAGAATCTTTTGGCAACTTACATCTCCTCCATTCACTGCACCTCGATGACAATAATTTTTCAGGAGAGCTCCCTTCATCTTTTAAGAACTTATCTAGTCTGGAGATATTGGATCTAGCAAACAACAAATTTTGTGGAGTTATCCCATAAATGTTAAGAGACATTCTTATAACTCTAAAAGTTCTTAGCTTGAGATCAAATTCATTTTCGAGAGGAATTCCTACAAATTTCCCATGTTATTCCAAGTTCCAAGTCCTGGATCTTGCCCCAAAAAATTTCACTGGAATGAGCCCCATAGGCTTGGGCAATCTCACCTGCATGTCTCGTGATCAATTTACCAATCAGTTTATTTTTTATGGATTTTACCGTCGCGTATACTACAAAGAAAGGGTGGTTGTAAATTTAAAAGGCAGGTTTCTACAGTGCACCAAAAATCTTTCCTTGGTAGCTTACATTGATCTCTCAACAAACAACTTTTATGGTCATTTCCTGATTGAATTAACAAAGTTGATTGGTCTACTATTCTTGAATCTGTCCAGAAACCAAATCGACGGTCCATTGCAAGACAAAATCTCTAATTTTGTTCTATTTGGTTCACTTGATCTCTCTAGTAACAAGTTTTCAGGTGTCATTCCTTCAGGTCTATAATCAATAACATTCTTAAGTCATCTAAACATGTCCAATAATAACTTCTCTGCCGAGATTCCTATTGGAAGCCAGATGGAAACCTCTGGAGAATCTTCGTATTCAGGAAATCCAAATCGTTGTGGACCTCCTCTTTGTATTAAGTGTGGAAGTCACAGCTTTGACAGCATATCGCCTCTTCCAAGCGATGACAAAGATGAATCTAATTACGATAAGTGGTTTCCTTTGAGCATTGGACTGGGATTTTCCATTGGTATTTTGGCCCCCTATCTGATCATGTCGATTAGAAGACCATGGGGTGAGGCCTACTTTAAATTTGTCGAAAGTGTGGTTAATATGGTCGAGCGTGTTAAAAGAAAAATGACGACACAAGTCGTAGTTACAGATCAAGAACCCATTTCCCTTCATAGTTTATCAATTTAATGTTGTTGTGATGATAAGTTTAATGTAGAGGTTTCATTTAATGCCTCCTAAGGTTATTCTCGAAGAAATATCTTATAGTATATTATAAAGCATGTTAGTCATATCTTGAATTTTAAGAGGTATAACTTACAAAGCTTTTTATACAAATCAATTATGCAAAAGTAATTCCTTAATACTTGCCAAAAGTTTGAAGACTTCAATTAAAAAAAGTAATTAATAAATTCAATTTGGATTAAAATGAAAATTTTAAAATATTAAATTCCTATATACAAATTAATTTACATTTCTTAAAGTAGTCATCATTATTAATTAATTTACATCAATAGTGGAAACAGAAAATATAAATATAAGGTACAAATATAAATATTTTATTTAAAAGGTAGTCGTTTTTTATTAGATAACAACTAATAATAAAATATAATAATTGTTTCCCCATAATAAGGTTATTCGTCAAAAGAACTATTTATCACCGCCATTTTGCGCGGACACAAAACATTCATAAATTATTGTGGAAGTAAGACATGTATTATTAATGTTACGAAGAATTCTTTGTTAATATGTATGTATGTATGTATGTATGTATGTATGTTTGTATGTGTATGTATAGGTCCATATTTGTTAGCCTATAATGTATTTCATAGTGTAGGCCCATTCGTGTACTTTGGTGTGTATATATTCTCTGTAATAGCTCTTTCATTAATCATGGAAGATTATTCCTTATTATGGTATCAGAGCAATAATATTCAAACTTCCTATTTTCACTCCTCATTTTTCTCTCCTTCCTTTTTTTGTCATCTTCAACTTCTTGGTAGCCCTACTTCAACCGCCAAATGAAACACTAGTCAAAATAGGTCTATAACAATCACATGTGATTATGCCAATCATGTAATGTGATTTTGTTAAACTAGTAATGTGATAAACGTGCTACGTAGTTCATGATAAATTCAAATACAAATAAGAACTTTATTTATGATACAACTCAAAGTATACGTCCATACGATTCCAAAAATATAGAGAACATCTGAATCTGACTTCGGATGAAGAAGTTATGATAAACCAAACACTATAAATCTCTATAACAAGAGGAATTGAAAATAGACTTAGAAATAACTATTGGAGTCTAAAAGAGAGTTTTAGTACTCGTAAATAACTACGCGTGGATATAAGGAACGTCAAAATTGGAGTTCGTATGTGAAAGTTATGACCTTCCGAATATACAACTATCAGAAACCCTAATCCGACTGAGTTCACGACGTGAGCATTGAAACTCACGATGTGAGGAGCCAAATTGCCACATTTTGGACATAGAAGGTGCGTGACAAGGCTACGAAGGGATAAGTTCTAAGTTCACGACGTGAGCATGGATATCTCACGACATGAGGAGTCATATGGCCACCTTTCGAAGCTAGGGACTCAAATGGCAAGTCTACGAGGTGAGCAGGCTTGGCTCGCGAAGTGAGTTTCATAAATTCACGATGTGAGAGGACAAAAACCTTACTATAGATAGCAGGTCCGACTTCAGCTATTCCTACACCTGAACTTCTTCCCTTTCTCTTATTTTCCGAAGCCCTCTTGTATCTCGAGCCCGACAACCTCGTAACGCTAACCGTTTCTGCTTGGATTACATAAAATCACGCTACTAGGGTGAGTTTCACTGCCCCACTTTTTAATATTTTCGGGGGAAAACGCATGCTAAATATTTTATACATGTTAATATTATGTGTATATGATAGTATATTAATATCAACGTAGATAGTTATATTAACCGGGATATAGTTGTTTAAATATAATATTTTGAATAGATACAAATATTATCAAGTTGTTAGCATGTTATTATACTAATGTAGATCTTAAGCTATACTTAGGATTCTATATATATGTTGTGTGCGGTATAGTTCCAAAGTTATATTCGAAAATTCTATATGTTAATTTATAAAGTATGTTGCTATTATTGGTTTTATGTCAAGATAAAACTTGGTATGCTATATGTTGTTATTTTTAGTTTTATGACAAGATAAAACTTGGTATGTTATATGTTGTTGTTGGTTTTATGATAAAACCTGGTTTTTCCTCAACTTATAGCTATTATACTGCCTAAAGTAATATGAACCTAGGAGTAATGTTTAAAAGCAAAGTCTAATAACTTAGGGTTTTAGACACGAAAATGCTTTTGTTGTTAGAGCTATAGGAGTAATGTTTAAAAGCAATGTCTGAACTGTAACCATTAATCATGTGTGAGCGAAGAAATCATGTATAATTTTTATACGAGCTGAGAACCCTACTCGTGGTTGCTTGCTACAATCAAATTTAAGCGAGTGACGAACTATGTTTTTATTTGTTATTTGTTTCAGCTTCGATGAAGCATGCGATGTTCCTCATGGAAATCATGAGTGGGTTGTCCTCATGAAAATCATGAGTGTATTTTATCAGAGGTATTATGTGATAGCAGTGGTTACAGGCTCATGGTAGCAAATTGTTAGAAACATTATACTTTGTCGGCATACAAGTATAAATGTTAAGTATAAGTTTCCCCATACTTATACCCTAGGTACATGGAACGTTTAGGTATATCACTTAATTGATAAGTAAACTATTATACCTAATATATCTACTAAATGTTGGAGAGTCAAAATGATACTTTCAAAACTATACTAATGAACTTGGAAAATGTATTATTTTTATATAGAACAAAACCTGTGGACTCACCAACTTTATGTTGATGTATTTTTAAATGCATGTGTTTTCAGGAAATTGAAAAGTTGGTATGTATTCGAATAGGAGAAGTTTTACTATTATGTTTCTGTTCATTAAGCAGTATACAATAGTCGGATATTATGTAATAGATTCTAGAAAAACAGTAATGTAATTTTCAATCATCAATAAAGGTATGTATTTTCTTTAGTACTGGTCAATGTATGATATATAACTGTGATATGGAGAATGAAGTTACACCACCTGGTGTTTCTGCTGACGGTCGAGGTGTGACACCAAACCCTAAACTTCTTCTCGTCTATTTGTTCTTAATTCCTCGAAGATATGAAGCACAACCCCACCTGTTCACAAAGCCTTTGTTATTACTAACATCGAGGCAAATATACCCATCATTCTTGATCTTAATAGACACAACTATGACATCTGCAGGAAGTTTTTGACAAATCACTGTGAAGCATATGACACCATTAACCATATCGATACAATTTTTGATGCTCCTAATCCTCTCTCTACCAATCATAAATGGAAATAGGTGGAAGTTATTGTCCGGATGTGGTTGTACATGACCCTCTCCCAAAATCTAGTCGACAATGTTGTCAAACCCAATGGTTCTGCTCGTCAGCTTTGGCTCCAAATTGAAAATCTTTGTTGCAATAACAAAGATTCTCAAATCTTGCAACTAGAAAGTTACCTTTGTTCAATCTTCATGGGCGATCTCTCAGTTCAATCCTATTGTTCCAAAATACATAATATAACGAATCTCCTCAAGAATTTAGATGTGAACTCCAAGGTATCTGACAAGCATCTCATGATTTAAACCATCAACAGATTCTAATCTCATTTTGATAACATTGCTACTATGATCCTTCATCACAACCTACTTCTAATGTTCTCAGAAACTAGATCGATGTTAGTACGAGAGGAAAGTCGATTCAATCAAACCCGGATACCCGTTGTCTAGTCTCACTTAGGAAATTCTTCCTCTCCTACCATTCTTCACACTATTGGAAATACTCCTCACCGTCGATAGGATCGCCGACATGAGTGCCGCCAGCCACCAAAAGATTGCTGACAACAGTCGACTCAGGGAAACCAACAACAATTGTCGACTGCCTATCCTCGTTTTCCTACATCATCAACCCAACCTTACGGTTGGGTCTTCATCCTTCTGCCAGCCAACGTGTATAAGTCCAGCTGGCATAATTTTGTTCCTTGGCCAAATAGATATCAAGCACAACAGCATCAAGGCATTCTTGGACCTACTCGTAATTTTTATTCACATGCCCACGTGACTTCCTCTCCTTCTTTCATGGGACAACAATAAAATTCAAACGTCTGAGCTCCTTGGGAACGGTTTGGACAAACTCAAGCAACATATCTCCTATAATTATTTCCGTCCATGTCTCTTCAAGAATCGGGCCAAAATGATTGGATTATGGATATGGAGCAACCGATCATGTTTATGTAAACAAAGGTATACTCGAATCCAATAGTCATAATAAAAATTCTCATTTAGTTTTAGTCGGTAACGGATCACACATTCCTGTAACTAAAATTGGTCATTCCTCATTTCCTTTAATAATTTACATCATCCCCTTCACCTTCATAATATTCTCATCACACCCACTATAATTAAAAATCTTATTTATGTTTGCAAAATTACTCGTCAAAATAAATGTTTTATTGAATTTGATGAATTTGGTTTTATTGTCAAGGATTACAAGACAAAACAACCTCGAATCCGATGTGATAGTGTTAGTCGTCTCTAGTTGGTTCTCCTTTTCAAACACCTGAAGCTCACATTTCCGCAAGCTTTTTAATTTGGCATCAACGACTTGTCTATCCTAGGAATAAAATTTTACAGTCTTTAATTTCTATTAATTCCATTTCATGTAATAAGACAAACTTTGTTGTCATTTGCCAAGCTTGTGAACTTGAAAAACATATTAAACTTCCTTTTGATTTGTCAACTACCTCTGTTTCTAATACATTTAATATTATTTACTCGGATGTATGGACTTCTCCTATTGCTATTCATAGTGGTTTACGTTATTATGTTATTATTCTTGACCACTATACACACTACCTTTGGGTCTACCCACTCAAACAACAATCAGCTGTTTTTTTTTTCTTCCAAATTTCTATTTTTCTCAAATTACATCAAAAACCAATTCAACAAAACCACCAAAGCTTTTCAATGCGACAATGAGGGTGGATATAACAATAAGCAATTTCATGACCATTTCGTCACTCATGGCATTCAATTTAGTTTTTCATGCCCTCACATGTCCCACCAAAATGGTAAATCGGAATGCATGTTACAAACCATTACAAACTCCATCTGATCTCTCCTTTTTCAAGCCCATATTCCACCCACCTATTGGGTGGAAGCCCTTCACATGGCAACTCATCTACTAAACATACTTCCTTCTATCACCATTCACAACAACACCCCTCACTTCTGCCTCTTCCAAACTCAACCTACTTACACCCACCTGCATGTTTTTGGATCTCTATGCTTCCCACATCTTCTCACCCCTCATAAACTTGCACCACGATCCTATCCATGTGTATTTTTGGGATATCCCTCAAATCATCATGGTTATAGATGTTTACACCTATCCTCTCAAAAAATAATACTTTCCCATCACATCATATTTGATGAATCCCATTCCTGTTTAAACTCGTCACTCCAAAAGAACCCCCTTCATAAAACTTTTTTGATGAAATATACCACCCCTCTCCTCTATTCCCTCACATCATTGATTCCTCCTCTACATCTTAAACCTCGGCCCCACGCTAAACCGAGGAACAAAATCATCACTCGACCCCACCATATTCGCCCCAATCCCCTCTTTCGGATTCCTCATACCCCACAGTTTCTCCCAAAATCGTTCATCCTCCACCCACTTACACCATGAACAGTCGTGCGATATACAAAATTATCAAACCCATGCAACTCCTCAATCTTCACACCTCCTCTATATCTCCCATTCCCTGATCTCACTTACAGGATTTGCAAGATCCTAATTAGAAAAAAGCTATGAAGGATGAATTTAATGCTATTATGACTAATGAAACATGATAAGTTGTTCCACGATCTCAAGGGGTCAATATTTTGAGCTCAATTTGTCTCTTTCAACACACATTTCATGTAGATGGTTTTCTCTCTCTCTCTCTATCTCTCTCCCCTCTCTACAAATATAGACTTGTAGCAAATGGTTGAAGTCAACAACAAGGTGTGGAATGTGATGAGACCTTTAGTCTGGTTGTAAAACTGACAACTATTCATACTATTCTTAGAATTGTTTTCTCATACCAGTGGACGGTTCATCAGCTTAATGTGAAGAATGAATTTCTTCACGACTATCTTAAGGAAACTGTATACATGCACCAGCCACCCGATTTCCGGAACACTCATTTTCCTGACCATGTTTTTTTGTTGCAAAAATCTCTCTACAACCTCAAATAGGCTCACAGAGCTTGGTATCATTGCTTTGCTTAGCATGACATGGGCATTCATTTTCAGCACAGCCGCACGAATCCTTCTTTCTTTATATTGTGGAATGTCAATACCACTTCATAACTTCTAGTTTATGTTGATGACATTATTTTGACTGTCTCCACCATAAATCTTCTTAGAAATAACACTTCCTAACTCAACCACGAGTTTTCCATGACCAATATTGGTCCCCTGAATTACTTTCTTGGCATCTCTTTTGTTCGATCTAATACGTGTCTCTTTTTCTCTTAGCAATAGTATGCCAACGACATTCTGGAGTGTGCAAAAATGTTATAATGTAATCCATGTCACACTCTATTTGAACTAGTTCAGAAACTAGACTCCACAGGCCCACCTGTAGATGACCCCACTCTCTACCACAATCTTGCAGGTGTTCTTCAGTACTTTACATTCACCAGACCGGATATCACTTTGATGTCCATCAAATTTTTCTATATATGTATTGTTGGATTAATGTCTAAGTCCATAACTATATTTGGTATGTACTTGACCTGACCCGGCATGGTCCATTTGGGTTGCATGTCATCGGGACAATTAGATAGACAAGATGAGGAAAAAAGGATACTAGTGATTTATATTAATATATTAATATATAATCATATTATTTAATTAGTATTGATCAAGAATTAATTTATAATTAATTAAGTGATCAAAAGGAACTAATTAAAAATGGACTCTTAGATATATATGTGTGATGGACCAAGTTCATTTAGGTTGGGCTAAGCTTTCATGGATAAGTTATGGAGTGCTTAATCCATGGATCATATGAAATTAAGGGTCATGGGTTTAACCCTAATCTCCACACTATATAAGATTTCCTTGGTTGGTCAAATTGGCACTAGTGTGTGTACACAAAAGGGCAAGGCCAATTTCACTTGAGAGAACCAAAGTATCCTTATTCTCAAGGTTATTCCAAGTGTTTTATGAACTTCAGGACGGAGACTGTCCAGGAGTACGAGAAATTGCATTGGCATAGGAACCAACTTAGGTCCCAGTATGACTCTTATAACCAGATCGCCTTCAGTCTAAACACCTACGGAAGATACAAGAACAGTCCAGACAACACAACGAACTAATCAACAATAGAATTAGAAGACCAGGCTTCTCACCCTTGAGAGCTCCGGTCTTATTCTTACCAGAAGTCGAAGGAGTGCATCATATGTACCTCGACGACCGGAGACTTCATTTAGATTTCCTTTAGAAATCGTTATCTCTACCTCGCTTAGAAGAGTTGATTGAGCAAACACAGGGAAAGAATTTCTTTAGAAATGGACCTGAGATTCGAATATCACTAGTTCGAGTGTTAGGGAAGGATGTCCTAAAGACTACCCTCCAAACTCGATATGGACACTTCGAGTCCGTAGTGATACCCCTCGGATAGGACCAATACGCCCATAGTATTCGTGAGCTAAATGAGTGGAGTATGCCTTTCTTATTGGGATCAGTTCGTCATTTCTCCATGTAATGACTTACTTATCTACCCTCGTAGTAAGAAAGAACCCTTAGAAACATTACCCTCGGAGATACTTTCCGCAAAGTTCTCTGAACAAGAGTTTTGGAATTTAGAGTCAAATTTCCTGAGACACACTATTAGTGTTGTGGAAATTCTTGAGTACTCTGTCAAATTATCCAAAACCTTTGTGAATTTTTCGGCACCATAGTCACCGAAGGAAAATTCGCCATATTCAAGGTCTTACAGACCTACTATCATAGTCCATTCGGAACTCCCCATAAACTTCAGGAACCCTTTCGACTTTGACCCAGCAAGGGATGACCCTTGACTGGGAAGTAAGCGAGAGAAAGAACCTTTGGAATTCCAAGTGAGAGACCAAATTCTTTGGGAAACCTCACTCTGGGAACAGCTTAATACGCTTCGTAAAGCATGGAAAGCGAAAATCCAATATAGTTAGGACCTCTGAGATTCTTACCAGAATCGGTCTTGCATTTCACAAACTAGACCTACTCCGCGAACTCAGTAACGTACATTTTCCCCTTCGCGTCTCGAACTTGAAACAGTATCCTTCCATTAGGACTTTCGTAATCCCTCTCGATGAGATCGATATTTACGAGATCCTTGCCTTCGTATTAGGACCGTACTGACCCTCGACCGAGTGGCCAAGCGGACGAAGCAACGCCGTCGCCCATTAGTGAAGGTTCGTTGGAATACCAACTGAGAACCCGATTTCACTTAGGAGCGTGAGAGCCAATAGATTAGGAAGTTCACATAATGAGTCGATCATTCGTACATACTTACTTGTCTAAATTCTAATTTCGGGACGAAACTCCCTTTAACAGGGGGATGATGTGACAACCCGAAATTTCCATTCTGAACAAACCATATCAAGACAATAGAGCATAGAACAGTTTCTGTGAAATTCCAGACTTCGGGTATAAGTTTGGCAGTTCTTCAGGATTTACACTTAAGGAGATATTAGGAGAGTGGTTGCACTAGGGTTTTGTGCAACACTGTTATTCCGACACTCTGTTATATGAGAAATCATTTCAGGAATAAAAATATTTTCTGCCAAAAATATCTCAGGACTATAAATAGAATTCTGAACCAAATTCGTTCATTATTCGCATTTCCAACTAGAGAAAAGCCATTTTCTCTCTCACAGATCTTCGGGTTTTTATACCAAAACGTGAGTACCTCTTTCTAGTAGTGTTAGAAAGCTTTATATGTGTTAATAACATGATTTAGAAGGCTAAATCACTAGATTTAGGACTTTACTCCCCAAGGTGTTCTTGGGCGGTAAACTCTCGAAACGAAGCCTAGACCGACCCTTGTGTTATGCTACTGCCTTAGACTCATGTATATGTGTATTAGGGACATGAAATCAAGAAAAGATCACCCAAGTTTGGGAGTTTACGGCCCAAGATTATCATAGGCCGTAAACTCCAAATTCAAACTCAAAATGGTACTTTTAAGGCTCCTAAAGCCTTAGACAATTACCTAGACTTGTTCCCATTAAATCAAGGGCTTGAACCACATCAAAATCACCTAACAAAGTGAGTTTACGACCAAGACTTGGTTCTTGGGCCGTAAACATGAAAGGATAGCACCAAAGTGTGCCTAATGTCTTCATATACTTGGAATAAAAGCCTAGAACTCATACCACCCATGCTTGAGGCTTGAAAACAAAAAGAACACCATTCCAATGGAGTTTACGGCTATAAACTCCAAAGGAAATGGCCTTAGGGTCGTAAACTCCTAATTGGAGTATTTCTAGACCTTAAACCCTTTCAAGAATTGAACCACCAAGTTGGATTAATTCTACGAATCATTTGGAACTTCAAAACACACCAAACACACATGGTTGGGAGTTTACGGCCGTAAACTCAAGAGTTTACAACCGTAAACTCCATGTGTGATGGTATATGAGGAGCAAACTCATATATGGGGTCCTTTGGAACCCTAAACACAAGTACCTTATCCCACAATAGCTTAGATGCAATCCTTAGAGCTTAAAACACTTATATAAAGTGTTTATTACGTCTAGGATGTCTTAACATTATCGATTAGTGATTTGAGACTAATTGAGTGCATATATATGTGATTATATGTTCATTAGGATCGTAGTGTGTGTACATGTCCTCGCTTGACACCTAGCAATCCTATACCGTTCAGTTCATCCCAATCACCAACAACAGTTGAGTTCATACCCCTTAATCAATGTTTCAAATGATTTTAAATGTTTTAATGGGGGGAATACAAGTAGAAAACAGTATGTTATTAAATCGATCTTATGTATTTTATAACTGTGTTTTCACTCAGTAGATTTCACATATTTCACATGAAGTGGTTTTCTATCTTAAAATACCTTGATAACAAAAGTATTAGTTTTGAAATGTTTATTAAAATGACATCAATTCATTCTTAATTTTCGTTCAAAACTCCTAGATATCTTGCAAAACCATTATTTTACCTTCTTGAATCAAACTATACTTATGCGCATATGTTCATATATATGTTAGAGATTATAGTTTTCACCCTTCATTTACTTTCCAATACTCTTGGGTAGCAAGAGTGCATAAACCTACGTAAACAACCAATTACCTTCCAGTTAGCTATCATAGGGATAGTTAGAAGATATCAAACATTATTACTATTACAAGGAATCACACAAAGGTCAGTTCATTCATGAGTCTATACCAATACCTTACATGATACATAAGTACACTTACTTAGGATTACCTGATACATGAATATGTTTACATATACTTACCTGTTACATGAACACACTTACATGAATACCATACAGGAAGACTGTTACTTAGGTGCATTATCCTGTATTTACTTACCTGGATACTTGTACTTAGAACTACGAGGATGATTTATTAGTATTTAATGTGTAAATTATCTTTCCTACCCGAGTTCAATGGGATAATTCGGCGGGACTTACCATTCCGAATCCCACTGATTAGCACCAGTGGTCGATGAACGTCTACGGATGTCTAAGGTTGTCACTTATTTAGTAGTCAGTGACGGGACTAACCATCCCTCTGTCCACTGTTGCAACAGTGGATGAGATGTGAATCTTCGGAGGATCATTAGGTTAGAGATCTGTATTAAGAGATCGATATCGGGAGTAACCCTCCCTCCACCCTGCTGCCGCTACAGAGGATGAGGGGACACTCTTCGGATGTCCATAGGTTCTGTCTTTCGCTTCGGCGATGTCGTGTTTGTCCTGGTAACCTAAGACAATAACACTTACATGATTATATTTTTCCTGTTTACTTTATTTTGTGATACTTTCACATAAACGAGGAGTTAGACTAAGTACTCTAGTACTAGTCAATAGAAAGGAAAAGCTATCATATTACTTACAAAACATTTGGGTCTTGGTAGAAGACTACCTAGTTATTACAAAACATTCGGGTCTTGGTAGAAGACTACTCAGTCATAACAAAACATTCGGGTCTTGGTAGAAGACTACCTAGTCATTACAAAACATTCGGGTCTTGGTAGAAGGCTACATAGTCATAACAGAACATTAGGGTCTTGGTAGAAGACTATCATATCATTTTCCTATTTTACTTTATTTTGTGATATATTCACATAGACGATGAGTTAGACAAAGTACTCTTAGCACTAGTCGATAGAAAGGAAAAACTATCATTTTACTTACAAAACGTTTAGGTCTTGGTAGAAGACTATCATATCATTTTCCTGTTTTACTTTATTTTATGATATATTCACATAAACGATGAGTGAGACTAAGTACTCTTAGTACTAGTCAATAGAAAGGAAAACCTATCATTTTAGTGGTTATAACAAAACATTCGGGTCTTGGTAGAAGACCACATTTCATACTTATATCA
Organism: Lactuca sativa; assembly: GCF_002870075.4. Lineage (NCBI taxonomy): Eukaryota > Viridiplantae > Streptophyta > Magnoliopsida > Asterales > Asteraceae > Lactuca > Lactuca sativa. The sequence goes on along the minus strand of NC_056623.2, from coordinate 161,222,322 downwards.
ATTGTTTTATGTAAGGATTTATTCGACATTCTTAACAACATTCCAAAACAGGACAATAACACCTAAATACTTATGAATTCACCAGCTTTATAGCTGATACTCGCTTTCAAAATAACTTGTATTCTCAGGTCATCAGTTAGACAGGTGCGATGTCTAGGCCTTGAGAAGACGGAGCACAGTCAAGACTCGCCATATTTTGATTATTCATTTTTATTGTTGTACATTATGAAAGAACACACATGTATTAAAACTTTACCTTTTTAATACAATGGATGATGTTGTTTCTTGTTTATTATATTACACTGTTGTGATACTGTACATGACGTCCTCCACCCCTGAACGTTTCCGCCGTTCGTGGTTTTGGGGTGTGACAGCTCTATCTTTCACTACGTTGTCTTTGTAATCCTTTGCAAAATGATTCTCTTTGTTGCACTTGTGACATATAACAACATCACTTTTGTCTTCAGAAGGGGTACCGAAGTCAGGGGTTTGAATAGACTGTGGTGCCTCCTTTGGTTGAGTGTTTTGAGATTGTGGTGTGGGTGTGAATTTTTAGGATAATGAGGGTGATTGTTTTGTGGGTTGAAGCTACGATTGAAAGGTGGTTTGTTGAATTGTTGATTTTTGCGAAAAGAGTGAGGTGGTAGTCGGTTGAACTGTTCACTAACTAGAGCTATAGCCTTCTGAAATTCTTCTTCATCATCATACTCTGAATCTGCTTCATATGAATGCACTGCATTGTCATACGAGGGAGAGTAAGACAGGTTGTGAGGAGTTTGTGCTACAAGAGCAAGTGGCCTTCCAAAGTTAGCACAATCTTTGAGTACGGTGGATTCTTGTGATTGCAATTCTCGATATAACTTATATGGAGATAGGGAATGTATCTTTCTGTCTCCTTGAACTATCATTTTGGCAGTAGTCCAATGTCTTCCTAACCCATTGAGAAATTGAAGGTTTGTTTCATGGTTACTATGGATGGTTCCAGCATTTGATAACTTAGTAACTATCAGATTGAACCTTTTTAAGGAGCCCTCTAAACTTTCACCAGCATGAGCCTTGAAGTTGTTGAATTCATTTAGTGCAGTTGTGAACTTCTTATCTTAAGCTTGTTCTGAGCCTTCATAGAACTTCTTGAGAACATCCCAAATCTCTTTTGTTGATTTACAGTTTATGATAATGTCGAAGTTTTTAGGAGCAACTCCACAAGAGATTTCATAAAAAGCAACAACATCATTTTCGATTTTATCGAGATCATCCTTGGTGGGACGGTTCAAGACTGGTTGTCCTCCTCCTAGTTTGGCTATGGCACCATTGGTTTGAACAGGTATAAGAATAGGGACATGTGGTCATTGAGACCGGTGATAATATTCATTTGCAACCAATATTGGAGCTCGGTTTGAGCCATCAACATTGTTGGAAACATTTAGAGAAAGAGCTTGTGTCATTTTTGTTTTTTTTTGTTATATAAAAATATGAGCTTCGGTGATATAAAAGGCCTTTTGAAAAATCAGAGTTCCATTCTTCAAAGAGCAACCACTATGGCTCTGATACCAATTGTTGAGAGAAAAACTTGAGACACACTTGAACAAATGTTACAACAAGTATAGTTACGGAATTAGTTAATCTCAAAGGATCTAAAAGCTCAACAATAATAAGTTATTATGTTAGATGATTAGATAGTTAGTTGCGGAAAAGTAAAGAGACATAAATGACAGCAAGTGATAAATCAAGTAAACACATAAGTTGATTCAATCTTAGTGATAAAGTCACGAATGACTTGCTCTGAAGAGGAGTATTAATCGGTTGTGTTCGAGAGGATTTTAGAGAGTAAGAAAGATATGAGATACGTAAGAATAATTAGAAGATAATGAAGATTTAGAGATGAGTAAAGAGAGATATGTATTGATTGATTAAGAGTGAGCTCTATTTATAGAGATTCAAGAAGTACAAATGATTCACTCTCTAAGAGTAGCCAAGCAAGGCATACCGAACAATAGAGAGTATTATAGAAAGATAGATAAAAAGTAAACTAAGAACAGAAATATGATTGTGGTAGCTTTAGATGACTTCGGATGTGATCATTGAAGAAGCTTGACTGCAGTAGACAAAATTAAGAGGGTCACTTCACGTATCAACAAGGTGCTTCCGAACCGAAGTGAGGTAAGAACTTCCGGGCTCATGCGAAATCGTCCGGATAGGAGGCTAATTCCGAAGATTCTCACTTCCAGAGCCATCCTATCAATTTCCGAAGCTGCGAGGTCCAAAGCAAGGGGGAAGGTTCCGAAGATGTGGCTTCTCTTGGCTCCTTAGGGGGCATTCCTGACTAAGAAGGTTCAGGACCAAGAGGTTCTGGACCAAGAGGTTCCGAACCAAGAGGTTCAGGAGCAATATGGTTCAGGACCAAGAGGGTTCCGGACCAAGAGGGTCCTTTTGGGGTTTCCTCTTCCGGTTTTGAATTGTTTTCTACTGAGGAAGGTACTAAGGGAGATTTGAGAGAGATTTAAGATACATGGACAGATTTCGGAGAGATTTCACATACTTGGAGATATTTAGGAGAGATTTCACATACTTGGAGAGATTCGGGAGAGATTTGACATACTTGGAGAGATTTGGGAGAGATTTCACATACTTGGAGAGATTTGGGAGAGATTCAATATACATGGAGAGATTTTGCATACATAGAGAGATTTGGGAGAGATTTCACACACTTGGAGTGACTTGGGAGAGATTTCACATACTTGGAGAGATTTGGGAGAGATTCATTATACTTGGAGAGATTTCGCATTCTAACATTATATGGCTCCTTAGGAACTCATATTGAACAATTAGGAATGTTAGCACAAGCCTCACAATAGTCCTTGCTTGCTTGAGGATGAAATTTCCTAGCCAAAAAGGCTATTTGTGACATCATCCCCCCGTTAGAGGGAATTTCGTCCCAAAATTCTTTTGAAAAATAGGGTCATGAAAGAGGAAATAGGTGAGAGTACTTTCGAGTTGGGAGGTTTTGTTTTTCTATGTTTAACTTGTCTATCCATGATATCGACAGGTTGATAAGTTTTTACGAGGTTTTAGTCCACTAAACCTTGTCTAGTGAGACTGGAAGAGTTTTTTCTTGTCAGATCCTTTCCAGGTTCAACACATCGAACATAGGATATAGGTTACTAAGCTTGGAGGGTATTTGGAGTTTGTAGGCTACCAGAAAGATCTGTGCAAGGATCTCGAATGGTCTGGTGCTTCGGGGAGTTAGTTTTCCTTTCCTTTCAAATCAAGTCATCCTTCCCTGCGGGAAGATCTTTAAGAATATCCTGATCCCTTACTTGGGATTTTGAGGCTTTAACCCGCTATTTGTATAGTTCTACTGCCAATTTATACAATGTTTGGGTCGTGTTTGGGTTTTGACTATCCTTTTGTGGTTTCTCGAATAATCTTGGGTCTAGGGAGTGTGTTATTGAGTGTTTGTCCTCTTATCAGTTGGGTATCTCTCACCTCAGCCCAATAGAGGATGATCTGCATTTCCAGCCATGTGGGGCCTCGAAGGGTACAACTCCCATGCTCGGGTGGCAGTTGTTGGTATATGAGTACTCGAGTAGAGGTAGGTGGGTATCCCAACTCTTTTAATGTCCATTACACATGTTTCTCTTCGGAGTGCAGATGTTGACCCCGTTCTTGTCAAGTGGGATTTCTAGGGCTTCGGTGGTTCAACACTTATAAGTGTAGAATATATGGGATGTAAAATGTCTAGATTGAGCTCTTAGGTTAATCGGAGAATAGGGTAATCGAGCCTTTTCTTGGAGAGGCCTTTTGAATGGTATTTTAGGGATCAGGATCATGGTGTCCCAGAAGTAGATTTTTTGGGGCCTTAAGAGTTAGTGCTATGGTTACCAAGGTCGAGTTTGTGTGTGATGTGGTTGACCTCATGAGCCTTCAATTATCTTGGGAGTTTTCTCCCTAGGGTCATTCCAACTAATGGTAGGTCGGCCTTTGCTATTTCCCTGCTATTGGTTGATCGTGTCTCTGATTCGGGGTAGGGACTATCAATCCTTAAGAATGGGTTTTATTTGGCTTAATCGTAGTCGGTGGTGCCTATGTAAATTTTGTCTTTCTCCCCTTATAAGTTAGATAGGTGCTTCTTGTGTTTAGGGACTGGGTATGATGTTTATTTTACATAATATGTCAATCTTATGATCAGACACTATTTGTTATTGTGACTGTGCTAAGTGGTATCAGGTGTTTGGTCATTGAGGTGACTCCAGGAGTCGGGGTGATTCTATCTCTGCTTTGCACATGGTTGAGGTTTTCTAAGAGATTTTGGGAATCTCTGGAGGGATGTTTGGAAGACTTTTGGATTCCTTTTTATGCCCTTTGCTTCTTGATTTTCAATCTTTGCTGGGGTTAGGGAAGGGCGTGGTATTTCTTACGCCATAACTTAGGCATTTAGTTGATAGGGGTTTCATCGTTACCGACGGAACGAGTTTTGTTATTCGGTTGAGTAAGATGAAAGTCTATTTGTAGAGCTCGAGGTTTGTAAAGTGAGGATCTAGTTGATCTGTGCCTATTGGTGGCATTGGCCTCCTTGTTACAACAGGTGTTACATCGATTTGGGGAGTATTGGTTGTTAGGAATGACAGGGTGTTTTATGTTCATGCTCCTATCATTACTAGTTTTGTTTTCGTTGTCACCATTGGATGTATCTTGTTACTGCTTGTTAGGTGTTCTAGTGTTCGTGTTCTTATCGTTGTTAGTTTCGTTTTCGTTGTTACCATTGGTTCTATCTCGTTTCTTCTTGTTAGGTGTTCTAGTGTTCGTGCTCTTATCGTTACTAGTTTTGTTTTCATTGTTACCATTGGGTCTATCCGGTTTCTGCATGTTAGATGTTCTAGTGTTCGCGTTCTTATCGTTGCTAGTTTCGTTTTCATTGTTACCATTGGTTCTATCTCGTTTTTGCTTGTTAGGTGTTCTAGTGTTCGTGATCTTATCATTACTAGTTTCATTTTCTTTGTTACCATTGGGTCTATCTCGTTTCTGCTTGTTTGGTCTTCTACTGTTCATGTTCTTATCGTTGCTAGTTTCGTTTTCGTTGTTACAATTGGTCCATATCGTTTCTGCTTGTTAGGTGTTTTAGCGACACAAAGGTGCTGCTATAAGTCAAGGGAATTCGTAATCCGAATTCTGCCAGGTTTTTCCACTATATATGGATGTGACCAAACTGCACATACTTAGGATTGTAAAAGTTAGTTGAGTGTGGGGTTATGTCCTATTCAGACCAGGGACAGGAAAAATGAAGCGGGATCGTACACACTTAGTTTTTGGAATCCTAACTATATAAGATACTAACGTTCATACGAAACCAACATGGTTCATTCGTAAGGATTCTCTAGCTTCTCCATGATTTACGGATTTGCTCGAATGGGGAACTAGTTTTTGATTATGTTTTTAATTTGCAAGACCTTTTTGTGAACATTCGTCGTATAGAGTTTATAGTTCGAAACACATCAAGAATCTCGGTAGGATTTCTTGTTGTCTCTTCCTATCTAGTTGTCAACTCCTTCGTCAGTCATCTCTGTTGGACCATTTCTCTTAAAATGTCTTGTTGCACCGCATTTGTGACAAACTGGAGTTACTTATGGGTTGAGTGTCGGAGTGACGCATGGGTCGGGGTCGTACGGTAGCAGGAGGTGTGTCCCATCTTGTTGCATCTTCTATAAGGAAATTTACAACATGCTCCCCAATGATGGTATTCGCACTTGTTGCAGGGTGGATGGTTCCCAAGGTATCATTGTATCGATGTGAGAGGGGTAGGGTTGGTAGCGGTAAGGACTGATCCCGCTTGTTGCCTTTTAGTAAGCCTCTGAGTTGAACTTCCTTCTTTTTCTTTCCTGGACTTTCGTTTTCTTTTGTTCTTAGGTTTAGGTTTTTGAGTGCATTTGAGAGTTGTCCTTCGTTGGTTTCCTTGGTTGTTGTTATGGTTGAAATTACTGGCATTGCTTCCAACTCCGTTTGTGTCGTTAGCATTGAAGTATGCCATGACGTCTACCACAGCCGCTGTTACAGTGGCTTGGAGAGTGGCAGAGTCTATTCGTAGGACCGACGCCTGGTCGGGGTACTAGTTACCTTCATGAGAAGACATAACTCTATTGCACATGAAGAGTGAGCTTGTAAGTACTCGTAGTTAGTCTCAAGTGAGTTTACTCGTATGATCTAAACGTACAGGTGTTAATCGGGTCAACCTACATCCCAATGACGCAGTTATGGTAGAGAGTGGAAACATGTATTGTCTGATGTAAAGTCCGTCAAAATAGCACATAGCTAGCAACATGGTTAGCGGATTCGACTGTATGGATTCTTGGAGGGTGTACTCCTCTTGGTTCACTATTACTGGTTGCGACTAAGGGGATTATAAACCTAAGGTGATTAATGTGGTGATCCTCTTTTGGCGCACAAAGTGCTTGGCCATTCCACTTATATTATAGGTGCCCTTTTTGTGTTCCTTACACTATTGAGGTTGTCCTTGCCTTGATTGCAATGAGTTATGGTCTCCAAATGACCATTTCCTCTTTTAAGGAGTGTATATGGTCTACATCGTTCTCTGGTCCTACTGGTGGGTTTCGTAAGGCATTTGGAATGGCGTTCTTGTTACTTTTGGGGGATCGAATTTACGCTGTTGCACACCAGGTTTCGCATATGATCTCCATTACTCCATGATGGAGGGTTGGAAACCGGGAGTCAATTCCGGTTGCCCGTGACCCAAACGGACGTCTGATTCGTGACGGTGCACATCGATTGTGGATTGGATTGTCTTTTGTGGAGACGCGCCCTGAACCGGGTAGGAGTCAATTGCTCAACATGTTTATGCGTGAGTATCATTTGTCTTCTACGTAGGTCTATTCCAGGGGCATTTATATCGGGTGGTTACATATCCGGGAAGAGGATGATTAATAGGTCTCGGGTCTACTCTCAATTGGGTAAAGCTCGTTAAGGGTTTCCTTGGTGCTTTCATCCTTGCGGGTTTCTTAGTCGGAATTCTCCCTTTCACAGTTCATCTTTGGGTATCCCTTAGGATCCATTTCTGGATTTTCCTCTTGGGCTTCTTTCGGTCTCTCCTTACCCCATCCACAATCACCGTCACGAGGTAGTAGAAGTCTTGGCGAGGAATTTCAATTACGTCGTTTATGCAAGAGTCTCGGCTCGAGATATACGAAGATAGTTTAGGTGTGAGGGGTTTATAGTATCCTAAAATAATCCTATAGTATTTTAACCTTGATGTTCGAATTCTAGTATTCTCTTGTGTGCATAGTTGTTAGGTTTTAGATTTTTTGCAACACGACCATCACTCCCAAGCATAGGTTGGTCATATCTCAAATAAATATAGTTGATCAGGCTATATTGATCCCATATGTGATTACATAACTGCCCAGGTTTGACTATAGTGTTCAACCTTTACTTACTTTTGGTTTCTTTTCATTATGATACTAGTTTAGTAAGTATGTATACTTTTATAAGTACTTATCTTCTTAAAATAAACTTTTAGGCAGAGTTTGTTTTAGTCCCTTTGTATTTATAGTTCTATATCTCATATGGCTAGATATACCAGTTCACTATAAAAAGTGCTCTGATACGAATCTGTCACACCCCCAGATCAGACAGTAGAAACGTCCAGAGGCGGGTGGCTTCATTGTGCATTTTCATAACAATTGAATATACATAAAACAGAGCAATCCAAACATCATACATTGAGATAAAAAAAACTTACATAGTTTACATATTGTATTTGTTCTTTGAGTTACACAAAAGATACACAAGTAGAAAAATTCAAACTACAGCTAAATGGTCTTGCATCAACATCTCTTGTTACCTGCTTACTAGATCCCTGAGAATACAAGTCGTTTTAGAAATCGTCAACTAAAAAGTTGGTGAGTTCATAAGCATTTTTGTATAAAATCATTTACACTTGTTTAGAATCGTTCTCATTGTACTTTCAAAAAATCAGATATTTTCTATGAAATCGTTTGGAGTCTTGCCTTGAATATCATGGTTATATGTGTGCATGTCATTACTTTTGTTCATCCTTATAAGGAATGATCTTTAAAAAGCATTGTAATTTGTGCAAAATGATTTGTGTCCTAGAATAGTTCTTTTGAATAGTAATAGTCAACCATTTGAAGAAAAATCCCTTATTTTCAAAAAAAGAAATAGGGTTGAAAATCTTGATCCTCTTATTGAGTCAAATCTAGTGTGCGTTATAGTTTATCATTATCGAAATCGTAGAAAAACCGTGTTCTCCAGAAAATCCTATATTTTCTGCTATAAAATATTCGTAAGTTCTAGTTTATCGTTATCGAAATCGTAGGAAAATCGTTTTCTCGAGAAAATCCTGTTTTTTATGCTATAAAATGTTCGTAACTTGTAGTTTATCATTATCAAAATCATAGAAAATTGTTTTCCATAGAGTCATATGCTTTTTACTTTGTAAAATACCAGTATTTCAACTCTATACTCGTCAGGAGAAAGAATCATGGCAGTTGTGGACATTCTACACGTTGAAAAGAAAGGACAGCCAACGCAACTAATGCGGACCATCACCTATCACGTATAGGACAGTCAACACAACGTGTCAAATTTTATTATGAGTTTTTCCTTACATATCTCTAGTTAATATAACATATTCTAGTGAGTCGTTATAACCATACTAATCATCACGGAGGCCTGTGGTGGTGTTTCTTAAGCGCCCTCGGTTTGTAAAAGACATTTGTCACCCTAGACTAGCCTATCTAGCTGTAGCGATCAACGAAGGTGCGGGGTGTCAACCCCGTATAGATTTGTACACAAATTTCGACTCTCCTTCCACCAGACTCTAGCTATAACTCCTTACAGGACTTTAGACGTACACTAATATTTTCATATTTAGGTACTTTTGAGATTTGTCTGACTAGAATATTAACAACCTTTTGAGAAATCGTTAGAGCTCCATTATTTGTTAGATAAATAATGAAATTCATACTTATTGAATAGAAATATCATTCTCGTTCCATATCATTGATTATTCTCGTTAACTGGGTGCTCGTGTTCGTTCCATTACATTTATTGAAAAATGAGTCATTTTAGTCAAGAGAAATAGTGTCAAGTTATAATATGTATAAATTTATAACAGCCTCTTATGACACGCATTTTCTGTTTTATGACATATAGAACATTACTTATGTTGTTGGAGGTTTTACGACAGCGGTTTATGACATGCAAATATTTCTGTCATAAAGGCTCTATTTGTGTAATTTGTTGACGCAAACTTTTATATTGAATATTTATAAAACACTCCCTGGTAGTTTGCAAAATAGTCATCAAGTTTCCATTTTCGAAAATTTCTAGATATGGTGTCCATTTATCAAGGTCCCTTTTTATAACTTTTATCTCTAGACATGAAAGCATAGATAAAGGGGTTAAGTTGGACACACCCAATAGTTGGGAGGCTCTTTTGTACAAAGTATCCCCTATTCTTTATGAAATTGAGAATTCCTACGTTCATGAGTATATTACTAAAATATTAATTTAATAATATTTCACACACACATATATACATACGTATATATGCAATCATTTAAGAATTTAGGCAAGATTTGACTTGTACCCTCCCCCAAAAACATTAAAACATTGAAAAATGTGGGGTATGAAGCTCACCTTAGTTGACTTGATGGGTGATTTGAAGAGTTGAGGAGGTGTTTCCAAGTTCTAACACTTGAAAGTTTCTTTGAAAATAAAAATATCCAAAGAAATCTGGGAATTTCCTTTGAAGAAATGAACTTCAAGCTTGAAGGAGTTGAGAGCACTCTTAGAAGTTTGCTGGAGATGGAAATGATAAGTGGAAAAAAGGAAGAAGAGGAGTTCACGTATTCTAAGTGGAGGGATACGAGTGATATGACACTTGCTTGGAGGACTGGTGTACAAGACTTATATCTATGGGTTAGTGTGTGTTTATTTGGTATTTGCATGGGAAATGAGGAATTTCATCAAATCACAAAGTCAATCCCTTTTGTCCTTTTCTTGATTTAGGATAAGGTTTTCTTAAATCCCAACCATTTATCTTTATAAAAAAATATGCTTAAAATAATTAATTTTAGCATTAAATAGGGGTTTTAGGAGTCTTAGTTAAGAAAAACACGAGTTTGGTGGGATTCCTAACGTCAAAACACCTTAAAATGATGAAAAAGTTTGAACATGATGAAAATCCGGACTTTAAAGGTGAATTACGGAGCCATTATGCGAATTCTGAAGCCATAGCTTAAATTCAAGAGCATTTCTCAAAATTTCGGAGTCAACAGGAGGGTTTTGAAGTGCTTAAGAGATGTTCCGGAGTCATCAGGCGAGATCCGGAGTCAAGTCCACACTTCCGGAGCACTTTCTCGGATTCCGAAGTCATGAGTGGGTCAGCGGTCTGGACCGACCAGGTGCTTGCGAACCGAAGTGAGGTAAGAACTTTCGGGCTCATGCGAAATCGTCCGGATAGGAAGCCTATACCTACTAGAAAACAGACCTTTAATGACACGCTTTTTACGACACGCTCTGATTAATGATACGCAAAAGGGTGCGCCCTATAAATAATGTCAGATCTTTAGAAATCTTAAGGATTTAGGTCGCGCATTTTTGTGTGACCTACAATTAGTGTTCAACAAAAAAAAATTACAAACACGGAGGGCGCTTATCTTAAACGTGCGTCGTCTACAGATGTCACTTTATAATTTTTTACTTAAACACGGGTTTTTAAAGGGGGAAATGAAATCCTTAAAATTTCTAAAATTTTGATGTACCCCGCTTTCCACTCTCTTCTTCTGTAGATCTCCCTTCATTCTCTCCCTCCCTTCTCTCTGCAAACCCTAAGGCATTCCATTGCCACCACCATTGAACCCTAAATATATTGGAGATAAACCACCCTGATTAAGGGAAAAATATCATATCGAGGGTTAATCTCAATATTGCCGACAATAACTTTTTGGAGTCTAAAAGCCCTAATATCGGGTCGAAGTATGGATTATGTACAATCGGAGCTTGATGCTACGGTAACATAAATTACTCGTTGCAACCAAACCTCCGACTTTAACCCACTTCCACACAACATTCGGGAACCCTAAATTGGACCCAATGTATACTCCCGATTGAATCTCCTCACTAATCCCCTTTTACCTCTCTCTTCGATCTTTCCATAGTTCTTAAATCTCTACAAACATACAAATCTCTTTAATACCCGTTTTAAATTTCTTGTTTTTGTTTATAATCATCAATTTGAATCAATACAGACATCGACAACAAGCTATTTTGCATTACAAGCTTGCGATTGACTCTAGATATTCGTAAGGTTGATTTTTTGTTTCCAGTGAATTGGCTAGTGTTTTTGCTTTTATTGGTTATTGTTGATTATAAGTGTTTCTCTTAGGTTTGTTTGTAGATTCATGAAAATTCCAGGTTTAAGGCTTTAAGCTAATATCTATTTTTTTTCTTTTAACAGGAGGATGCTTTTGATGCTATGATGAATCAAGGAGTTACGGACACCATAACCACCCTGGACCCGAATTCACTTGAGGTAGGCATTAAGACACCTGCATAAACAATGCTTTAGCATGTTTATATAACACTAATCGATGCCTATGGATGATATTTAAATTCTTTTGCTAGTCATTCATTGGTTTTTAATAATGGTGCATTTCAACTAAAACCATTTTTGATTGTTTCGATTTTTAAGCATCACGTTGTTGATTCAAGCCATGGACAAGCACAATCATATTATGCCTCATCTTCCACCCCTGAATCTGCATCATGGACCATGTATGGAGTTGTTAGCGATTCCACATGGAACAATTATATTTAAATTCTTTTGCTAGTCATTTATTGGTTTGTTCCTTCTGTTGTGATTTAACATTTGGTTGGATTCGGCACATTTTCTCAGTTTGGTGATGATTATGCAAGAAATATGAGATGTGGGGCAACCGACTTGCCTATGTCATATCCCAACAACAATATTCAGTGATACCCAACGAATTCATATTGAAATTTGAAAAAAAGTTTCACCATGCATACCAAGTGTTCGATAAAATGCTTGAACCAGGACAAGCCAGTCCTTAAAGAGCAATAACATCCGGTCCTTAAAGGGAGATAATAGGGCAACATGGGAGATATTTGACCTGATCAAGGTTGTTGACTTTCTCATATAACAACAGTTCGTATTGACACATGGATAATGATTTGTTTTATCAGACAACTTGATACTTATGTAAGTTCTTTCTTCCTATGCATCTGTTCTTTCTTCCTATGCATCTGTATGTTTCTTGGAAGTTTTTTTTGTGAAGCTGCCAACCCTTTCCAAAACTTTGGAAGGGGTAATCAGCAAGGAAAAGTTCAAAAAAATCTAGAGCTTATAGTCTTGATAAAAGCTATCTAATATTTTCATCATCATAATATTTATTTTCCTGCAACTTCATGTTCATCAATTCATATGTTTTTTTCCAGTAACTTCCACTTCCTTCATGGGTCTGTAATAATACTGATGGACTCTGCTATTTTGCTGTATGGTGTAGTACCTTGGTTCTCAAAGGTGGGCAGTTTAGTCTTTCCCATAAATTTCAATTATGTAACAAGTTTTTAGATCTGTTCTGACTGTTCTGATTTTGCAATCAGCAACTAGAGAACAATTCAGTTCATTCTTTTTTCAAGAAGAATCTGTTGAATTAGGGGAAAGGAATGGGATTAGGAAGAGGAACATTAATTGCTTGCTCATGCTATCAAATGTATCTACTGTTACCTGCCACTAGCAATAGGTAATATTGTAAGCTTGCTCATGCTATCAAATGTACTTGAACTTCCAGTTGCCCCCTCTATGCATTCGTAGTCATCAGTTGTTCCTTTAAGCAAATACTCCACTTCCTCTTCATTCGAAGTACTTTGCAGCCACGGATGCTTTTGTATCAATGATGCCAATATTCCTTCCAGCTCCATAGCTACTTCCTTCATGGTAGGCCTTTCATCTCCTTGAACATGTAAGCATCTTGTTGCAAGTGTTGAGACTTTGATAATCTCGTTATGATCATAATTTTTCTGCAGCTGTTCAACAAGAATCTGGAAGAGTCGTCCCTATTTTAAAAGAATTTTCCACCAACCGCCCCACCATTCTCTCTCTCTCTCTCTCTCTCACACACACACACACACAAGAAAAACCCACCTTCACCTCCCCTACCCCCACTCCCGATATTCTTCCCAGTTCACCTTTAACTTAAAGTACACACACATACACACAATTAAATACGTTTCCGTTTAACCCTTTCTCTATTCCCAGCGAACAATCCCAACTCACCATTGTTTCTCAACAAATTCTTGCAGATTTCGACATCTTCTCTATTGTTGGAGCTAATAAACCGTTACAGTTAGTTGACTTAAGAGTCTCGGTCAACCTGGTGAGACAATTGTAATAAGGTTTGAAGGAATCACTGGAAGCTTATGGTTAGTGGAATCTGCATAAGACGAGCTCCTAAAATCTCTCGTAGCTAAAGTTTCATATAGATTTTTAATTCTATTTGTAATTTTGATGAGTGAATTTGATTTGACTTTTTCTTTTTGATTTACTCACAGATGATGTAAAACAAGATTTTCTAAACTGTTAGAATTGTGCTGCTGATATAGAAATCCCTTCAGTTCAGGTATGTAATGTTCTTATTAACAAACACATTAATGTTACTAAATGATGTATAAATGTGTCCAAATTCCCGAATATATATACAGAAGAAAGTCATGCGAAAGAAATCAGTATAGAAATATGAGTAGAGAAATATGAGAAAAGGATACAAGAGTTGACTAGTCAATGTTAGAGGAAGACTGATGAATGTTCTCAAGATTGGATGTCTGTAACTGCAGCAAGCCAGCAACCAAGCAACTGGAAAAGGTCCACATGTAACCTCGATGGTGATGAAGAAGAATTAAAACCTAAGTGTTTGTGTGAATGTGTGTGGGAGGTTGAATTTGCAGGTGTAGGGTAAGGAAGGAGAAGGGGGAGAGAGTCAAAGAGTGATGGAGAGAGAATGGGAGGGTACGAGTTGAGGGATGGGTGGGGTAGCTAATTGTTTTTTTTTTTAATTTTTAATTAATAAATTATTAAACAAAATATAAAAAATACAAAAAAAGAAATAAAAGGGCAAAACCGTCTTTTTAAATTTTTTTGGATCCAAACCAAAGAAAAATCTTGATTTTGGACTATCCATGCAAGTTGAAACCCTTTTGGATCCTATCCAAAGCTTTTTGAATACCACTAGGACTAATTTTGAAGTTTTGTCACCACATTTCTATGATTGATTTGATAAATGGTAAACACTTCATTAATAAATTGCTCTATCTGGGTTTGGGTTTGATCTGCTAGTTTGGACTTCTTTATGGCAATTGTTCTACTATCTGATAGTATTCCTTGATAAACTGTGCCATAGCCACCCTTACCAATAATCATGTTATCATGATAGTTGTTGGTTTCCCTCTTAAGCTCCTCTATGGTAAAGACTTTTGCTTGATCATTAGCTCCACCATCCCCAGAAATCCGTTGTTGCAACAGGATTCCACCATTTTGCTTGAAGAATTTTTCTCTAAGGATCATAAGTTTACATTTCTTGAGTCCGAAGTACAACCAATTAAGAAACACAATCAGAAAGATGGCAGCAAATGAGGAACCTGCAAACAAGATACTTTAATTTATAAGTTGTAGTAGTAGGAGCTCAACATGAAAGGATTGTCACTTTACTTACCTACTGAAATCTTTATAAGCATTGATTGATCTGCAGTGCATCCTGTTCCATCTTTCCAGCCATCTCCATAATAACCTTTTCGACATTTACATGTATACTTTATTCAGTTCATTCTTTGTAACAGTAGGTAACAACAACAATTGTGGTAGTTGGTCGCCAGGTTTTTCTCTCTTTCATCTGTTTGACTATTTTTAACATGGGTCAAAGAAAATCTAAAACATCTTTTGAAATTTTGTAGACTGGTGGACTATTATCTTTCATATCTGAGTTGGTTTTCAACTTGTAGAAGAATAACATAAAATATTTTGGCATCCAAGTGTAAAAAATAATATTTGAAATCATAAGTTCCTTAATAATACTTGATTGTGTTATATGTACTTTATTACTTACTCATAATATATATTTCAATCTGATTATTGATTATGTTTGGTGAGATCGTGTTCTCTGTTCTTGATGCTGCATCAGATAGGGAACCAAAAGTGAGGAGTCAGGAGTGAGCAGATGCTTTTACAAGCAATGCTTTACAATATTGAAGGAAATTTGGATAAAGTGAAACATGAGCTACAGAAGGCGAAATTAATGCTTAATGAAACATTTACGACTTTTCCACTTGAACCTGCACTTTCAACAGTTCCTTTGGATTACAAAAATAACACCATTCCGTTAAAGAGGTGTTGTTTAGAATTTTGCATGTATATATGACTATATGTACTTCATACAAGTTTACATGATACTCTTCAACAAAATTGTAAATGTGGTGCAAGGGTAGTTCTAAATATTTGCATATGGTTTCAGGGGTTACTCAAGGAAAATGCAAATGGTAGCAAATATTGGGCATATGGAGGTGACTTTGGAGATACACCAAATGACTTAAATTTCTGCTTAAATGGTCTCATATGGCCTGATCGGACTCCTCATCTTGCTCTAAATGGTGATTACTATAATTTTTTTGCTTAGTATTTAGGTTTTTGTTTAGTTATTTCCAACAAAAATGTTCTCATGATGAATCTTTTGGTAGAGACAATGTATAAGAATTACTTCATTGAGTTAATTATGATGCGATCCTTTGTTTATTTGTTTTCAGAGGTCATGTATTGCTATCAACCAATTAAAATTTCGTTCACCAATGGCGTAATTAAGGTATCAATATCATCACTCTTACTTATTTGTCTATATCATTTTCATGAAAATGTTTATGTTGCGCATTATATATTCATATGTCAAGTTGTGCTTTCTATATTGCAAATGTTAACCTTGGTCTTTGCGTTTTTTGTTCATAGATTACAAACACCAATTTCTTTCAAACAACAGAAGATCTAGAGTTTAATTGGGTGATTGAAGGTGATGGATGTAAACTTGATTCTAGAACTCCCAGTCTACCAACATTAGAGTTTAATTGGGTGATTGAAGATGATTTTGGTTCTTGAAACGAGCAAGACTCAAGATATCATATTTTGGCATGGCTAGAAGCTTTGGAGGAAACGAGACTGAAGCAAAAGTAAACACACAAAGAGTTATTGGCACATAGTAAGCTAGATGATGCAATTGTATATAAATGAGTTCATTTTTTTATAACATTTACTCACTTTTGGAATAATTATTTGTATTTGACATATTAGTGAAATGAATTATCTTTGTTATTTATAGTATTTTATTTTGTATTATGACATTTTTAATGTATTATTTAATTTGAAAATTTGTAAATCTATAAATAATATTTTTTTAAAACATTTAAAATTATGATACGCAAAAATGTGTGTCATCTTGATTTATGACATGGCCTTTCTTGACAGGGGCTTTCTTGATACGCATTGCGTGTCATTAACACGCGCGTCGTAAGGTTACGACACACGAATGCGTGTCGTCTTCCTTTATGACAGGGCCTTCCTCGATACGCATTGCGTGTCATAAACGTGCGTCGTAATTGCGCATCGTAAATGAGCGTCATAAATGCGCGTCGTCTCTCTTTATGACAGGGCCTTCCTTGACGCGCATTTGCGCGTCGTCTGAGCCTTTTACGACGCGCAATGAGCGTCGTAAAAGGCTGTTTTTCTAGTAGTGCTATTCTGAAGCTTCTCACTTCCAGAGCCATCCTATCAAAATCCGGAGCTGCGAGGTCCAAAGCAAGGGGGAAGGTTCCGAAGATGTGGCTTCTCTTGGCTCCTTAGGGGCATTTCGAACTAAGAAGGTACAGGACCAAGAGGTTCCGAACCAAGAGGTTCAGGAGCAATATGGTTCCGGACCAAGAGGGTTCCGGACCAAGAGGAGTCCGGACCAAGAGGGTTCCGGACCAAGAGGGTTCCAAACCTAGAGGGTCCTTTTGGGGTTTCCTCTTCCGATTTTGAGCTGTTTTCGACTGAGGAAGGTACTAAGGGAGATTTGAGAGAGATTTAAGATACGTGGAGAGATTTGGGAGAGATTTCACATACTTGGAGAGATTTGGGAGAGATTTCACATACTTGGAGAGAATTGGGAGAGATTCAATATACTTAGAGAGATTTCACATACTTAGAGAGATTTAGGAGAGATTTCACATACTTGGAGAGATTTGGGAGAGATTTCACATACTTGGAGATATTTGGGAGAGATTTCACAAACTTGGATATATTCGGGAGAGATTCAATATACTTGGAGAGATTTCACATTCTAACACTATATGGCTCCTTAGGAACTCATATTGAACACTTAGGCGTGTTAGCACAAGCCTCTCAATAGTCCTTGCTTACTCGAGGATGAAATTTCCTAGCCAGAAAGGCTAGTTGTGACACCATGCATTTGGTAGCAGGGTCTTAATGGATTAAGACCTTGTATTAAGAACTTTTGGATGTGTAAAGTCGTAAAGTTGGAGACTTTATGGCTCTAGGGTGAATTTGGACTGTGCATCTGTAGTTTGGGCTTAAGTGCTTAATCCATTAAGCATAAAAAGGGACTTTTGGATACACGAGGGTACGCAATGCGTAACGGGGAGTACACCCCTCATACTCGGTCGGCCACCCTGTTGGGGGTCAATGTGAGGCTCGATGTACACCCTACGTACCATAAGAGTACGCCCCACGTACGCCTTCTATTGGACTTATGATTTTGGGCTTCAAGTTTTGGGCCACCTTTTTGGCTTGAATGCTTGTGAACTTATTGGACAATCTGTGTATGTGTTTTTTGGGCCAAGTGAAGGGTTGGACCTTAGGATAAGGCCCAAAAAGGAGTGTTGGTCTAATTTGGAAAATTGGGCCCATGATGGGTCTTATATAATTTGGGGCTTTTGGATCAAGAATTGGGCCTTGGTCTTGGTACAAATGGGGAAGGATAAATTGGCCATTTACCCTAAGTATGAGTTATTAGTCAAGGATGGGAATCAACTTATTAATTTGTTGTTTGTTTGTTGTTATAGTTCGGGGACTTTAGAAGGCCAGCAGCAAGAGGTTTTATGTGCGGTTCATCATTGTGAGGTGAGTGTTCCTCACACTAATTTTGGTTCGAAGGCACCACGGCCAACCCTTTTGGATTGTTATCCTAATTATAGCATGATTGAGAATTGTAGTGATATGTTAGATCTGTATCATGGTAATTAGGATGATGCTATGCTTAGCGGTCTGTATGATCTGTCTATTTGTTACTCGATGGTTAACTACATGATTATCTATTATATATATATATATATATATATATATATATATATATATATATATATACGTGTGTGTGTGTGTGTGTCGACATGTTGTATGAGTAGTTGGGGTTGAGGTGGACCTGCCTTGTGCTGAAGTTCAATAGACCCAGGGCGTGCCAAATAGACTGAAGGCCCGATGTGGCGTACCAGTAATGCTGAAGGTTCTTTAAGCGTACCAGATAGACTGTACGTTGGTGGGGCGTTTTAGTCGGACTGAAGGCTTTGTATGTATGTTATTTATTATATTATTCTGGTTTTGTGTTTTGTTGGTACTTTGGGGGAAACTGACTAAGCTTTGGACATACAGATTTGGATTATGTTTTAGGTAACTCAGAGGATCGCAGAAAGGTGAAAGCATGATCGTGCGCCTCCTCATGTTATTTTTTATGATTTTGGGAAAACTCTGATGATATACATGTTTTCAAAACTATAATGTAAACAATTATGATTTTGGTTGGTTTGAAAAGTTTAAATTTTTATGAAATTTTATGAATGTTACATGATTGTATCAGAGCCTTGGTTTGAGTGAGTTAGAGGAACACTCATGTGAATCCAATCTCAAACTAAGGAAAAAGATTTAAAAAAACAAATTTCAAATGGTTTTCAAAATAATAGAGGAGGATGAAAGGTTTACAATCAATCGGAGCCAGTAAGTGACCCCATTCTACCACACAAGTTATTTGAGATTATGTTGTGTTATGATTAAAGAAGCATGCTAGTAACAGGAAAGGGATCCTCAAGAATTGTATGATAGAATTTGCTGATATTTGATGCCTTATCTCCTGTAGTGTACCCTATTGATTGTTGTATGAATCTTTCGTGTGTGAACTAGTTGTTGAATGAATGCGCTAGGTCGCATATTGCATGGGCTAAATAGTCTTGGGGTAAGGAAACTGGTCCTGATGTGCAGCTCTTGTTTGAGTCCAATCGTTGTGGGATTGAAACCTTTATCCTAAGATTGTTTAAGTCATGTAGTATGTGATAGTATTCATGCAATAGTTATTTGGAACCAATGGAGGTTCGTGTCGCAGTTAATGGTAGGATGAGTTATGTGGGGTCGTCTGGCTAGTTGATATGTGTAGCCTTCCTTTGGGAAGTGATGGTAGAGTGAATGAGTATGATAGAGGGAATTTTATTGTTAGGGTTATTGTAATGATCCTCTAAGATAACATCGAGTAGGTGTGGAAGGTGGTATGGGCCCGAATTACTGAACGCACGGGACCCGTACGTGTAGCAAGGAAGTCACAATCCCTAGGGATTTATTGGGGGTTGGTTCCCCGTTTTGGTTATATGTGTTATATGATATCTCTTTGGTGTATTTTAGTATGGTGACTATAAGGCGATTTGAGACCAGAT
This sequence comes from Lactuca sativa, assembly GCF_002870075.4. Lineage (NCBI taxonomy): Eukaryota > Viridiplantae > Streptophyta > Magnoliopsida > Asterales > Asteraceae > Lactuca > Lactuca sativa. The sequence continues at coordinate 161,202,537 of NC_056623.2, read as the reverse complement.
ATGGATCGGGATCATGAGCTTGCATGCAGATTGGAGCTGATGAGTTGGATGCCAGGATTAGGGAGATTCTCCATGGGGAGGTTATGGCCATCATTTGGGATCAAATACCAGAGTTATTTCGGTCTATTAAGAATGGGATAATGGGGTTCTTTGATGACAGATAAGCAACCATTGCTGAGACTGTTGCTGTTGCAGTGTCCGCAGCTGTCGGAACGGGTTGGGTTTTTCAGCATTGGGACTTTGATAATATGAAGCCCCTGACTTTCGATGTAGTTTAGGATCCGATCATTGCGATGAGGTGGCTATCTGATGTTGTGGGATTCCTAATCACCTGCTCTTGCCCAGTTGACCAGAACGTCAAGTGCGCTCCCAACCTCTTGAGGTCCGGAGTGAAGGATTGGTGGAGACTTGTTACGAGATCATATTCTGCATAGCATAGGGTTGTGGTATCTTAGGATTAGTTCATGGAGATGTTTCATACTCGATATGTGCCACAGGTTGAGTATGAGAGGTTGGCCTAAGAATTTTTCGATCTGAGGCAGGGATTGGAGTCGGTGACTGAGATCACCAAGATGTTTACTCAGAGGGCCATATTTTGCCCTGAGTTTGCTTCGGAGCAGGCTCAGATGACCCGTTACTTGAGCATGCTCAAGACGGATTTCAGGCAGTTTGTTTCCACCCAACGGTATGATAATTTGTTGGAGTTGCAGGAGGCCGCCAGGCGGCGTGAGATTGAGATAGATCTTCAGTTGAGGGAGTAGATATCGGCCCTGACACAGTCTCAGCTGACGCCCAAGCGGTTCAAAACCGCTGATTCTAGGTCTAGAGGTCAACGAGGCCGCACTTATGGGAAGTACAGAAAGGTTCATGGCGGGGCTTGTCGATCAGGATGCGTATGCCACAAGTGTGGCAGGGAGGGGCACTATGTGAGGGATTTCCGCCAGTTGGCCCATGTCCAGAGTACCAGGATTTGATATCATTATGGTCAGGTTAGCCATGTGAAGGTTAATTGTTCGTTTCTTGTCGCCAAGCCAACACAGGCCCCCACGCCAGCTACTTTGTGGATCACAGATGGGCGCCAGGGGAAGGTAGAGCCCCGGAGGGATCGGGTCGCACTTTTAAGATCGTTGCCAAGGAGGCCACAATAGCTCCAGATGTTGTGACTGGTATGTTTCTATCCTATATCTTGTTGATTATTTTTATGTTATGCTTATACATTTTTACCTTTGTTAGGTACGTTGCTAGTGAACTCATTGTCTGCCTTAGTGTTGTTTGACTAGGGTACGAGTTGATCCTTTATTTTTCTGTCGTTTAGTAGGGAGTTTGATATGCCCTTAGGGGAGCTAGAGTGTCCGTTGCGAGTTTCTATCGCCAATGAACATGGGGTTTCTGCTTCTTTAGTATATCATGGTTGTGATCTGGAGATCTTCGGGGTATCCTTTTCAATCGATTTGATCCCTATCCCCATGGGGGATGTCTACATTCTTGTGAGTATAGACTTGCTGAGCCGTTTTGGTGCGGTGATTGATTGTGAGCCTCAGTGTGTGGTAGTTCGAACCCCAAGTGGGGGAGAACTGGTTATCTATGAAGAGGGCACCAGGATGGGTTCGGGGTTTTGTTCTGTAGCCAGGGCTCAACAGTATTGATATTGCGATATTTTTACATATTTTTAGGCAATAGTTGAATACATTTTGATTAATATTTTGGTTATTTGCATAGATAAATGGTACTTATAAGATTAAATTACATCTGGCATCCAAATGAAGTCATCTTGAAGAAAAAGGACTGAAAGCGACAAGGATTGGAACTTTGGAGGAGAATTACTTAAAAGATAAAGAATTCACCAAAATACGTTATCACAACGTGAGTAGTTAAGGCTCACGACGTGAGCATAGATATTCTAGAAGATAAACATCTGGAAGTAAGAATTCGTGTTGGATACAAATTTCTACCGAGATCACAACGTGAGATACCTTACTCAAGACATGAGTATAGTTATTTCATATATATATATATATATATATATATATATATATATATAACCTTGATATCCACGATTATGGGAGGTTGGCTGGATTGGAGAGAGTTTCCAGAAGACGATTTTCAGAATTTTAGAGGCTAGAAACTTTGTAATACACCAAGGAAGAAGAAGAAGAATTGTTTATACCTAGCATGTTAGAACTTGATACTTAGGATTGCTTAAACTCATGTTCTGTGTAGTTAGTGAATATTGAATTGCATGAACTTGACACCTAGTAATTTAGTGACCATTAAATTGCTAGAGCTAGGATCAAACCAATCTTAGTTAAGTAATCAAAGTATTAGTTTTGCCCATGCTAGAGAACATATTTTGATTATAATATTGTGTTTACCTAATCAACCTTATATAACTCCAATCCATTTAATAATTGATTTTGTGTTAAATCGTGTGTGACTATGCACAGATCTACATGAATTAATTCAACATTAGTAAATTTGGAGTTGAATTGCTAATAAAATATTAACTGGTAACCAATGAGAATTATCCTTAATTAATAGCTAAATAATGAGGGAAAGTGGATTCGAACTAAGAAGAGTGCTTTTCATAATTGATTGAATTAGTTGTTGATAATTTAAGTTTATCTAAACTTGCAAAATTAGATATAAACCAATTTACTTTGCTAGAATTTTAGGTTAATTAAGTTGTGACTAGATTAATTAATTAAAACCGCTTCATGAGTTCGATACTGACTTTTGTGCTATACTATTTGCGAAGTGGTACACTGTCGTGGGTCGAATAGCTAGTAGATTAGGAGGTAAAATTAGGTGTAGCTGTTTTAGACGCACCAAGTTGTTGGTGTCGTTGCCGGGGAATGGCTTGTTTGATTGTTGATTTATTTGCTTTAGGTGAATCGATCCTTTTGTTGGGTAAAACCTGCAAAAAGTTAATTTTCAGCTTAGTTTTTTGTTTCGGTGCTAAACTCACGACGTGAGCCTTAAGCTCATGATATGAGCCCAGTCATTCTTCATTTTCCTTCGTTTTTATTTTCTATATAGATTTTATGTGACAACACGAGGTGGTGATGTTTACCATGTCATGGTGGCCAGTCTGTAGGCAATTTTTAGTTAGTTTTTGTTCAGATTTACGTTTTTATTTTTTTTCACTGCAGTTCATGACCCAAGGATCCAGCACACCATTGGTACCACTACTTGAAGATCCCGAGTTAGCTCTTCACAAAAAGACGAACAAGGACGAAGGAGTAAAGCAAACACCAAAGAAGTCCCCTTTCAAAGATCTTAAATAAGTATTTGGAAAGAAGAAAGGGAAGAACGTGGGAGAGTCAAGAAGCGAATCAGAGATGATGATGGTCCATGTTTAGTACAACCTGCAATTCCAGCAGCATCAACATTCGAGCTAAAAGGACACATTCTTATTGCGCTGAATGATGTACCATTTTCTGGAAAGAATCATGAGGGTGCTTACAAACACTTAGATGAGGTCAATGACATTGTAGACTATTTCAATGTCTCAAATGTTCCTAGAGAGACAGTCTTGTTAAGGATGCTTCCTGTCACTTTTAAGGGAGCTGGAAAGGATTGGTTGAAGGCACTTCCACCAGGTGTAATTATTACTTGGGCACAAATGTGTGAGCAATTCCTAGAATAATTCTGCCCCACCATCAAAGATATCTAAACTCAAGAAGGCAATAGCCAACTTTCAACAACAACCGGGTGAGTCGTTTTATGTGGCATGGGAGCGATATATAGGGTTACTAAGAAACTGCCCTCAAAATGACCTTAACATACAGCAAGAAGTGTCTATATTTTATGACGGGGTGAATGTCATGACAAGGCAACTCCTTGTTTCCCAAGGACCGCTTACTAAGAAAAATTTGGGTGAAATCAAGGAGTTAATTGAAGAATTCTCCAAGCATTCTCGTGAGTACCATAATCCAAGACAAGATGGGACAAGGGGAATTGGTAGTGGAACATCAGAAGACATGGTTATTGTGCTAGCAATGTTGAATACTATGGACAGGAGGATGACAAGGATGGACCAGTAAATTCATGCTATTAGAGTCGGATGTGAAAGATGCAATGGTCCACACTTGACCAAAGACTGCCACTTAGATGATAATGGGAATAAGAAGGTACAAGTTTTCTACTCAAGCGGAGATAAATATGATGAAAATTGGAGGAAACCAAAGAAGGAGTGGTTTCCGTATGAAGAATATAAGAAGAAAAAAGAAGAAAAATATAGGCGGACTGTTCGAGGCATCTACTAAAAAGAACAACTACCACCTGAATAGAAAGTTGATTTTGAGACCATGCTAGCTAGATTCATGGAGGCTTCAGAGAAAAGACACGATGAGACAGATGCATGAAATAAATGATCAAAGGATGATGATGAAGGACCAAAAATCCATGATGAAAGATCAACAAGCTATGATGATTGACAAGCAAGCATTATTAAGAAATCATCAAGCATCGATCAAAAATCTCGAAGCCCAACTTGGTCAAGTAACAACTTTGGTAAATGAACGATTATATCCACAAATTCCCGAGAAAAAGCTTCAATCACATGTTATGGTGGTCGATACTGAAGAGGATACCATCTTTGAGTTCCTTGAAGCTCTTGAAATCAATCCACAATAGACCAGACCAAAGATGATGTGACATTCCCAAAATCGCAGCCAGAAAAGACCGGTTTAATTTATGCTTTTAAAATTACTTCAGAGTAATCCTTTGATTAAAAGAGTTGCGGAGTTTGTTCCCAAAACAAAATATGAAAAAAAAAGTAAGATTTACCAAAGCATTTCTTAAAGATATGTATTTTTCATTATATTAAAATACTCGGGATGTCATGTTCCGATAAACAGACCAAAAGCATAAACATTTCAATACAGACCTTACAATAGTTATTTACAACAACAGGTCTATAATTCAAAAATAACTTGACAAGTCATCCAACTTATGCTCTGGCGCCACTACCTGTAATACAAAGAAAACTAAGTGGGTCAGGCTTGGGAGCCTGGTGAGCATATAGGGCTTTCAACCCACAATAAGTAATTAAATTTATTTTCATCAACCAACAATAACCCAATTACCGATTCCCGTTATTCTCACTTTACGTCCCTAAAACAACTAACACAAGGGACCTAGTTTTAGAATATTTCATTGGGGCGACAACACATGCATTCGGGGGTTTCCAGCAATATATGTCAAATAAGGCAACCATGAGGGGATAGAGTACAGCGAATGAACACCCAAGTTTATTAACACCTACAGGTGGCGAGCCTGCTAGTGTTCCACAAGACTGTCTAGAAAAGTCTGTGGTCGTCATCTAAACTCCGCTAGATGACTGAATAAAAAAACAACATCGAGGTCTCTCATCTGTTTATCACACATCAACTATCTACCCATGTTCTACCCAACATATTAGTAGATAAATATATATATTTTTATACATAGTTTAAAACCTGTATGGCATTCTCATTCAATACATATTCCAAACAACAGATGAGACACATACGCATAACACGTATTTCATAGAGAATAACTCATATCTATGAGATAGAATAAAGTGAATATACATTCACACATATAACAACAAAATATACACATAACACGTATTTGGTATAAAATACTTCATAATTATGTGTTAGAAGAAAGTCACTACACACTCACTTGATCAGAAGATGATCAGACAGCACTACGGCTTGTAGAAGTAGTATTCTTTAGTGAAACCGGGAGATCTTCACCAAAAACAGGCTTCTTGCGGGTGGAGCTTCGGCTCGGAAATTTTATTTCTCGGGATCTTCGGGGCTTCGGGACTTGCTTCAGGACTCGTGAATGATAACGGGGCTTCGGGATATTTCTTGCACGAAATTCAACGTAAAACGACAGAGAGGGAAGAGAAAAGGAGCAAAAAGGCCGACTGCCCTCGCACCCTTTTATAGAGGTTGAGTCCTCGCATTACGCTGGGCGTAATGATCCGGTACGCCGGGTGTACTCCGAATCAGACCTCCAGGTGGCGACGTTTCGGTGGTGCTACGCGTCTCTTTTTCGGACCGCACAAAACCGAAGTACGTTGGGCGTACTTAAAAGTTACGTGGGTCGTACCCTTCGGATAGGATCGATGACTCCTCCTCCTTCGGATAATATCCGAAATGTTATTAAAATTAAATATCTTAATTATTTAATAAACTTAAAAAATTCATATCTTTCTCATACGAACTCTATTTTCGGCGTTCTTTATATCCACGCGTAGGTGAGACTACGCTCTATAACTTTCGTTTAGACTCCGTCGACTAATTTTGATTTTATTTTTATTATTTATTTTTAGTAGGCCGGGACAGGAAAACTCCGTTATAAATTCATAACTTCTTCGTCTGACGTCCGTTTTCGTCTGTCTTTTTATTGTTGCACTACTAATGATGAGATCTTCGATTCTCGTTTAGATTGTTTCGGCTAAAAAATCGCTTGATCTCAAATCGAGTAATCGAGCTGCATACTGCTATGTCGAAACTTCAGAAAATCATAACTTCCTCATACGAAGTCAGATTTGGACTATCTTTTTATGCACGCTGTGACAACCCGATATTTCGAGTCAATGTAATGTAAAACCGATCAAATTTAGGTCAAAATGTAACCTTCCTAAAATCTTATTCGGATTAAATAAAGTAATAGGAATCATATCAAGGTTTGCGTACATAAAAAGAACGTCCAAATCTGACCTCGGACGAGGAAGTTATGAATTTTTGAAGAAATTCCTTAATCACGTCATTTTAATAAATAAATAATAAAAATGATTTCGGAATTTGCCAGCGGAATCTAAACGAAAGTTGTAGATCATGGTCTCACCTTCGCGTGGATATAAAGAACGTCAAAAACGGAGTTCGTATGAGAGAGATATGAATTTTTGAAGTTTATTTAAAATAAATAAGAATTTAATTATAAATTCCCGGTAATATCCGAAGAGGAGTCATCGGATTGGACCGAAGTACGCCTTGCGTACCTTCGTACGCCCCGCGTACTGAGATCGAGGGTCTCGGATCGTCCACGTCGCACTATCCGAAGAGTTCTAAACCGTCCGACCCGTCCGAAGCTCCGACCCGTCCGACCCGCTGTCCCATCCGACCCGCCGTCCCATCCGACCCGCGTACCCAGCAACCCGTCCCATCCGAACCGAGGCAGTCGAGGCTTCGGTCATGCATGACGTACGCGTACGCGCTGCGTACGAGCGTACGCCCCGCGTTCGGAGGCGGTTCAGCCTTCCTATAAATAGGATGCGAGGCTTTCCGAAAATGTTGCTCATTTCTCTCCTCTCTCTCACAACTTTGTCTCGTTTTCCGTGCCCGTTATAACCCGAAGCTCTGGTCTTTTTGCTCAAGTCCCGAGGGTCGATTTTACTCCCTAGATTCCCGAGAATCCCGAGAAAAATCCGTTTTCTGAGACGAGACTCTGCCCGGTTTTCCATCTCGCTTTCTTCAATCAATCAAGTGAGTTTCATACCCCTTAATCAACCTGTTAAATATTCTAAATGCTTTTATATGCTTTCAAAAAGGGAGGGGGGGATACAAGTTAAATACTTATAGTTATTGTTTCAACCACACGTGATTGTACTAATCACATGTGATTAATAACTAGGGAAATCAGTGGTTTTATCACTATTCAAACTATCTATCAAACTGTTTTACTTCTAAATGTTTTCCAAACCCATTTACTTTTCGAATTTACACTGCAACTGTGTTTTAAGCAAATGTTCCTTATACTCAAACTGTTTTAATCAAATCTACACCTTCAAATGGTTTTATAGATTGACATCAAGTCAATCTTTCGTTAAAAATAATACTTATGTTTCAAATGCCTTATAAATACTTATTTATGCTTTTATATTACAAATTGCATGCCCATATATGTATAGACGTATAAATAATGTTTAAAGGGCTTAGGAAGGCTATCCACCTTGTTTCCTTTTCCTCGATTTGGATGTGGTCTGATAGGATTTTGGGTGACCATCCGAAGGTCGTTTCCATATTAATTATATATCAAATATACATATATAGACATAAAAGTACTTCCATAATCATACGTACTAAACACACTGTTAACAAGTTACCATCGGGGTAACACAGAATCACACTATTACAACTGCTAGATCAATGAGTCAGTTCATTCATGAGTCTATAATAGGAAGAGAATATATACAACTATACTACGTGAACATATACGACTATACTAGAACAAGAAACATTTCATCACACATGCAAGAATACGATAACAAATGTGATCCACTGTATCGGAGCATGCCTTAAATGTCATGGCCCGAGTTGTAGCCAGAATTCTCTTGGAGGGAGAGCGTTGAGTTTGCGTATAGATCTATACTGGATTGACTATCCTACACCTTGCTGCTAGCTACAGCCGGACCTGCAGGTCTGCGGGTGCCAAACGTCATTCCGTTATTACGACCGTTCTTTATGTCGTTGTTATCAGTCGATAGTATGGTGCAATCATCACATTATACCTTAATATAAATCCGGTTTAAGGTAGTAGTAATTAGTACAACAGTAGTTCTTATTATACAAAACTACAGTACTACAATGATTTACCCATTACATATTTTGGTGATAATCTCACTTAAGCATTAATGTACACACTATATTTTATCAAATGATAGTTATACTTGGGTAATCACACACTTTTACAACAGACGAGTTTACAAAACAGTTAAGCCTTGGTAGAAGGTTACTTTTATAGAAAATATAGGATTTTCTGAGAGATTCAAACTTTTGCAAATACTTTTAAACATTTATTTACATTTTTACAAACTTATACATTGGGACAAGTTCAAACGTTTTTGACAATGATCATTGACACTAAAATACTTATGAACTCACCAGCTTAATGCTGATAAACTCTTTCAAAATAACCTGTATTCTCAGGTCATCAGTAGACAGGTACCGATGCCAGCTTTTGAGATGATGGAGCGTACTCAAGACTCATCATTTTATTATTTTGATTTACGTTATATTTTTGGTGTCTAAAACTGTACAGAACACGCATGTATTAAATTTATATATTTAATGCAATGGATGATGTTGTTTGCCTATTTACATTTACTGTGTTGTGATTACCTTACATGACGTCCTCCGCCCCAGAACGTTTCCGCCGTTCTTGGTTTTGGGGTGTGACACACGCTCTCGGTTTAATGAACTCTACGACATTTGTTTAGATCACTAAGGCTAAATAGCGCTCTATCTCAAGTTCAAATTTTATGTCATTCAGCGTCGTGTCGGTCCTGTCGCGAAACTTTGATAGGTCATAACTTCTTCGTTATAACTTGGATTTTGGCATTTGTTTTTATATCTCCGGAATCATTGTTTCAACCACTAAATCTTCATGCAAGGATATCGGGCTTATCTCACACTTTACTTTTGACACTTATCTTATTCTTTATTCATTAAATTATAATAATTAAGAAAACAAAAACGTAAATCACATAATTCACATAATACTCAAATATTTCATCATTAATACCTCAAAAAGAGTTACAAAGGTTAACCTAGACTATTCAATCAACGATAATGTCTAGCCTGGAAACGCGGGCGTTACAGACAAAAAAGTTAAAACTCGAAGAAAAAATTTTTGCTGAAACATTGAGCTCACGACATGAGCCTTCAAAGCTCACGACGTGGGGAGGGTCTTAATAGAAAAACTTTGGTGATGTTCAAGCTTATCGTCCTCCTTTATCATTTCCATCATGAGCTAATATCCATCCACTGGAACAGCAGCATCTGAAGTTTATGCAACAAGTAAAGGGTATTCCAATAAATACTCCTTTCATTGATTCATTATCTAAAGCTATCGAGTATGCCAAGTTTGTACAAGATTTAATTAATACTCGCCAACAGCTAGAGAAGAATTCCAATGTAATTCTTAGTGAGCAGAGTTCAAAGGTTATAATGGGAGAGTTACCAAAGAAGATGGGAGATCCGGGATGCTTTACTCTTCCATGTGAATTTGGGAATAATTTGAAGACTTATGCTTATCTGATTCTGGAGCTAGCATAAATCTAATGCCTTACTCGTTCTATCAAAAGCTTAATCTTCCGGATTTGAAGGCTACAAGAATGACAATTTACATGGCCAATGGTTCAGTGACATATCCTAGAGGCATTGTAGAAGATATTTTGGTAAAATTTTGGAAATTCATTTTAGCAGTTGACTTTGTCGTAATGGACATGAAAGAAGATCACAATGTCCTGATTATTCTTGGTCGCCCTCTACTAAATACTGCTCGAGCCTTGGTTGACATTCGTGAGTCCAAGTTTACTTTAAGAGTTGGAGATGACGAAGCTACTTTTGGAGTAAAAGATGGTTTTCAAGGGGATGATGTTCAAGGTAAAGTCTACAACATTGATAAACAAGATGAGCTTGAAGAGTTGGAGAAACTAAAGGAAGAAGAACTTAAGACGACACAACAAGTTAAACGCACCAAACCGAGAGCATCCGTTCCACTTGTTTTCGAAGTAATTGCTTATAAAAATCAAACTTCTTGGGTGAGTGAGGAAAGAGAAAACTTATCAAGTGATGAGGATGAGGCTACTTCCGAGGAAAAGAGTTCAATTGTGGATTAAAAGACGGTACCTATAGAGCTAAACAATGATGTGAAAGTTAAAAAAGAAAATTATAAGAAGGCTTATATCAAACGAGTTCAAGCATATAAAAGAAAGTGGAAAGAGAAAAAGATACAGTTGATGATGGGACTCCGAAAAATTCAAAGTGAGGCAGCACGGAGTCCGACTTATGACTCCAACAAAAAGAAGCGCTTCTTGGGAGGCAACCCAAGCTTGGTTTGCGAATTTTGTTCGTTTTTGCATTTAGTTTAGTTTTTGCATTCTTAATTAGTTGATTTTTAGGATAGTCTACCATCTAATCATCTTAATTATTTTAAACATGGTAAAAATCAAGTGTGGGGTCCTTTAAAGTTGAGTGGTGACATAAATTAAAATTTTTATAGTAAAATGGGCATTTTATATGAAAAATCTCCACACCACCTCGTAGTATTTTTAACTAGTCCATTTATTTTTAGCCTAGTAGCGACCTCACGATGTGAGCTTTAGTATAATAATGGGGGGGGGGGGGGGGGGTGTTGTAGATTTCTGCCCTCGTTCTTGGACCACACTTTCCACTCAACCTATCCTACACGAACAGAACCACTCAAGCCACCACTTTGATTTTTTCCGAGAATAGCCTTTTTTGTTTCTTAATTGTGTTTATTCTCCACTGTTAGTAAGTTTTCTTCCTCTAATTTCTATTAATTTCTTAAATATTAAAGTTAGGGTTTATAATGTGGTTGAATGTCGAAATAGATGCCTCTAAATATGTGATTTCCCTACTACATATTGCTTAAATGTACTTAGAATTGAATTATTAATAAACACCAACAGTGATTAGAGTTTGATTTCGTTTCTGCCACGACTGATTTACGCTGCAGACTACGAACTCACGACGTGAACATCAGGCTCACGACGTGGGTCTTGGGTATTTGGCCTTTCTGTTTTGCTGATCTTCCTAATGCTTTGAGTATTTTGTTGGATGTTTCTTGTTTATTTGTTTGTACAGAAAATGGCTTCAAGGAGTTCTAATGAGCAATTTCAAGGGCATGTGTCTACCCGCCACCTGTTGTAACAACTTCCCGTGGACATGCCTAAAAATGTGGTCATTAATTTCACTAACAAGTTGGGATGGCTTCACAATAGAGAATTTGCCTTATCCCTGAGAATTGACCGGCTGCGGTTGTGGGGGATTGGGTTAATGGAAAGGATGGCTCCATTTTTTACAAAGAATTTTTCTTTGGATGGTTTTGCCTTCACCTGTAACGGGTAGAGGAATCTATTTGCCATTAGTGAGCCAGTCTTCCAAGAGCTTTGTGTTGAGTTCTTCGCCTCCATTTCTTTTGAAGAGGCCATTATCGATCCATCTTACTCGAGGACTTTAGTTTTTCTCCTTGGTGGAGAGTTTAGGGAATGCAGCCTTGCCAAATTTGGATGGCGAATGGGGATTTATGAGGAGAATGAGAAACAGTTACTGGTTTTCGACCTTTTCTTGAGATCTGTGGCTCGAGAATATTTGTCGGGAGCATCTGGGTATGATTTTTGGGGAACGATTGCTAATGGGGCATTTCATTCAGGTGTTTTGCAGGAGAGTCACATATGATCTCCGATTCACCAACTACTTCACCGGTTGATTACTTTCTCTATCAACTACAAGAGTCATGGGGACAAAGTTACGAGTTTCAACTTATTTTTACTATGGAGCATTGTTACACCGGATGTCTTTAGCAACATCTCGTATCATTTGGCTAGCTACTTGGGTAGCAAGGTCGCAATTTCTCGATCCGGTGGCCCTATTAATGGGGCGAATTTTATCACTGACCTTGCAAGGTCATATGGTCTTCTTATACCACGCTTGATTAGGACGTTGACATGCAAGCCTAGGGATGATCTCTCTATGGGTCATTTGGAGTCAATGCGTGTTGTAGTCAACATAGGTTCACATTCGAGCATACCTATTGATGATGATATGGAGCCTCGCGAACAACCTGAACACTAGCCGAGGCCTCGAGGGAGAAGAAATGTGAGAGGACGAGGAGAGAGAGGACAGTCGGTGCATCATAATGCACCCATGGGAGGTACCATTTTTGGAGGAGATATGTCGGGTTATTTTGATCAATTAAATTTGAGTGTTAATTGGATCGGGGGAACAGTGGAAAATTTTGTTAGACACTTGAATGTTGAGCAACCACCTCAATTGGGAAATCATTATCCCATATGTCCTACGTGGAGTGAATATTAAAACCGGGGTGGAGATGGAGCTAGAACTAGCGGAGCACATGACGAGGAAGATGATGATTAGTTTTATCCTATAATTTTATTTTATTTTGGTTTCATTTTGTTTATTTTTAGTGTGCTTGTTTTGATTTGGTTGTGCAACGATATTTCGAGATTGTTATGTTTCTTTTTCACTTCCTTTGGTTGTTATTTTTAGAATTTTGTGATAGGAAACACGGGAAGGATTATTAGAGATATGAGTGCATATTCATGTCTAGTTGGATATTTAGAGTCGAGAGTTAAGACCCCCAATCTTAGGTAAGTGTGGGGTTGATCGAGAGAGAAGCAAGTTAGAGAAGAGTCACGAGATATAGAGTGTAAAAAGGGTCTTAATCTATTAATCCACAAATTGAAAGAAGAATTGAAGAAGTTGCTTTCTGTGCGCCCAGTTCTCACGACGTGAGCACTTATTCCTCACGTTGTGAGCCCGTTAACAATTACTTTCAAAATGCGATTTCAATCGACCTCACGTCGTGATCCCTAAACCTCACGTCACGAGTCTATAATTTCAATGATATAGAAGACCTTTATTGCATATTTCTTTCTTGGGTCACTATTGCCCTTGTTGGAAATATCGTGAAGCTGCTAATGACTCCTTTTCTCGACCATGCAATGTGGCGTATGCTTTCCCACATTGCCCTATTATACTTTGAATAGTTTTCTACACCACATCTATTGAAGATTGAAGTATCGGATCCAATTTTTTTGGCACGTTTATATATCACGTTTGTTGAAGATCTAAGTTCCATATTATAAGAAGTCCATAATCGAGATGTACAAGTTATCCACACATTCCAAATTCGATCTCGCCACTACTACCCTAGGGGACTCTGTTCCTTTTTCACCTTTTTTATTGCTTTTAAATTATTTTATGCATACAATGAGGGCATTGTCTATAATAAGTGTGGGGTAGGGGGTCGAAAAAGTAAATTGATAGAAAAATTGAAATTTAAATTTCTTTTGAAAAATTAGAAATAGATTTGAAATAATAATCTTAAAAAATTGAATCTAGTATTAGTTTAAACATAAGTCGCTATTGTTGCGTGAGATGATCCGATGAGAGTTCAAATTATTAATTGAGCCAACATATGTTATAGTATATTTGTGGCTTCCCATTCTTAGTGAAAAGTCATGAGTTATCAAAAGGTAATCTGGTAGTTTATATGGAATAATAAGTTTTGCAGTTTATACCTAAAATCTATCCAGGAGAGCTTATGTAGTCATTACACTTAGAATAATATCTCTAGCCAATAAAGGTTGAAGTTATGCTCCCTTGCTTAAGCATGTAGGTTTTGAGAGAAAAAAGTGAGTTATATATAAAGAAAAAAAATAGAGAAATTACCAAAAAGTTGAAGAATTTTGGAGCTATCAAGTATGATGATCAAGAGATCAAAATTCTGAGGAATCAAAAAGTTCAAAATACCAAAAATCAAAGAAAAAGGTGGTGAAATCAAAGAAATCAAAGATCAAATATCAAGGAAGTGAAAAAAATCCAAAAGCTCTTTTATGGTATCTAAAGTTGTAATTTCTAGATTATGTATGCTTGGGTTGCTAAACCAAAAATACCTTGAGGTTAAGAAAGATTTCTAAGGATTGATTTGGAGGGTTGCAAAAATGAGTGTCATATAAGCTAAGGGGTGAAGCTTCATAAGGATTGTGAGTATTCAGGATTGGGAAGTTATTAGGAGATTTAGACACAAATATGTGCATTGAGGTCTTGGTATAATGGCTGAGTTCAAAATGGATTGTTCTATGTGATGCTAGTGATGAAGGTTTAAATTAAAAGTAATTAGTTTCGCTTGAGGGCAAACAAAAGATAAGTATTGGGTATTTGATATTGCCTTATTTATACAAAATTTTAGGCAATATTTTAATACATTTTTATTAATATTTTGGTTATTTGCATAGATGAATGCTACTTATAAGATTACATTATAGTTTTTAGCCAAATAAAGACATCTTGAAGAAAAAGGACTGAAAACAACAAGGATTGGAAATTTGGAGGAGAAATACTTAAAAGATAAAGAATCTAGCAAAATATGCTCTGACGACGTGAGGAGTTAAGGCTCACGACGTGAGCATGGATATTCTAGAAGATAAACATCTGGAAGTAAGAATTCGTGTTGGATAGGGATTTCTACCGAGATCATGACGTGAGATACCTGCTCACGACGTGAGTAGGGCTATTTCGAAAATATATATATATATATATATATATATATATATATATATATATATATATATATATATATATATATCCGTCATCTCCACGATTATAGGAGGTTGGCTGGATTGGAGAGCGTTTATAGAAGACGATTTTCTGAAGTTTAGAGGCTAGGAACTTGGTAATACACCAAGGAGGAAGAAGAAGAACATACATTACTTTTGATTTGGCACATTACTATGGTCTTGATTATGAAGTACAATTGCTTATTTGTTAGTATGAGTAGCTAAATCTAGTTGCTTCTGTTAGGTAGATGAAGTTGGAACTCATGAACCAGTAATTTGATTATCGATTTATTTTAGTTGGTTATTTCCTTGTGTTTGATTGTTTATACCTAGCATGTTAGAACTTGATACTTAAGATTGCTTAAACTCATGTTCTGTGTAGTTCATGAATATTGAATTGCGTTAACTTGACACCTAGTAATTTAGTGACCATTGAATTACTAGATCTAGGATCAAACCAACCTTAGTCTAGTAATCAAAGTATTAGTTTTGGTTTTGCTAGAGAACATATATTGTGATTATAATATTGTGTTTACCTAATCAATCTTACATAGCTCCAATCCATTTAATAATTGATTATGTGTTAAATTATGTGTAACTATGCATAGATCTATATGAATTAATTCAACATTAGTAAATTTCGACTTGAATTGCTAATAAAATATTATTTGGTAACCAACGAGAATTATCCTTAATTAATACCTAAATAATGAGGTAAAGTGGATTCAAACTAACAGGAGTTCTTTTCATAATTTATTGAATTAGTTATTGATAGTTTAAGTTTATCTAAAGTTGCAAATTTAGATATAAACCAACTTACTTTGCTAGAATTTTAGGTTAATTTAATAGTGAATAAATTAATTAATTAAAACCGTTCCCTGAGTTCGATACCTGACTTTTGTGCTATACTATTTGCGAAGGGGTACACTGTCGTGGGTCGAATAGCTATTAGATTAGGAGGTAAAATTAGATGCAGTTGTATCAGAAGCATCAAGTATATTTAGCATGGGTGTGCGGTCTACTTGGCGTATGTGGTTGATACACGTGTTGGGGGTCAGGTTTTAGTTTTTGATGCCCCGTTTGTCAGAGATTTTTCAAATGTATTTCCAGAGGAGTTACTCGATGTGCCTCCCAAGAGGAATGTCGAGTTTAGGATCGACCTTGTGCTAGGTGCGGCCCCGATCGGCTAGGCTTCGTACTGCTTGGCACCGCCTGAGATGCAAGAGTTGTCGTCTTCGCTATAGGAGCTGCTAGGGAAGCAGTTAATCAGGCTGAATAGTTCTACGTGGGGAGAATCGATTTTATTCGTCAAGAATAAGGATGGTTCACACAGGATGTGCATTGATTACCGGGAGTTGAACAAGTTAATGGTGAAAAACAAGTTAATGGTGAAGAACCGTTATCCCCTACTGTAAGTTTGATTTATGTTCCGGGTATCATCCGATTAGGGTAAAAGAGCAGGACGTGGAGAAGACCGCGTTCCGGACTCGTTATAGACATTATGAGTTTGTGGTGATATCGTTTGGGCTTACCAATACGCATGTGTTATTTATAGATTTGATGAATCGAGTATGCAGGCCGGTACTCGATCATTCAGTTATCGTATTCATTAATGATATCTTGGTATATTCCAAGACCAGAGAGCAACATGAGGAGCATCTTCGTAAGCTCCTGGGGGTGTGGAGGCAGGAACGGATTTATTATAAGTTATCAAAGTGTGAGTTTCGGTTACGGGAGGTTCATTTCCTTGGACACCTCGTTAACCAGGATGGGATTTTAGTCAATTCGGCCAAAATCAAGGCTGTGATGCAATAGGAGGTTCTGAAATCTCCCTCGGATAACAGGCATTTCTTGGGATTAACAAGGTACTATTGGGGATTCATTTAGGATTTCTCCAAGATTGTGGTACCCTCACTCATCTCATGAGGAAGGGAATGGATTTCTGATGGGGCCCTAAGCAGCAGGTAGCATTTGATACCCTTCCACAGAGATTATATAAAGCCCCAGTTTTGACCCTCTCCGAGGGAATTGAGGATTTTGTGATTTTTTATGATACATCCATCACTGGTTTGGGGGCGGTCCTCATGTAGAGAGCACGAGTGATAGCTTATACTTCACAGCAGCTGAAACCACACAAGATGAGATATCCCACGCATGACCTTGAGTCGAGGGTTGTGCTTTTTTCCCTCAAGATTTGGAGGCATTATCATTATGTCGCCCATTGTACTATCTGAATGGATCATAAGAGTTTGAGACACATTATGGATTAGCCGAACCTGAGCATGAGGCATCACAAGTGGATGGACATAGTCAAGGATTATGACTACGAGATCCTTTACCATCTGAGTAAAGCGAATGTGGTGGCTGATGCTTTGAGTTGCAAGTCGGTTGCGTCTTCAGGTGGGGTATTGGTGGTTGTCGAGGCCAACACAAATAATAACCCTAAATATTACACACTAAAATAGTGTATAGTGGTAAAGGGATCGAATCCACGGAGATTGGTTCAATTTATAACTCTATGAAAAATCTCTTTGTAAAAATACTTGTAAAATGACAATAAAAATAAAATGGGGGGTTTTGGTGTTTTGAAATACTTGAAACAAACTAGAATTAACTATGATTTAAATAGACAAATGCAACAAAAATAAGAGTTTGATGTAAAATCAATAAGAGAGAGATGGTTGACTTAAAGTTTCCTCACTTTGACTTTTGATGAACATATCATTAGAATCCAATGGTGCAATACTTTGATTTAAATCCTTAATTTGGCTATAGTAATCCAAGGAGCTTGAGATTACCTATACTTTTCTTAATTGTTGAAATGGCTAGAGAAGCTCATAACAATTTCCTTAGTCAAAGTCACTAATTCCAAATAGCATGTAATTAGTGAAAGTCAACTAGCATTAAGAACCAAAAAGTCACCAAATCCAAGAGGGGTCAAATGCTTTCACCACCATGTTGGAGGAAATGTTTTTATGATTGTGTGAAGCAAAAACAACACAAAAATCATTTGTTGCTTGCTAATTTGAGGATCCTTTACTTAATCAAGAAATTAGCCAACTAATCACCACAAACACATTTAAACTCATGAACTAAAACATACAAGTAGTGATAAGATGTTAAAACACAAAACATTCCCATAAAGATTTAAGAACATGTTCATGGATTCTTCAACTTTCAACAAAAGTTCAAAGGATTAACCAAGATTAGTTTAGCCAAGCATGGCTAAACTCAAAGAAACAAAGTTAGAGAAAATTGTACCAAACATTAAGCAAGAATCAAGAGGTAAAAATATGATGTTCTTCAAGTGTTCTTGGCCTTCAAAACTCTTCAAAACTCCAGAGAGAATCTCCAAAAATCGGATGTCTAAGAGTCTCCAAAAGATGGGCACCAACCTTCCTCAAATAGCCTTCCAAATGGATATCCGAAATTACCCCTGCAGAGCCTTGCGCGACCCGCGTGCTGTTGCGCGGGTGGGTTGCGCGGGTGGTCCCTGAATGTAGCATCTTTGAGGTTTTGGGCCTCCATAGCTTAGCCCACTTGGCCCAGTGCGATCCCAATCAGCTCCTAGCCCATTTTTCTTCAAGTTTTCTTCAATTTAAGCCCAATTTGGCTTCTCCAAATGATTCATAGCTCGTAAACTCGCCCGATTAATAATCTATGCATGCTTGAATACACTCCCGCATCTTGCAAATTTAAATGTTTATTTCTCTCCAAGCCTTCAAATAATCATCAAGCTCGCTCCATGCATAATCTCCACAATCACCAAGCTTAATATCATTTTTGTCTACCAAATCTCATCGCTTCCCATACGTCCCGAACACTCCCGCTCCGCTAGACCCGAAAACCTGCAATTATGCTCACAAGATTCGAAAGTACCCGAAATAGTCATAAAATAAAAAAAGGGAAAATATGCATGGAAATTATCTAAATTATGAATGAAATATGCTAAAATAAACTATAAAAAGAAGTAAACAAAACAAACTATCAGGTATCGTGTATGAGGATGTCGGCGGATTCCCTGCTTTTGGTATTGATTACAGAGGCTTAGGTCGAGGGTGTTTCGGAAGAGAACTGGAAGATAGAGAGGATCAGGGGTGAGATCACCATATTTGTTCTAATAGTCATGGATTATTGACCCTTTGTGGTTGAGTATGGATTCCTATGTCTGGTGGGGTCAGACAGATTGTGTTGGAAGAGGCTCATAAATCTCGTTTTTCTATCTATTCGAGGGCCACCAAAATGTATCAGGATCTGATATTGAACTATTGGTGGCCGTGTATGAAGAGGGAGATCGTTTATTACGTGAAGAGGTGCTTGACCTGTAGGATGGTCAAGGCCGAGCATCAGAGGCCGCGTAGCAAGTTGTAGCCTCTGGAGGTTCCCATGTGGAAATAGGAGCAGATTTCTATGGACTTCATCACCAAGTTATTGAGGACAACGAAGGGGTTTGATGCTATTTGGGTCATTGTGGATCGATTTAGCAAGAGTGTCCATTTCTTGGCGATTCGGGAGAGTCCTTCGGCCGAGAAGTTAGATGATGTGTATATCCATGAGATTGTTGCTCACCATGAGGTTTCGATCTCCATTTTTTCAGACCGTGATGTTCGGTTCACCTCCCGTTTTTGGCAAAAGTTCCATGAGGAACTGGGCATGACGATGCACTTCATCATAGCTTATCATCCGCAGACCGACAGCCAGAGTAAGCGGATGATACAGACCCTTGAGGATATGTTATAGGTCTGTGTCATCGATTTTGGTGGGAGATAGGACTCCCACCTACCGCTTGCCTTGTTATCATATAACAACAGCTTTCACTCTAGCATTGGTGCTTCGCCTTTTGAGCTCTTGTATGGGCGGAGATATAGTACCCCATTCTATTGGGGTGACGTTTGTCACAAGGTTATGGGGCGAACCGAGGTGGTCCTCTAGAATATGGAGATAATTCAAAAGATCAGGCAGAGATTGCAGACTACTCACAGTCGGAAGAAAAGCTATACCGACCGGCGCTGATCCGAGTTGGAGTTTCAGGTCGGCGACATGGTGTTACTGAAGGTCTCACCTTAGAAAGGTATGATTCGCTTCAGGAAGAGGGGGAAATTAGGTCCCCGATATATTGGTCCCTTCTGGGTTGGCAAGGTTTATTATAGATTGGATCTTCCTGAGGAGCTCAGTTAGATCCACAACACCTTCCACGTTTCGCAGTTACGAAAGTACGTATTAGATGAGGATGCAATAGTCTCCTTGGATGACATTAAGGTTGATGAGCTCATGAACTATGTTGAGAGGCATGTACCTATTCGGGAGAGAAAGGTGAAGGTTTTGCACAACAAGGAAGTACCTTTGGTAAACGTATGATGGCAGCATCAGAGGGGATCTGAGTGGACCTGCAAGCCGGAGGCTGAGATGCGGGACCATTACCCGGATTTGTTCATAACAACATACTTCGAGGATGAATTCTAGTTCAAGTGCGGGAGAGTTGTAACATTTCGGGTTTCAAGTATTTTCAAATCCTTCCCTTGGTTTTAAATTATGTCATTTTGGTCCTTGGATTGGTTGGAATTAGCCCTAATAAAAACTAGTGGCAAAATGGTAAATTTTGGGGCAGGAGGTGTATGTTGAGCGTACATGTGAGTACGCTAGACATACACATATGTATGATGGGAGTACTAGTGTCCAGGCAAAACCCTAAATTTTAGGGTTTGAGGAGTATTTAAACATATTTATGGACCATTTACCCTTATCCTTTCAGCCTCCAAGTCCTTGAGTTGTTCTTGCAAAAACCTAGCCCCTTGAGTGAGATTGAGAGCCCTAACGTATGTTCTTGTTGTTCTAGTGGAAACGGAAGTGCATCAAGAAGCTTGAGAGCTTGAAGCAAGGTTGGATCTCGAAGTTTGGCATCATTCTCCAACATCTGAAGGTATAAAGTTCATACCTTTATGGTTTATTTGATAGATCTCATGTTTGGGTCCTTTTGTGTTTCTTTTGGTCCCAAATGCTCCATCTTGACCATGGCATGTTCTTGGATGTTTTAGGAATGGAAACGGGACGGGTTCGGGGCGGGGCGGCATATCCCATACCCGAACCCGATATTTATATTTGTCCCCGAACCCAACCCGAAACCTGACGGGTTTCTTATCGGGGCGCCCCGTCGGGGCTAAAAATATCCCCGAACCCGACCCTAAACCTGAAACCCGATATAAACCCGAAAACCCGACCCGAAAATGGTGGTAGAAAAAATTAGGAAAACTACAATGAAACAATTGAGAAATTAAAACCTTACAAATGCTTAAAATACAAATAAGTTCTTAACATAAGTGAACCAAATAGAAATTACTAAAGTCTAATATCGTAACTAAATTCATCACAATTGTGAGAAATTAGGAATACATGATGGGATTGAAGGTTAGAGTCTTTGGGTGGGTGAAATGGGTAAGAGGGATGAAATCTCATTATATATATATATATATATATATATATATATATATATATATATATATATATATATATATAATTTTTCGGGTCGTGGCGGGTCGGGGCATGCATATCCCACTTCCTGACCCGAACCCGAACTAAAAACCCGATAATGACCCGAAACCCGACCCGATACCCGATAAGAGTGACCCGACCCGCCCCAAAATCTTTGCGGTTCGGATTTTTTTGCCATCCGTAGGATGTTTTCAGTCGTCCTTTCAGACCCTTGGAAGGGTCCTTAATCATAAAAAGAGATCCCAATGGCTAGAAGTGTCCCATGTATTTGGTAGAAGTGTATTAAAGGATTAATACCTTGTATTAAGAACTTTTGGATGTGTAAATTCATAAAGTTGGAGACTTTATCACTCTAGGGTGAATTTGGACCGTGGATTTGTAGTTTGGGCAAAAGTGCTTAAGCTATTAAGCACAAAAAGAACTTTTGGATCTGCGAGGATACGCCCCACGTAAGGGGAGTAAGCTCCATGTATTCGGTCAGCCACTCCGTTGTGGGTAAATGTGAGGCTTGATGTATGCCTCACACACCCCAGGAGTACACCCCGCATACGCCTTCTGTTGGACTTCGGATTTTAGGCTTCAAGTTTTGGCCCACCTTTTGGCTTATATGCTTAGGACCTTATTGGACTATTTGGGTTTGAGTGTTTTGGGCCAAGTGAAGGGTTGGACCTTAGGATAAGGCCCAAAAAGGAGTGTGGGCCCAATTTGGAAAATCGGGCAAATGATGGGTCTTTAATAATTTGGGGCTTTTGGATCAAGAATCGGGTATGGGTCTTGGTTCAATTGGGGAAGGGTAAAATGGCTATTCACCCTATGTACGAGTTGTTAGTCAAGGATGGGAATCCAATTATTCATTGGATGTTTATGTTGGATTAATGTCTAAGTCCATAACTATAATTGGTAAGACTTGACCCGACCCAGCATGATCCATTTGGGTTGCATGGCATCATACATTTGGATAGACTATAATGAGAAAAATAACACTTAAGGTTGGTTAATATATTATAAGTTCAAATATATTAATAAGGTTATTTAATTAGAATTGATCAAGAATTAATTTGGAATTAATTAATTGATCAAAAGGAGACTAATTAAATATATGGGTTGATTATGTAAATTATTCATTCTTATATATGTGGGCTTTTGATCCAAGATTCCTTATGTTGGACTTAGTCCATGGGGTGACCCATGGATACTCCATAGAGTTTAAAATCCATGGAGCTTAAGGAATGGGTAAAGTTATGAGTTACATGGAGTAACCCTAATAGCCACCATATAAAAGAATCACATGGCTCAAGAAATCTTGCACTATGTGTGAGTGTGAGGGCTAGACGATTTCAAGGAGTGTTCAAGTTTCTCTCAAGTTATTCCAAGTGTATTTGGTGTTGTGTGAACCATTTGAGGTGTCACACTTGGGGCACTAGGCACACAAGCTTCATGAAGACATTCTACATCAAAGAGGTATGTATTCTATCTTGTTATATTCATTATTTTGTATGCTAGATTAGGATAATACCTTGGATGTTCATAATTATATGTATAATAGAGAAAACATAGATCCAACGTATTTAGGGTTACATGTACACTTAGGAGTGTTAGAATGCTCATAACCCTACAGTGGTATTAGAGACTAGGCTTGTTTTCTTGTTATACTTGCAAAAGTAGCTGAAAAATCGAGTTTTGATGCTATCTGCACAGCAGACTCGCTGAGTCCAAGGCAAAATGAATCAAACTCACCGATTTGGTTCGTGCACTCGACGAGTTGGACCCCCTGGCTGATGGGTTTGAGCCATAAGAACTTTCCTATGGGCACATGCAAACCCTAATGCTTGGATCTAGGTTTCTCTAATTGAACATGCATTGAATCCAAGACATACAATACTAGATCTAATTTAAACAATTGAATCAAATCATATGTAATTGGATCTAGAACAATACGTTAGATTACTTGCTTGATTCTTCTTCTCCTTAGAGCTTAGAGTCACAATTGTCACTCCCCTAATGGCTTACAAACACCAACTAGCAAGAAGATGATCTTGAGAGAGAGGGGAGAGGGTGAGAAATCGGCCCTAGGGTTCCTTGCCTTGCATGAGTGCCGATTTCCCTCACCCTAGGGGTCTATTTATATTATGGGATACTAGGGTTTCATCTTAAAACCTAATTGAATAACTTAGGCCCTAAGTAGTCCAAGATCCTTCTAGATACTAGGCTTGGAGGGATTTTAAGGTTCCCTAACCCTAAATTTCGTCCACCCCATTTCCCATAAGGATACATAGCCCAAAACACAACTATCACACTTTTGACAGTTTATGCCCCTTTATTCAATTAACCTCTTTAAGTTATCAAATTAATTCTTAATTAATATATAACTTATATTAATCAAATAATATTATTATCCCTTTAATATATTATTCCCATAATATATTAACAATAATATTTCTTCTCTCTTAACAAATCATCCTGTCAAGTTGCTATGGTGAAGGCAACTCAAAAGGACCATGCATAACCGGGTCAAGTACTTGCCAAATATAGTTACAGCCTTAGACACTAATCCAACAGTCTCCCACTTGGATAAGTCTAGTAACTATATATGCAAACACAAACCGATTATCAATCATAGCTCTCAAAGATGTTGTCAACTCTGATCTTCTCAATCTCTTCTCCTTTAGATAAGGGATCGTATAGTCCTCTGTTTAGATATTATGCAGACAATCTTATGGAACTTATTGTCCAGCATTTGGTTTCTCGATCTCAGATTCATTTGACATAGAACTTAATTGAACACATCAATTCAGTCCTGACCGGGCCCGGCACATAAGTCAAATCAAAATCATCGAGCGGCCGTGATATCGCTTTTATTCTCTTAGGATAAAAGTAACAGATAAACTTCGACTTATATGCATTTATTATTTACTAATCAATCATACACAACAATGCGTTTTATGACATCAATTTACTGATGTGGTTTCGCATTATCAATGCACAACCAATTAATAAACAATAAACCTTATATCTTGGTTTTAAGAATATATGATATTATCGTCTTGCGATCACTTGTTTCTCATTCCATAAAGTGATTCCAGCAAGTGCGGGTTTATTCCAATGCTCAAAAGTTATTCATAAGCACTCATGAATGTTGTAGCAAACCTTTTCTATTTCTAATACTCTTTTAGACAATCTACACACCAATTCATGACAATCTTCATTCATACCTACTTCCAACATATGAACGATTGTGGACCATTTGAATAAGTCAATTATTTTTAATAACTCAATTATTCAGGAAGTCAAAACATGCAAAGTGAAACAATAGTTAAACAATTAACATAAGACAATAACTTTACTTATAAATAATACTCTTTTATTTAATCATCAAATGTCAATTACATTTATCTATTACATGTTTCAAAACTATCTAATCTAAACTAATATCATCTTTCAGCCAATGCTCCTAGCGTGCTGCAAATGCTTAACCCTACTCAGTCCCTTCGTAAGCGGATCTGTTGGGTTATCCTCTGACGATACCCTCTTCACTACGAGGTGTCCTTCATTTACTCGATGTCTAATAAAGTGATATTTTCTGTCGATATGTCGAGATCTACCATGATCCCTTGGTTCCTTGGTCAAGGCAACCGCTCCCTCATTATCATAGAAAATTTCCATAGGCTCTTTTATAGCAGGCACAACTCCAAGGTCACCAATGAAGTTCTTCAACCACATCGCCTCCTTTGACGCTTCGCTTGCTGCAATGTATTCTGATTCACACATTGAATCAGCTACGGTTTCTTGTTTGGAACTCTTCCAAGTCACTGCTCCTCCATTAAGGGTAAAGACCCAGCCTGACTGCGAACGGTAGTTGTCCCTGTCAGTTTGGAAGCTGGCGTCACTATACCCTCGCACCTTTAAGTCATCACTCCCTCCGAGGACTAAGAACCATTCCTTGGTCCTCCGAAGGTACTTAAGTATATTCTTGACTACAATCCAATGAGCTCTGCCATGGTTCCCTTGATATCTACTGACCATGCTCAAAGCAAAGGCCACATCAGGGCGACTACAAGTCATAGCGTACATGATTGAGCCCACTGCGGAAGCGTAGGGTACTCAGCTCATCTCAGCTATCTCGACTTCAGTACTCGGAGTTTGAGTCTTACTCAACTTGGCGTTACTTTGTATCGGTAGTTCTCCCTTCTTTGAGTTTTCCATACTAAAATGTGTTATTACTTTATCTAAGTAAGTATTCTGACTAAGTCCTATGAGTCTCTTACTTCTTTCTCTCACTATCCTTATTCCCAAAATATAGGAAGCCTCTCCAAGGTCCTTCATAGCGAAGCACTTCCCAAGCCAGAACTTTACCTCCTGTAGAGTCGAGACGTCATTTCCTATGAGCAGTATGTCATCGACATACAAAACAAGAAATCTAAACTATACTCCCACTGGCTTTGACATATACACACGATTCATCTTCGCTTCGTACAAATCCAAACTCTTTGACTTTCTCATCAAAGCAAAGATTCCATCTGCGAGACGCTTGCTTAAGTCCATAAATGGACTTCTCAAGCTTGCACACTCTATTTGGATGCTTTAGATCGACAAAACCCTCTGGCTAAGCCATGTAAACATCCTCAGCCAACTTCCCATTCAGGAAGGCAGTCTTGACATCCATTTTCCATATCTCATAATCATGAAATGCGGCAATAGCTAGCATTACCCTAATAGATTTTATCTTCGCAACTGGTGAGAAGGTCTCATCATAGTCAACTCCGGGAGTTTGAGTAAATCCCTTCGTAACCAATCGCGCCTTGTATGTGTGCACATTCCCATCCATGTCGGTCTTCTTCTTGAAGATCCATTTGCACCCAACCGTCTTATGTCCGGGCACATTATCAACCAAATTCCAAACTTGGTTTTCATACATGGACTGAATCTCACTGTCCATTTCCTCTTTCCATTTTGTAGACTCCGGGCCTGCCATGGCTTCCTTATAGCAATTAGGTTCATCTAGATTTATTAGTGTACTATCACTAATATACATGTCCCCTTCGATAGTAATATGAAAACCATACAATTGGGGTTGAACTCTAACTCTTTCAGAACGTCTAAGAGGTAAGGATTGGTCAATAGGTTCAACCGGAGTTTCCTCCTCGGGTTGATTGCCAGCGGTGGAGGTTCCTTCATCACTCGACTCTTGAATCTCTTCAAGATCGATTTGCCTCCCACTGTCTCCTTGACTTATGAGTTCTCGCTCTCGGATTACCCCTCTCCTCTCAACGAAGACAACATTGTCACTCAGTCTATAGAAGAGATATCCAAAGGATTTCTGCGGGTAGCCGATGAAAATACATCGCCCACTACGAGGTTCGAGCTTGTCATGAGTTTCTCGTCTTACGAAAACTTCACAACCCCAAACCTTGATATGTGCCAACGAGGGAGCTTTCCCCGTCCACATCTCGTGAGGTGTTTTGGCAACCTTCTTTGTAGGGACTTGGTTAAGGATATGGGCGGCAGTCTCCAAGGCATACCCCCAGAATGAGATAGGTAGTGAAGCACGACTCATCATAGAATGAACCATGTCTAACAGGGTTCGATTACGCCTTTCTGCCACACCATTCAACTGCGGTGTCCTAGGTGGCATCAATTGCGAAACTATTCCGCATTCCTTGAGATAGTCGTGGAATTCAAGACTTAGGTACTCTCCTCCTCGATCGGATCAAAGCATCTTGATTTTCCTGCCCAATTGATTCTCCACTTCATGTTTGAATTCTTTGAACTTTTCAAACGTTTCTGACTAGTGTTTGATTAAGTAGATATACCCATATCTACTATAGTCATCGGTAAAAGTCACATAGAAGCGGTTCTCATCCTTTGTGGTAGATCTAAAGGGTCCACATACATTGGTATGTATGAGGTCCAATAAACCCTCACCCATCTCACATGTGCCAGTGAAGGGTGACTTGGTTATCTTTCCAAGTAAACAAGATTCACACGTGTCATCTTCTCTAAGGTCGAATGACTCCAACACTCCATCCTTTTGGAGTTGGGCTATGCGCTTCTTGTTGACATGTCCAAGACGACAATGCCACAAGGATGCTCTATCCATACTATTGGAAGAATCCATACATAACACATCATTTCCTAGGTTATCTACAACCATAAAAGTTTCATAAATTCCATTACAAGGCATTGCTTCAAAGTATAAAACATCATTTAGATAAGCATAAATAGAACCATTCATATTATTAGACGAATATCTAAATCCTTGTTTAAACAAACCATGAAAAGAAATGATGTTTCTTGCCATATCTGGCGAGTAGCAAAAATTATTTAAATCTAAATTCAATCCATTACTAAGCACTAAAGAATACACTCCAATCTTGGTAACAGGTGACGATCTTCTGTTCCCCATGATTAGATTTATTCTTCCGAGCTCCACATCTCTACTTTTTCCTAGTCCCTGCAAATCAGAACAAATGTGGTAACCACATCCTGTGTCAAGAACCCAAGAAATAGTGTGGGATGAATTACTAGATTTAATTGTGTATATACTTGCAAAAGATGGCTTGATCTTTCCATCCTTGATGGCCTGCAGATATTTTGGGCAACTTCTCTTCCAATGCCCTATTTTGTGGCAATGATATGTGCATATTTAGTGTGTATTAAGTATAGTTTTTTATTCATATATTGGCTAAATTATCGCATATTATGGACAAAAGGTACTTAAAAGTGTTAAATTGTGTTTTTCAGTCTAAAGATGAAGCTCGGAAGCGAAAGGAAGCAAGAGAAGCGGTTGAGAGCTCAAGAGTGGAAAGAAGAAAGAAAACAGCCAAAATAAGGCTTCTACTCGTCGAGTTATCTCTTGACTCGACGAGTCCGGTCGCGGATTCAGAGAGATAAGCATTCGGAAGTCAAGACAGTTATCAGGTTACGACTAATGTGAGAGGGACTCGACGAGTCGCCATATGACTCGACGAGTCGGTATGCATATATAAAGATAACTCTTTAATACGAAAAAGGGAGAATTCTGGGAAGTTTCAGAGGTGTTAAGCTGCGAATAAGAAGCCAGAAGAACCCTAGAAGTCGACCAAAGAAGCTAGAATCCAATTCCGGGAGTAATTAAGGCGTAATTTCATCATTCTACTTAATTCTTTTGTTTTGTCAATATGATTAAGCAACTTGAATTTATTTGTTTGCTGTTATTCACCTTAGTTATGAACTAATTTCTTTATACTTCTGTTTGGGGATACAAAGTTGACAATATGGTTTGATTGATTGGTAGGATTAATTCTAAGTTGGTGATTAATTGTTATTTTAGCTTGCTAAAGAACCTTGTGTATGAATGATAATTTATTTTCTGTTAATAGGAAGATAGTTAATTAGCATGAACATCTATTAATTATCAACCTCATATGATAAGTGACCACTAAATCATATGTCTAGGATTAATGAATATGAAACTAGGATTAATAAGTAAATTGAGTAAATTCATGTGCAAGCTTGTAAGATGACTATTGAACAAGAGGTTAATTAAAAATAACAATTTAATTAGCTATTGCAAGTCTAACTTAACCCGAATAATTAATCTAGTAAATATAATTAAGTTAAGCAATTGGCCACTGTTTGAATTAGTCTATTTGCTAAGGATTAGGGTAGTGAACACAACTTAATCACTTGAATCGGTAACCAACGAAAGAATTAATCCATTGCACTATTACCTTAAAAGCAACCATAAAGTTAACTGAGTTGAACTAAACAGAAGTTTCTTTCCCATTATTGAATCTAGTTAATTTGTTCTTTTCTAGCCTTGCATTAGTTTTGTTTAATAAGTTTCTAGTCTTGTAAAACTAGAGAAAAACCCTTATTTGCTAAAGTAATTTAGATAGAATTAGTTTTTAATTTAATTTGCCGTTCCCTGTGTTCGATACCCTGCTTATTTAGCTATACCACAATTGATAGGTTCACTGCCTTTTGTGTGTTATTTGATAATTAAAAGTAGGTTTAAAACTAGTGGGTTTTACACACATCAAGTTTTTGGCGCCGTTGCCGGGGAACGGTTCTAAAATTAGCATTAAATTCTAATTCAATCGACCCTTTTGGTAAGATTCATCTTACGCAGAGTTAATTTCTGTTCAATTTTTGTTTAAGTAAAAAAAAAAAAAAAAAAAAAAAAAAAAAAAAAAAAAAAAAAAAAAACTGATTTTCACGTGAACTCGCCGAGTGTATTCGCCCCGACTCGGCGAGTCTGACGCTGAATCAGATTAAATTTTTTGTTCTTTTTACGCGTTCTGTTTTGTTTTAAGTTGCAGTTAGTTCATGACCCGAGGATCTTCTACACCTCTAATTCCTCCTCTTGAAGATCCGGAAACCGCATTAAGAAGAAACAAGGGCAAAACCGTTGGAGAAACCACCTCTTCAAAGAACTCACCACTCAAAAACTTCAAATCCGTGTTTGGCAAGAAGAGGAGCAGCAAAGCAGGAGCATCCAGTGCGTCGTTGTCAACCGAAGATCCGATCCCGAAAGACACCGAATACGAGACCGAAGAAGAAAGCGAGCACACATCCGATATTGAAGAAGACTTAGCCACCGCAATGGCTAATATTGACGAGATCCCCATGGGGGAGTGGAAGAAAAAGATGCGTGATGACACCGGCCCGGGACTTGTGCAACCCGCAATCCCCGCTACCGCTACATTCGAACTAAAGGTCCATATTCTCCCTCAACTCAAGGAGATACCATTTCACGGGAGAGATCATGAAGACGCCTATAAGCACTTAGATGAAGTAAATGACGTGGCGGATTACTTCAATGTACCTAATGTGCCCCGCGAGGTCCAGCTACTACGCATGCTTCCTGTCACGTTCAAAGGAGCTGCAAATGATTGGTTGAAGTCACTCCTTCCCGGATCAGTTACTACATGGGCGAAAATGAAAGAAGAGTTCATAGATCACTTCTGCCCACCTTCCAAAATAGCCAAGCTAAAGAAAGCCATTGCCAACTTCGAGCAACAACCCGGAGAATCTCTTTATGAAGCTTGGGAAAGGTACAAGAGCCTACTTAGAAATTGCCCACACCATGATCTAAATAGCCAACAGGAGGTCTCCATCTTTTATGATGGAGTAAATGTCACCACAAGGCAACTACTCGATTCACAAGGCCCGCTCACCCGAAAGCCACCTCCGGAAATAAAGGAATTGATTGAAGAATTCTCTAAGCATTCTAGAGAATACCACAATCCGAGGAATGAAGTGAGTCGTGGAGCAGTAAACTCAGTGAACGATGGCATGGCGGCGGTAATAGCTAAACTCGATAGCCTAGACCGAAGAATGACGAAAATGGATCAAACGATCCATGCTATTAGGGTAGGATGCGAAAATTGTGGCCGCCCCCATCTTACAAAGGATTGTGATCGAGACGAGAATGGAAATAAAAAGGCTCAAGTATTTTATTCCAGTGGCGACAGATATGATGAAGACTGGAGGAAACCGAAGAAGGAGTGGCTCCCATACGAAGAGTACAGAAAGGCTAAGGAAGAAAAATATAAGCAGAGGGAGAGGGGTTATTATCAAAAGGAGGAACCGGTGACGGACAAGAAGACGAACTTAGAAGACATACTTACAAAATTCATAAGCGCGTCCGAGAAAAGGCATAATGATCACGATGTAGCAATGCAAGAAACCAGGAACATGTTGAGGAATCAGCAAGCTTCCATTCTCAACATTGAGAAACAACTGGGCCAACTTGCACATCAAGTAAACGAAAGAAGACCGGGTCAACTTCCGAGCAACACCCAACCCAATCCAAGGAACGAGAACGTGAGCGTTATAACCTCCAGCGGTGAAGAAGAATTGGCAGAAACACTAAGGGTTTCCAAAGGGAAGGCAGAAAAGGAAGAAGAACCAGAACGAGAAGAACTCGATCCGACTCGCCGAGTCACCAAAATGGACTCGACGAGTCCAGTCGGGAAGGATAAAAATGCAAGTTTTCTGAAGACATACAACCCTCCTTTGCCATACCCATCCAGAGCCATTCCTTCAGAAAAAGTTCAAGCCTATAG
This sequence comes from Lactuca sativa, assembly GCF_002870075.4. Classification (NCBI taxonomy): domain Eukaryota; kingdom Viridiplantae; phylum Streptophyta; class Magnoliopsida; order Asterales; family Asteraceae; genus Lactuca; species Lactuca sativa. The sequence continues at coordinate 161,170,896 of NC_056623.2, read as the reverse complement.
AACCTTCATGGAGCATGTTAAAGCCTTACAAGTCAATATGCCATTCGTGGACACAATGCTCCAAACTCCCAAATACTTTAACTTGCTTAAGGGTTTGTTTGCTGCCAGGAGAGATCTTGCTGAAGTCGCGGAGATATTGATGAATGAGCTACCTGAGAAGAAGGTTGATCCGGGTAATATAGTAATCCCATGCCAATTTGGCAATGATGTTTCCACACGAGCTTTGGCTGATTCAGGGGCAAGCATTAATTTGATGCCCTATTCATTCTTTAAGAAGCTAAATTTACCAGCGCCAAAGCCGGTAAATATGAGAATCCATTTGGCAAATAAAACAATTATTCATCCACAAGGCATATGTGAAAATCTCCTTATCAAAGTAGACAAGTTTATCTTCCCAGTAGACTTTGTGGTGGTGGAGATGAAAGAAGACCCCGAAATACCAATTATTTTGGGCAGAACATTCTTAAACACCGCATGTGCCCTAATTGACATATCCGAGACTACTTTGACATTAAGAGTGGGTGATGAGTCGGTGATGTTTAAAGCTAATCCAGAGATCAAGCAAGAAGAAGAAAAGCGAGAAGAAATCTCATCTATCCAATTAGATGATGAGGTATTGCAAAAAGAGCTTGATATTTTATTAAAAGAAGACCCAAGTAAGTTCACGCTACACTCAGAAGAAGTTTCAGATGCTGACAAAGACTTGGAGGAGCTAGAAAAGCTACTGGAAGGAGCCGACTCAGACAACGATCCACAATTGATGAAACCCGACCCGACTCGCCGAGTCGACATAATGGACTCGACGAGTCCAGTTGATTTGGAGAAAAACTTAACTCAAGCTGATTTATTTGTTGACAGTTCTTCACATACCCTGGATTCAGTTACTGTGAGTGGTTCTTTGGAAGAACAATCTGCAGAAAAAATAAAAGGAATGGAGGTCCAACACGCCAACGTGGCATGCCTTGAGATGATGCCATTTGGAAAAGAGTCGAGCACAAAAGAGAATGAAGCCATAAATGGAAGCGGAGCGGAAGCTGATCCCCAATTCACCACTAAACCTAGAGCACGGACCAATATGAAGTATGAAGTTATCAAATTTAAAGAGAAGGAGGTTCAAAAATTGGTGAAAAAGCATGGGTTGAAAAAGAAGAAGAGGAAAAGAGAGGCCCAACCAGCTGAGGATGATACAGCGAAAAAGAGAAGAGACGAATTGAAAAGGGCTTACAAGAAAAAGATTCACGCCTACAAGACTAAGTATAAACCGCAAAAAGTACGGCGCACATTCCCGATGCTTGAAGGCGACAAAACGTAAATGGGAAGGAGTCTAGCTAATGACTCCTCAAAAAGAAGCGCTTGGCGGGAGGCAACCCGTCGTCAGAGTTTGCTTTCTTTTACTCTTTAGTTTTTTTTCATTTATTGTTTTTGTTTTGTGTTTTAATGTTAATCTTCCAAATCATCGAACTTGTCTGCTTAAGGGAGCACCTAGCTTAAGAGTGGGATGAGAATATTTTCAATAAATAACAAAATTTCAAAAATTAGAAATGTTTTATAAACGACTCGCCGAGTCTGACCCTGACTCGACGAGTACATACTGATATCAGAAAAAATTTTAACTGCTCGCTGGGACTCGCCGAGTCTGACCCTGACTCGACGAGTCGAGCTTATTTACAGAAAAAAATAAACATTTTCGAAATTACTTTTACATGTAATAGGGTTTTAACCCTAAAAGTTTAATTTTCACATTACACTCGTCGGGTACACTTCTCTCTCAAGCATTCAAGACTTCTTCAACCTCTCTTCCAAATCTTCAAGAATTAAACTAAAAAGGTGACAACTTTCTTCTTGTTTTCTAGATAGAAAGTGATATTAAGGCCATCTACACTTGCAGTTTCATGAAAAAAACCCGTTTTTGAAATAGTGACTAAATTCTAGGTTTTTGATTTTATCATGGATCTTGTTGTTTTGAATGTTTATTATGGCCTTGGTACTTGGTAGGAAGTCCCTGAACAAAACCCTTGCAAGAATTTAGAGATTACATGGTTCAATTTGGTGAAACCCGTCGACTGACTCGTACAGGTCCCGCGACTCGCCGAGTCGGGCATGGACTCGACGAGTCTAGTCGAGATGCAGAAACAGTTCGGCTTGTTAACATTCTGTGTTTTCTGGGTATGGTTTATATGTTTTGCAGGAATCATGTTTAGAAGAGGACAATCTTCAAGGGGTAGCCAAGAGGAATTTCCATGGTTAAACTTCCCGCAAATCGAGTCCGTTTCAACAATGCGGAAGTGGAAAAAGAAGCTTGCCGATATTAAAAAGAAGGAGGTTTATGTCCCGAACAGAATAGATTGGGAATGGTTGCAAACGGTGCGATATGAAGAAGAATTAGCTCCATACCTTTTAAGGGAATTTCAACATGGCGGCGAGTCAATGATATGTGATGGATGGAGCCGGGTCTTCCGCATACAAGAGCCGGTGTATTTGGAGCTTTGCTTGGAGTTCTTTTCCACGGTATCTTTTACCGGTGGAGTGGATTTGTATCATCCGGCAAGTTTTACATTTTGTCTTGGGGGCGAGTATCATCAATGCTCGGTGGTGGATCTTGCTTGCCGGCTAGGGATCTATGATCAACCGTTGGTTTCTACGAACCTCTTTCGGGCCTTTTTGGCAACCACTCACATGGTGTTTCCCGATGGGGTTACTAGCACGGGTTGGTGGCACACTATTGGGAATAAAGTTTATATCCCGAAGTCCGCGCAGGAAGGGAGCATCCGATCCCCGACCCACCGCCTCATTCACCGCCTTATTTCCTCCACCATCAACCAAAGGAAAGACGATGACAAGGTCTCCAACCTTGATGTTTTCTACTTATGGAGCATAATAACACCCGGCGTCTTTTGCAACATTCCATGGTGTATTGCCTCATACCTTTCGGAAGGTGCGGTCAAAGATCGCAAAACATCGCGCATCAATGGAGGCATGTTTGTCACCCGTTTGGCTAATTCATTCGGGTTGATGAACCGTGGTGCCTGGAACCTCATGACTTTGATCCCGACACCCCCATTTAATCCTATTCTTTTCCGCAGGGCCCGAATTATTGAAGACTATAGTGGTGGCCATTATGCCATCCCAAATGATGACCCGGTTGTAGGTCCTGAAGCACCGGGAAGGAGGGTGAGACCGAGAAGAGAACGGGATATGGAGGATGAGCCGCCGGTGATTCCGGTAGAGAATGAAGATGTACCAATGGATTGGTACAACATAGAGATGAGGCGGATGCAAGACCAAATGGCGCGGGGGCTAAATTTTAGCAATCAATCCCACATACGACTTTTTGACCACTTCAATATTCCACATATTGATGGTGGGAATTATCCATATATTCCATCGTGGGACGAGAGGATTAGTGCACGCCATAGCGGAGCGGGAGGAAGTGGAGCCAATAACGATGATGAGGAGGATGAGGATTAATTTTTGTGTTTTTGTGTTTAAACAATTTGCATTTTTATTTTGTTTTATTTTTGGTGTGTATGCTTTAAGGTATTATTTTGTTTAATAGTTGTTTGCTTTAAGTATTTTCAGGATTGCATTTTGATTGCTTAGGATGAGGTAAAGCATGGTTGTTTTTCGTGTGAGAGCGAGTCAAGGAAGCGAGTTTTTAACGTCACAGTATCGAGTCCGGTCTTAGGAGGTATGAGCAATTGAGTCCAAATGTGAGGAAGGGTTAAAAAAGTTTTTAGAAGCTAAAACAGTTGCAAAATACCAAGATTTTTCGTTCAGTGGCCTACTCGACGAGTGCACTAAGCAGACTCGCCGAGTCGCCTTGTATTTCTACATATTCTGAGAAGGCGCGCTGGTACTCGACGAGTCCATCATACGACTCGACGAGTCGATCATCTTTTATACCGATGGACTGCTGATTTGATGCTGCTACTGGTCCCACTTGCTCGCTTATTCTTCCATTTCCTTTCTTGAAGATCTTACACTAATTTCCGCGTATTTGGAGCGACCCACATGAGTTTTGACACCCAAGGCATGGATGAGATGTTACCATGTCTAAAGTTGATTGAAGTTGGAGCTTAACATGGAAGTGATCAGCCTATCTACTACTATCCCAGGGGAGTTTGTTCCAATTCTCTTCTTATTTTTATTGTTCTTTATCATGCATAATATGCAATGAGGGCATTGCATCACATAAGTGTGGGGTAGGGGGTTGGTTACATACTAGTCAATTTTAAAAAAAAATTTGCATACCAAAAGTATTATTTAGGATTTAATTAGAAAATTTTGGTAAAAATTAGGATTTCATGTTAGAATTGTGTTAATAATTGCATGACAACCCAAATGTTTAGTTGAGCCTATATACGTTCTAGTGCATTTGTGGCTTCCTTATTTCAGTGAAATCATGAGACAAAAACACGACCTCGCTCAGCCTGAGGGATGCAATATGTTTAGTAGCCTAAACCTGAAATGTATCCAGGAAAATTTTTATCATTAGCCAATAAAGGTTGAAGTTGAGCGCCCCTGCTTAAGCATGTAGGATTTGAGTGAAAAAAAAAAAAAAAAAAAAAAAAAAAAAAAAAGTGAGAAATACATGAAAAAAAAAGAGAGAAAAAAATTACAAGAAAAGTTATAAGAATTTTGGAGCATCAAAGTTAAGTATGAAGTTCAAAGATCAAAATTCCAAAAATCCAAAAAGTTGAAGATACCAAAGAAATCAAACAATAAAGGTGGTGAATTCAAAGAGATTAAAGATCAAATGTCAAAGAAGTGAAGAATTTCAAAGAATTCCATAGTGGTATCGGATAAATTGTAATTTTCTAGAATATGTATGCTTGGGTTGCTCGATTAAAAATACCTTGAGGTTAAGAGTTTTTCTGAGGATGGATTCGGAGGGTTGCATAAAATGAGCATAGTTCGGGGTGAGTGGGCAAATGTTTATGAGGATTGTGAGTATTTGAAGTATGGGGGGGTTTTTAGGAATTTTAGACACAAATGCATGCGTTGCGGTCTTGGCGTAATGGTTGGGTTGGATTGGAGTTATTATATGTGATTCTAATATGATTAAAATTCAGTTTTGCTTGAGGGCAAGCAAAAGACAAGTGTGGGGTATTTTGATATGTGCATATTTAGTGTGTATTAAGTATAGTTTTTTATTCATATATTGGCTAAATTATCGCATATTATGGACAAAAGGTACTTAAAAGTGTTAAATTGTGTTTTTCAGTCCAAAGATGAAGCTCGGAAGCGAAAGGAAGCAAGAGAAGCGGTTGAGAGCTCAAGAGTGGAAAGAAGAAAGAAAACAGCCAAAATAAGGCTTCTACTCGTCGAGTTATCTCTTGACTCGACGAGTCCGGTCGCGGATTCAGAGAGATAAGCATTCGGAAGTCAAGACAGTTATCAGGTTACGACTAATGTGAGAGGGACTCGACGAGTCGCCATATGACTCGACGAGTCGATATGCATATATAAAGATAACTCTTTAATACGAAAAAGGGAGAATTCTAGGAAGTTTCAGAGGTGTTAAGCTGCGAATAAGAAGCCAGAAGAACCCTAGAAATCGACCAAAGAAGCTAGAATCCAATTCCGGGAGTAATTAAGGCGTAATTTCATCATTCTACTTAATTCTTTTGTTTTGTCAATATGATTAAGCAACTTGAATTTATTTGTTTGCTGTTATTCACCTTAGTTATGAACTAATTTCTTTATACTTCTGTTTGGGGATACAAAGTTGACAATATGGTTTGATTGATTGGTAGGATTAATTCTAAGTTGGTGATTAATTGTTATTTTAGCTTGCTAAAGAACCTTGTGTATGAATGATAATTTATTTTCTGTTAATAGGAAGATAGTTAATTAGCATGAACATCTATTAATTATCAACCTCATATGATAAGTGACCACTAAATCATATGTCTAGGATTAATGAATATGAAACTAGGATTAATAAGTAAATTGAGTAAATTCATGTGCAAGCTTGTAAGATGACTATTGAACAAGAGGTTAATTAAAAATAACAATTTAATTAGCTATTGCAAGTCTAACTTAACCCGAATAATTAATCTAGTAAATATAATTAAGTTAAGCAATTGGCCACTGTTTGAATTAGTCTATTTGCTAAGGATTAGGGTAGTGAACACAACTTAATCACTTGAATCGGTAACCAACGAAAGAATTAATCCATTGCACTATTACCTTAAAAGCAACCATAAAGTTAACTGAGTTGAACTAAACAGAAGTTTCTTTCCCATTATTGAATCTAGTTAATTTGTTCTTTTCTAGCCTTGCATTAGTTTTGTTTAATAAGTTTCTAGTCTTGTAAAACTAGAGAAAAACCCTTATTTGCTAAAGTAATTTAGATAGAATTAGTTTTTAATTTAATTTGCCGTTCCCTGTGTTCGATACCCTGCTTATTTAGCTATACCACAATTGATAGGTTCACTGCCTTTTGTGTGTTATTTGATAATTAAAAGTAGGTTTAAAACTAGTGGGTTTTACACACATCAGGCAATGATGGCACTCCGCCTCCTTTGGGTTACGGTTGGGCTTAGCAGGATCAACCTTGGTCCTACTAGAAGAGGAACCATCTTGGGACTTTCCCTTGCGGTGGTTCTTAGAAGAAGCCTTCCTCTTCTTGCCCCTTCCCTACCCAATTGCCAAAACAAGAGCAGCAGACGGATTGGGAGATGGTGCAACAGACTTGCCCTTAAGATTGCTCTCAGCAGTCCTTAGGAGCCGTTGGAGTTTGCTTAGGGTGACCTCTTCCTTGTTCATGTGGTAGGTCATCCTAAATTGGTAGTAGCATGAGGGTAAGGAGTGAAGAACAATGTCGATAGCCAAATCTTCCCCAAAGTTGACATTCAACTTGCGAAGACGATCGACATACCATTGCATCTTTTGCAAGTGCACGGTAAGAGATTCTCCACTTCCCATTTTAGCAGTGATCATATTCGTTATGATCTCATAGCATTCTTGCCTCGCGCTTTGGTGGTATCGCTCCATCAAGTCTAGATGCATCTCATAAGGATACATGTCCTCATAGGTGGCTATCATGATGCGATGGACTTTCTTGCATCACGCTCATGTGTTTCAAACACAACCATTTCTTCGGGAGTGGCAGTTTCTGGATTGATCTTTTCGAGCTTCTCATCGAGAACATACTCCTTGTCCACATAACACACGATTGTGCGAATGTATCTTATCCATTCGCTAAAGTTCGATCCATCAAAAGCCACTTTTTGACAAGGGCTCATTAGCGTGAATGAGCTAGCAGCAACGTTGTTTGTGTTCGACATCTACAAATAGAAAGGACAAAGTTTGATTAGAATTTGGATCCCTAATTAAACACCCAGAATGAAAATTAGGGCTAGGACCCAACAACATTATTTACATATTAGAAAAGGGATATCGTAATCCAACATGCAAATAATTTGGAGGTAAGTGAATGACGATTCACTAATTCTTCACCATGAAAAACATAAGCTTTAAGATTTAAATGTATTTAGAATTCCTAGATTTTGAGATTCATTGAACTTTTCAATGGCATGTTTAAATCTCGATATGCCCCTCTAGTTTGTGACTGGGATACCGAGGATCACAAAGCGGGTGTGAATAACCATGCAAATCTACATGGTGCCTTCATTGTTACAATCACCTATTCGATGTGCCGGTAAACCACACACGCTCCATCGAACTATGACAAACAATGAATCACTCTTTGCCACCTTTTCTTGGACCCAGTTAGTGTGTCGGTTAACCACACACGCTCCACTAACATCTAAACAAGGGTGCAAAGTGTAATTTCATGGGATTGCATCAATTCACTTTTCCTAAATTCACTAAGATTGGGAATTTTATAAAATAGTTTAGTTACTTTATATATTCATTATACTTATTAATGAGGAGAGAGAGTTGCCCTATCCTACCTATTCGGCTAACGTCCCTCCATCGATCAAGCAAGCGGTGGGTGTGAGTGTACACCCATTAAGCGCCATTTTATAGGCAGCATCCTTATACCCACCTTATAGACCGGCTTCATGAATGAGGCCTACTAACGGTAAGACTAGCATATTTTAACATATATATATATATATATATATATATATATTAAGCTTCTAATCATATCATAGTATAGGGTTGAATTTTAAACTTGTAAAATTCTAGTGTTTTAAATTTAAATTATTCAAATTAAACTTTTAATCACAAAACTTAAATTTCAAAACTTGAGGACAAGTTTTAAACTTTTCAAAACATGAGGATCAAATAGCAAATAATGTAAATCAACAATTAGATTATCTCAATTTGATCTAATTCATTATTACTTGCAAAACAATTCACCAATTTAATTCAAATAATCAATTATTATCACATAAGGAAATTATTATTCAATTAATTGGTAATTATCTTTTGTTTGGTCAAGAATATACTCATATATATAGTTAAAATCGGATTTTAATGACCCAAAACAGTTAAGGCAAGTTTCCTCAAGAAAAACAGCAACAAATCCCGACAGTTCCTCTTTCTGATGCTCGAACTCACCGAGCACCCACTATGGACTCGCCGAGTTGGAGCTACTCGCCAAGTCCACAGTGGAACTCGCCGAGTTCGTCAGGCAGAAGACAAAAATCAAATTTTGCAAGCAACAAGCAGTTAACCAATGCATCAATTCAATAGAAATCAATCAAGGCTCTGATACCACTGATGGGTTTGAGCCATGAGAACTTTCCTATGGGCACATGCAAACCCTAATGCTTGGATCTAGGTTTCTCTAATTGAACATGCATTGAATCCAAGACTTACAATACTAGATCTAATGTAAACAATTGAATCAAATCATATGTAATTGGATCTAGAACAATACCTTACTTGCTTGATTCTTCTTTTCCTTAGAGCTTAGAGTCATAATTGTCACTCCTCTAATGGCTTACAAACACCAACTGGCAAGAGGATGATATTGAGAGAGAGAGAGGAGAGGGTGAGAAATCGGCCTTATGGTTCCTTGCCTTGCATGAGTGTCGATTTCCCTCACCCTAGGGGTCTATTTATACTATGGGATACTAGAGTTTCACCTTAAACCCTAATTGAATAACTTAGGCCCTAAGAAATCCAAGATCCTTCTAGATACTAGGCTTGGACGGATTTTAAGGTTCCCTAACCCTAAATTTCGTCCACCCCATTTCCTATAAGGATAGATAGCCCAAAACACAACTATCACACTTTTGACAGTTTATGCCCCTTTATTCAATTAACCTCTTTAAGTTATCAAATTAATTCTGAATTAATATATAACTTATATTAATCAAATAATATTATTATCCCTTTAATATTATTCCCATAATATATTAACAATAATATTTCTTCTCTCTTAACAAATCATCCTGTCAAGTTGCTATGGTGAAGGTAACCCAAAAGGACCATGCATAACCAGGTCAAGTACTTACCAAATATAGTTACAACCTTAGACACTAATCCAACACTGACAACATATATTCAATTGTTTTGGCTGGAATTGGACTAGGAACATTACCCTAAGATGTTTTTGGACTTATAAACTTGTTTTTGATGTGGTAATGTTCATGCTAATCCAATCTCTAAGATAATTGTCATAATTTCAAGATTTGTATTAGTTTGTATGTTCATGCTAATTTCTTAAAGATTGATGATTTGAATTATCTTGTTCTTTTGAGGTTCTTAGATTAATAGAAAAGTTGTGTGAAATAGTTGTTTTCAATCCATTTTAATTTAAGAGTTGATTCCAATGTGTGTTTTTGTAACTTGTCCTCAAGTTATATGAAAAGTCACATTTAAGAATCATAATACTCATAAAAGTTGGCAAAGGTTACAAAATGAAGAGTCTAGTTCTAATTAAATGGTTATATGACTCCATAACTCGTCCTCAAGTTATGGAGGTTCAAGAGTCTCTTCATTAAATAATAAATAAAAAACAAAAGTGTAACCTTAATTAGTTTCATAAGTTACAATAAATTTTTTTTTTTATTAATTAGTTTAAAGTCTTCCATAACTTGTCCTCAAGTTATGGAACTTGAAGAGTTTTTTTTTTTTTAATTAAAACTACTATAAACTCATAAGTTATGGAATTAATTAGTTTTGAATAGTTTCAAAACTTGCCCTCAAGTTTTGGAATTTGAAAAGTTTCACTCATGAATACATTAATTCCAAGTTAGCCCTTAGAATTTTAAAAAGTTAAAATTCAACCCTTATACTTTATAATATTATAAGTTAATAATATTTATATATATGTATAAGAGTAAAGTTAGTCTTACCGTTAGTAGGCCTCATTCACGAAGTCGGTCTATAAGGGGGGTATAAGGTTACTGCCTATAAAATGGCAGTTTAATGGGTGTCTACTCTCACCCACCGCTTCCTTGACTGGTGGAGGGTTGTTTGCCGAACGGGTAGGACAAGGACTATAATTCTCCTCTCATTAAAAGTATTAATGATAAATACTAAGTAACTAAACTCTTATTAATACCCAATCTTAGTTACTTAGGAAAATGTGAATTTGGTGTTAACCCATGAAATTACACTTTGCACTTTGCTTAAGTCGTTAGTGAAACGTGTGTGGTTAACCGGCACACTAACCTGGACTTAACAAGGTAGGCAAAGGGTAACCTAATATTTATCTTAGTATCAGTGGAGCGTGTGTGGTTAACCGGCACACTGATTAAGGGGTAAGTATTAAGGGTACCAAGTGTATTTGCATGGTTACTCACACCTTGTTTTGTGATCCTCGACATCCCAGTCACAAAACCTGAAGGGAACACTCGAGATTGAAACATGCCTTTGAATAGTTCAATGAATCTCAAAGATCTAGGAGTTTCAAATCCAATTAAGACCTAATAAATTATTTCGTTTTTCATGGTGGAAATTAGTGAATCGTTATTCACCTACCTTCAAGTATTTTATAGCTTGGATTACAACTCTTCTAAGTTATAAAAAAGTTTGTTGGGTCCTAGCCTTAATATTTCATATTGGGTGTCATATTAAGGACTTTAAATCAACTATCTTCAATATCTCCTAAAAAGATGTCTGGTCTAGACATTTATAATCTTCCCAAATCTCTTGAAACAAGCTTTCCTAAATAAAGATGATGTCCCATGGATATCATACTTCTTTCACCTCCTCCAGTAACTCTCCCTAACCCACAAGTTCCTAAAACGTTTAAGGTCACTCAAGCCCTATTGGCAAGGCAAGGTCTAGGTGTGATCACATCTTGGAGATGTAGTCACATATTGACAAGTCGAGAGATTTGGGTGTCAAAATCTTGAGAAAGTTGGTGTCTTAACTACTTTCTAAGTCACATAGTGAGATATTTTGGGAATCCTATGAAACAGACTAAGACAACACCCTTCATGATCTTATCTATTTGCTAAGATCAACTTCCTAAAATGCTGTGGACATTGACAATGATGACATTGGAAATCCAGTAAAGCTCTCTCTTCCCAATGGAAAGGGATCGGCCATAGTCAACTCGGTTGACCAAATGGTAAAGAGAGAGGCTAAGTCTAAGATACTCCCATTATCAAGGGTCCATAGGTAGCTATTGCCAAAGGAAGGGGCATTGGTTGCAAAGCTGCCAAATTTACCTAAGGATGTTAAAGTCAATAAGTTTGACTCTACTTCAGGTAAAGCCCATTGTCTAACTCTATTAAGTACATGCTGATTTTGATCGCGAAGATGGATTTCAATTGCATGGTTCGGTGATCAGAATTTTGGGCTATTACTTAAGAGTTATGATATTTATATTGCTTAGGAATAGATAATAACAAGGTTTTCATATGGATTGTAAGGATAAGTTTTTCCACAAAGTTTTAAAACAAAAGAAAAAGGTTTTGATTTTATTTATTTTAAGTATCCTTACAATGGAATTTGTGAAAAGTTGTTGCTTATAAGATTCCATTGATAGCAATATTGGAAAAAATGGATTTGATTCTTTCGGTTGTGGTAGTGTCTAATATTACCAAATAAGGAAAGATTCTCATCACCCAAGGTTCAATGGACCGAAACTTGGAATCATGCAAGTTGTATAGTATGATGAATGAGAACTTTCAGCTTGGAAAATTAAGACTAATTCCTTATGTGAATAAGGAAAGGACTAAGGGATCGAGTACACATTCTTGTGCACTGGTCAAGTCCACCACAAAAGATCAAGAAGAATATTTGTCATGATTTACTTAAGTTCAGTAAATATGGTTATACTTAAAAGTTTAAGTATAAGTTTGTAGCATTGGAGAAGTTTCAATGTGAGACAGAACGAATAAGAAGAATCAAAGTATGGCAGAAAGATAAAAGTTTCTCAATTCTGAAAAGATGGGAGAGTACTTTAGTATCATGTTTATGATCATCTTAATGATTAAGATACCGTATCACAATTGGTCCTCTAAGGTCATCTTAGTGCATTCTTATGACTAAGAAGAGGAGTCATGAAGTGTTGAAATGGTTAAATCAAAAAGATGAGTCATACTTCATTCCAAAACAATTCTTAGAGTCATACTCCAAGATTGTAACTTGAGTGACATATCTTAAAGAGGGTATGTTAACACTAGTCAAATGTAAGAGTAAAAGGTTATCTATTCATGTACATTTGAAATTGGTAAGTTGTGATGTTTTGGATAAAACAGAGACCAACTTAGGCCAATTGTGTAAAGTGTTAGTCTTGATAAAGAATCCACACTATCTCTTGAATATTTGACAAGAGAGTCTTATATGTCAAGAGGACAGTGGGAGCCTTAAAAATCTAGAAAGTTTTAAGACTTAATCAAGAATAAAACCTACAGTCCTTCACTATCACACGAATTAAGGTTTATAACCTATCGTGTTGAAATTTTGTTTGCCTATTCAAGTTGGCTTTGTATAGGAGTTCTGAGAGTTCTCAATTGGTTGCACAGCTACATGGAAGCAATGGCAGGCACCTGAACTGCCAAGTGGCAAGAATTTAAGATTGCACAAGTTTAATCCATATGAGTTTGGATTTGTCAGTAACCTTGTCTTGTGATTATGGTTTTGACAAATTCACATGGATAAGAACACATACACTATTAAATCTAAGTGTCATAAGGTTTCTCTCTGATTCATGAAAATGATGCTAAGGAAACACTTTCACTAAGTAGATTTTAGCTAGATAGCAATTGTGATATTTGCATTCTCAAAGTCGTTAGTGGAGCGTGTGTGGTTTACCGGCACACTAACATGGACTTGTGAGAAGTGGCAAAGGTCTAAACAATTGAGACTATGATTACGGCATCCCTTTTCATAGTTATAAAACTGTTTAGACACACATGTGAGCTATCTAAGAGAGGTGTATGATTTTGATAAAGTTTTATCAAAACAATCTAGTATCAGAAATATGAACTTTGGTATGAAAGTCAGCTGATTTCTGAGTACATGTCAAAGCTAGTGGGAGCATAAGTGTTATGCTAATAATCATCATGTTAGTGGGAGCATGATAATTATGATAAAAGTTGCAAGTTAGCAATGTTAATTATAGAAAAACAAAAGTTTCAATTCGTGAGGCGGCAGGGGTTGAAAAAGTTGTTTTGCTATAATTAAGGGAGAGGAAATTATACTTCATTTCAATTCTAAAAGATTAGATTGAGATTTTAATCGTATTTAGTCAAGGATATATATATATATATATATATATATATATATATATATATATATATATATATATATATATATATATATATATATATATATGAATTTCATGTTGGAATGGCTCAACATAAGGAAATTCTATATATGGGTCCATTATTTGCATTCTAAAATTCGATTATGATTACAACATCCCTTTTCATAATCTGGATTTTGAGAACTTGGCCAATTTAAATGGAAATATTATAGTAAAAGACTGGTTTAGTCTTTATGTGAGACACCATGAATCGTGTCCCATATGCTTCGGATATAGGATCGATTACATGTGCTATATTCATCTTTTCTAAATTTTCTAAATGCTTGGGGCATTATGAAGGGAAAAGGTCTAGAATTGGATATGACTAAAATGATTAAGCAATTGTCGAGGACAATCTAAGGTTTACCAAAGATTGGTTGCTCAAGGACAGTTAGAAGTATAATGTTAATTCTGGAAGGACCATATTGACATAATCTGTAAGGAGGCAACTCTTGTTCAGAAGTGATAGTCAAAATGGAATATGGAAATGTTTCAAAGTTAGAAATTATTCAATCTGTGTAAGATTAGGAAACTTAATGCAAGAAGGATGTTTCCAAGGAGCTGATCTCCTTTGGAATGCTCTGTAATGAGTGTTGTCAAGTCTTTCTGACTTTGTGCATAATCATTACAAGAGGATCAATGAATATAAGTTTAGAATCTAACAGATTTCAGTAAATGACATGAATTTGGAATTCTTGCATTTGCAGTAAGAATTTGGGACTGTGAAAAGAGGATCATTGGAGTGATGTTCAATTGATCTATTTCACAAAGTAAAGATCATAGACAAACATAGTATGCATACTTGGTGTATGGCATGACTAGTGTTTAGAAAACATAGTGTACATGCTTGGAGCATGGGACGACTATTGTTTTAAATTCAAGAATAAAGTTGATAGCTGAAACAGTATATAATGAATAATGTGTAGTCATATAGTGATAAATAAAAGGTGTTTTATTTATGTTCATTGGTTTTGATACCATATTGGATTCAATTATTATTGTGTTTCACTTTGCATGTTTTAACTTTTAGATTAACTAGGTTATTGTTTTGGATGACTAAGTTATTCAAACCATCCACAGTCGGCCATATGTTGGAAGTATATATGAATCAAGACTGTCATGGGTTGGCTTATAGAGGTCTAAGATGTTGGACAAAGGGCTACAACACTCATGAGTGCTCATAAGTTCTGAGTATTGGATTCAACCCGCGCTTATTGGGATCACTTCATAGATTTTATCACGAGTGATCATGAGACGATAATATCTTATATTCTTCAAACCTAGAGATATGAGTTGTTACTATGAGTTGGTTGTACATTGATTGCACGAAAATGCGTTCGGTAACTCGATGTTATAAAACGTGCCTTTGTGTATGATTCAACAAGTAGTAGAACAAGCCATATAAGTCAAAGTTTATCCATTCCTTTGACCTTCGGGATAAAATTCATATCTGTGGGCCCCTCGATGATTTAATGATGATACATGTGAGTGCTTGGCCAAGCCAGGACTGATTTGATCTGTTCAATCAGTCAGTCATCATGAATCGGAAATCGGGAAACAAAAAATGGACAGAGAGAATGATTTTAATCCATGGCTCAGTCCATATGATATCTAGAATGGAGGAATATATGATCCCTTATCTAATGGACAGGTCATTGACAAAGCTCAAAGTTCATCGACAAGGTCAGAGTTCAACAGAAGCTTTTGAGAGCTACGATTGCTGATTGGTTCCTGAAGTCATACGCAATAATAGTTTTAGACTTATCCAAGTGGGAGACTATTGGATTAATGTCTAAGTCCATAAGTATAATTGGTAAGACTTGACCCGACCCGACATGGTCCATTTGGGTTGCATGGCATCATGCATTTGCATAGACTATAATGAGAGAAATAACACTTAAGGTTGGTTAATATATTATAAGTTCTAATATATTAATAAGGTTATTTAATTAGTATTGATCAAGAATTAATTTGGAATTAATTAAGTGATCAAAAGGAGACTAATTAAATATATGGGTTGATTGTGTAAATTATTCATTCTTATATATGTGGGCTTGTGATCCAAGATTCCTTATGTTGGACTTAGTCCATGGGGTGACCCATGGATACTCCATGGAGGTTAAAATACATGGACCTTAAGGAATGGGTAAAGTTATGAGTTACATGGAGTAACCCTAATAGCCACCATATAAATGAATCCCATGGCTCAAGAAATCGTGCACTATGTGTGAGTGTGAGGGCTAGACGATTTCAAGGAGTGTTAAAGTTTCTCTCAAGTTATTCCAAGTGTATTTGGTGTTGTGTGAACCATTTGAGGTGTCACACTTGGGGCACTAGGCACTCAAGCTTCATGAAGACATTCTACATCAAAGAGGTATGTATTCTATCTTGTTATATTCATTATTTTGTATGCTAGATTAGGATAATACCTTGGATGTTCATAATTGTATGTATAATAGAGAAAACATAGATCCAAGGTATTTAGGGTTGCATGTACATATAGGAGTGTTAGAATGCTCATAACCCTAGAGTTTTATT
Organism: Lactuca sativa; assembly: GCF_002870075.4. Classification (NCBI taxonomy): domain Eukaryota; kingdom Viridiplantae; phylum Streptophyta; class Magnoliopsida; order Asterales; family Asteraceae; genus Lactuca; species Lactuca sativa. The sequence goes on along the minus strand of NC_056623.2, from coordinate 161,154,671 downwards.
TTTGTGATAGTTCGGGGATTTTACTGGCCAGTAGCCGGAGGTTTTCTATGCGATTATTCATTGTGAGGTGAGTGTTTCTCATAGTAATTTTGGATTGAAGGCACCAAGGCCGACGCTTTTGGATTGTTATCTTGATTATTGGATGATTGAGAATGATCTGTAAGATTTGTATCCTCGTAGATAGATGATGTTATGCTTAGTGATCTGTAAGATCTGTCTGTTTGTTATTGGCTAGTTAATTGTATGATTACCTGTTATATATATATATATATATGTGTGTGTGTGTGTGTGTGTGTGTGTGTGTGTGTGTGTGTGTGTCGACATGGTGTATGAGTCGTTGGGTTGAGGCGGACCTGCTTTGTGCTAAAGGCCAACAGACCCAAGGCATCCCAGATAGACTCAACGCCATGGGGCATACCAGTCAGGTCGACGGCCTGGAGAACATTCCAAATAAGCTGAAGGTCCGATGTGGCGTACCGGTCATGCTTAAGTTTCTTTTAGGATACCAGATAAACTATAGGCCATTGGGGCGTTCCAGTCGAATTGAAGGCTCTGTATGCATGCTGATTATTGTATTATTCTTGTTTTCTGTTGTGTTGGTATTTTCGAGGAAACTCATTAAGCTTTGGGTTTACAGATTTGGATTTTGTTTCAGGTACCTCAGAGTATCGTGAAAAGGTGAAAGGGTGATTGTACACCTCCTCATGTTATGTTTTGTGATTTTGGGAAAACTCTGATGATAAACATGTTTGGAAAACTATAATTTAAACAATTATGATTTTGGTTGGTTTGAAAAGTTTAAAATTTTTTGAAATTTTATGATTGTTACACTTTAACTCAACCTCATCAGAATGAAACTACTCTGCAAGTTTACATAACAAATTAATTGTAATCCATTTATATTTTACGATATTAAAAATCAATATATTATTATACGACTTGGTACTATAGACTTCACAATGAATATACATCGAAATCAATCATACGGTTTACCACACAGGTGGCATAAGGTGCCAACAGATGTCCGTTAGGATTGGCTTTCAGAAGCAAGTTTTTTAACCTGAAGTCAATTCTGGTTTCATCTGAATTCTTCTTTTTCCATGTCAACCTTAAAGTCAACTTCGCTACAATAACTGTTGACCTATTTTTGTTAGAGCTGTTATTTTTTGTCTTCTTAGATGATGATCAGATTTGGTCCAAAAATTGTGTTGGAATTTTTTTCCCAAATACCATTATATAATTATCCATAATGCAACCATTCTGAGAAAGGCTATTGTTAGGGGCAAAATAGTAAAATACCTAAGTTCATGAATCAGAGGCAATACCTTGGTTGAATCTTTGCAATTCCATTCATATAAATTGTTCATGGGTTTCAAGTATCCTTCTCTGCCACCATGGTATGGTCTAAAGATTTCATATTCAGGTGCAAAAATAATACCTGGTGCCAGCAATGGGAATTATGCATTGAAGATAACATCCCCTATGATTACAATACCAAGGTTGAATACAAAGCCTGCATGAAAATGAGAGAACCTTTATGATTACAAAAAAAAAAAAAAAAAAAAAAAAAAAAAAAAAAAAAAAACAAAAACAAAAACAAAAACAAAACAAAAACAAAAACAAAAACAAAAACAAACATGTTTTTTTATGTTCTAAATGCAGAGAGTACATCAACGAGCAAAAGAATCGATTTCTACTAAATAACAAATCAATTGAAAATGCACAATGGAAAGTGGTAAGTTAAAATTTGATGTAATCGAGATAAAAAGGAATTTTCATGGTAAATCAAGCAAGAAAACCAGGAATTTTGGAACCATACTACATTTCCTCAACCTGCAGAAAACGAGAAAATAAATCATATGAGAAACACGATCCCTTTTGACAATCATGAAAAGCATGATTAATTCCATTTTGCTTGATTTTTGTTATCACCCCACTGTATTTCATCAGGGCAGCTGCACCAACAAAGAAACTAGAAAGTCGTGCATATAGATCTTTACGTTCTTTAAATATTATGACTAGTATTGCTGGCATCCATTTTTCCTTCATGAAAAAACTAAAAACAACATAATTCATCTATCTAATCGCTTAATGGATCTTGATTTTGAAGGTTTCTGTGAAACAAATATGAGAAAAAACAATGCATCAGTCAAATGCATAAGATTTTTTTATTTTACTTCATAATAATAAATTCTCAATCTATGCAACCGAACAGTGATTTAGTAATTAGTTTGTAGGTTCTTTCCTTTACTTGTGATGAACCAAAGAAATTCATCAAAAAAGCAATCGATTTTGTAGTCGCTCATCTTGGTTCGTTGGTTCACTCCCTAAAAAGGAGTTCACTATTGAACCTCATTCTAGAGGCGAGTTCATTTCCGGACCATCATCAGGAAACGAACCAAAGAACCGATTAGTAGCCATTCGATCACAACAAACCGATAAAATTTTAACACATTATATTCAAATTAAAGTTATATAAGGAAATAAAAATAATAAAACTGATTTAAATTAATCGATTATTGGAACCCATATTGATATTTGATAAAAATAAGTTATGCATCTATCAGATACATAGTGTTGGTAGGATAAATTGATAATGAATTTGTGAGAGATTTGATTGAAATATGTTAATCAATCAGATATGCTAATATGCATCGATATAATGAAAAAATGTTATGAATCTATTAAATTCACAGTTGATGTACAATGAAAACGTTGAATTATTGAGTCATTTGATTCTGATATATTAATGTTGTTAATTAAATTTAATCTATCGGATGAATCGATTTCGCTTTTAGTTAATGTTTATTCAAATTAGTGGAAAATGGAGCTGAATATAGATCGATATCTGATAGAAAAAACGTTATGCATCTATTAAATGCATAACTTGTAAAAAAAAGGTATGTTGATTCTTCTTGAATCGATTTTTTTGTTAATATTAAAAAAAGTTGAATTCAAATCGGTTTTGTTTTTACTGCAAATTGAAGAAGAATGCAAATCGATATCAATCATCAATAAACTATCCATCTTATATCACTATATGTCTTATCGATTTTGGAGATTTGAATCAATTTTTTTTAGTTAATATTAACTATTTTGCGTATGAAAATTGAATTCAATCATAAGACTTATTTGAATTGTAGATTATTTGATTAACATTAATGTATTTGAAATGAAAATTTACTTTATTAAATAATATATGCATTTGTCAAATGCATATATTTTTTTTAATCTGATGCGAATGGCTTTTCAATGTGCCCTAGGTCAAATTTTTTTTGAGTATAAGTCTTATCAGTTTGGTACATATTTCTTTCAGGGGCATATGTGTCAAATGTCAAAACTTTAAATTCTTGATATGACAATATGAATGCCGAAAATACATACTATTTTAGAAGCCATTTTGTTGCAAAAAGAAACACTATATTGAATATGTGTATGCATATGCATACAAAAATAACAAATAATCATATAAAGAGTTATTTGAATTGTCGGTTATTTGATTAACATGAATATATGTATGCATATGCTTATGTATGCAATTCATGTATTTATAATGTACATAAGTAATGTCAACCAAATCATGTGAATCAAAATATTTCATTTAATTAACATAGTTATTATAAGATTAATACAAAATTTACTTTAAGTATAATACTGTTCAATATATAAAAACAAATATTGTTTTCCCATAACAAAAGATACTTTAACAAAAGACATTATAATCAAAAGATATTCAAAACACAACAACTAACTATCATATCATATTCATCCTTCCTAGTCTCCTGCTAAAAGCATCAAACTTTATATGTTCCTTTTGATCATGTGGTAGATTGACAAACTCTTCTACCTCCTCCAACCCAACATTCTTGTTTACATTTACATCACACAGTAAAATTTTTGTTGCATATTTTTTTTTCTGAGACTCCACAGCTGCTCTAATTGATATTTTGATTATTCTTTCAATTCAACGTTAAATTTGACAGCACCCATAAATGTCTCCATATGCCTAATAAGGAACATTGCAGAATCTTTGTCATTTTGTACCGTTTGCCATTTCATTTTCTAAATATTTTCCCTTTTGTTCTTTATTTTCATTGGAATCCTATGTTTAATATCATATAAATATTTTGAAAATAGTTGAAGCTGAAAAAAAATATGTTATTATTATTCAAATGATATAGCAAATAAAAAATATAATAATTAATTAAATCTTACAATGTTTTCAGGAACACCACCATATATATCTTCATTAGTAATTTTCATATTATTAAGAATATGAACACTTCTTTTTGAAATATCAATAACTACTAAGTAGTAGTTGTTGCTTGACATACGTGAAAGAATGCCTGTTATGTAAATTTATGATAGAATTATAAAAAAAAAGAGAAAATATATGAAGATATTTACCTATGTATACATATGTATTCCATATATATGTATATTCTTATATATGCATATACATGCATGAATATGAATATATAAGAATATGCATATTCTTATATATTCATATACATATGCGTATACATGTTTACATAAGAATATATAGATAAATATAAAACGTTACTTACAATTTCCACTTTCTTAAAAAAAATCCATTTATCTTTAATAAGAGTCTCATTTACAGCTCTTCAAAAATCCAAATCAGCAATGTCAACATCAGATCCAAACTTCAAAGTATCCTTCTAAAAAAACAAATAAAAATAAGATTCAACAGTAATGGAATTCTATACAATTATAGATTTCAAATATAAAATAATTTTGAAATTATATACCAGTAATGAAATTCCAAAATAAAATCTTGATGGAGATTCAGCAGCTTTCCATTGTTCTCCAAAATTCAAAACAGTAGACCATGCATCAATACAATTAACGACAACTGATGTTTCTGAAATTAAACTTTCCAATGCAACTCTTGTTGTAAAATTTCCATCAGCAGTGTTGAAGATTACAAACCTGAAATAAAATTAAAATTAATACATATTCATACATATGCATATACATGTACATGTATGCATATTCATATGCATATGTATATTTTATATAAATATACATATACATATAGATATGCATACGTATGCATATACATACATATGAATATGCATACATACGCATATGTATATGCATACATATGAATATGCATATATATGCATATGCATATGTATATGTTATATAAATATTCAAATATATATATATATATATATATATATATATATATATATATATATATATATATAAATAAGTATTCATATGTAATCATATTCACAGCATGCATATTCATATGCATATACATATTTATGGATATAAAAAGATGCATATGAATATTCATATTCAGGCATGTATACTCATAAATATGCATATCAATACATAAAAATTCAATTTACCACTTTTCAATCTTTCAAGTTCCTTTATTCAACACCACCTCCTAAACAACATTTTATCTATTTATAATCTAAAAAGGTTTTACTATTTTAAGTGCAATTTGTAATCCGAATTTAATCAGGTGCCGTTGAAATTTGAAATTTATTCAAAGGTTTGTAATTGGATTAAGATTATAAATGAATATGATTTGTGAAGGAAAATGGATGAAATCAACTTCTTTTACATTTTCTTGATCAAACTAAACCCAATTAGGAGAAACCCATCTTCTAATTAGTATATACGTTTAATCATCTTCAACATCTAAATCTAAAAAAAGAAACAATTGTTGGAATTCAAAGTGATCTTTCTGTTAATGAAAAAACAAAGCTACAAATATACTCAAAAAGGGTAGCTTACTGTGAAAAAAAAAGTGGTATTTGTTTCATGCATTTCATTGAGCACTTGATGTGCATCTCTAACAGGCAAGAAAAGGTTTATAGATCCCTTACAAGAAATTTCGTTATTCCAGGTGTAGTAATGAAAGGGAAAAGAGTCAAATCCATTTAGTGTAGGCCAATATAAGCCACACTTCTGGAAAACCATGATAAATATTCAAACGGGGAAACATTAAACATGTTAGATTCATTTGAAAACCCACTTGAGGAAGTTATATCAAAATCACCAACTAGAATACGTTACTTAGTTGCTTACGGTTATAAGAATACGATAGAGTCGGGAACCACATAAAGAAGATGAAAAAAATCAAGAAACCAAGTAGTAAATTAGAGTCGGGAATCGTACATGTTTGGGGGTGGGGGTAGAGAACAAGATGAAATTGATGATGAGTTACAAAGAGATTCAATCGACGTTGAGATACTTAGATCGATTTAGTCTGTAATGAGCTTCAATCGACGAGATGTCGATATTTAACTTGCAATGCACGAGGAGATGAGACATAGGAACGACGATAGTTTTCGAAGCTGGAAGGGATTTTGATTTAAGGGAATCTGAAATTTTCAAATGTGTTTTGAGCAATGAAAATTCGAAGCAAATTAATAGCGCACTGCTGATTAAAACGAGAGAAAGAAACGGTTCGTTGGTTTGCTTCTTTAAAAAGAATTCGTTGTTGATTTTCTATCTCTCTCCCCCCCCCCCCTCTCTCTCTCTCTCTCTCTCTCTATATATATATATATATATATATATATAATCTTAGGTATTAAACCTCTAAAATATATCGTTTTACCTTGGAAAATATACCCGGTTTGGTTTCACATTGTAAATATACCATCTTTGATAACATTTCTTTCTTTCATTATCTGTTTACCATATCTATTTATTAATTTCTTTCACTTGGTACATATATCGTTTATTACTTCACTAAAGTGAACATTAAGTTTTTCCTGTGTCACGCAGGGCCAAGACAATCAATATTTTTGCTTCCTTATCAAAACCCTAAATGCTAAACCCTAATCCCTAATCCCTAAACGCTAAACCCTAAATGCTAAACCCTAAACCCTAAACCTTAAACCCTAAACCATAAACCCTAAACCCTAAACCCTAAAAAATAAAAATAAATAAATAAATAAATAAAATCCCGTTTTTTGAAAAATAAGTGAAATATTCTAATAGAATATTACATTGTACATATTCTAAAAAATTATTTTAAAATGAAAAATAAATGGAAAAATCTAAAAATTCTTTTTTAAAAATTATTTTCGGTACTTGAATAAACTAAAAAAAAATAAAAAAAGTTCTGTTTTTTTTTTTAAAGTACGTGAAATATTATAATAGAATATTACACTATACATATTCTAAAAAGTAATTTTAAAATGCAAAATAAATGGAAAAATCGAAAAATTCTTTTTCTAAATATTATTTTCGGAACTTGACTTAACTAAAAAAAATATAAAAAAATGCGTCTCACGGTCTCACAAAATTAAGTCGTCTCACATGAACCTAACCCTATATATATATATATATATATATATATATATATATATATATATAGAGAGAGAGAGAGAGAGAGAGAGAGAGAGGTTCATTTGAGACCACCTATATTTTGTGAGATATGGGGACCAAATCTTAGCCTTTTATCAAATTTGATCTTGTGGCTTATAAAAAAAGGGGATTAACACTAATTAATCTAACTGATTAGTTAATTAGGGGTAGATTTGTCATTAGGTTAAATATAACATCTTCACCAGATCTGATAGATTATTAACGTCATGTTCACGTCATCAAGAACATCTTCATCTGCTTTGATTCTTCTACCAAAATCAGTGCTCCTATGCGATCGATATTCCTTAATATTCATATTCATGTAATTAATCTTCCTCTCCTAAAGTATTCACTTCTTTCTACTAGTTTGCCTTGGTATTTGAGATCGCCATTCACCGATCGATCAATGACCCTTACCTGTCGAAATCACAAGCATTAAATTTGCGATTTTTGTGATTTTGGAGTTCATTTTCTTCGCTCTTCTACATTTTCATGTGATAATCTAACTTATTGAGGTTGATTTACATATATCGACATCAACAATTCATCCCAAGATTGTGATTGAATTTTAGGTTTGTGATCATCAATTTTCATCCAAGGTAGAGGTTTAAGTGTTTAGGATTTATGTTAATCTTCATCTTCAACAATTGTTTATGCTCTTTCAAGCTGTGATTTATTATTCTATATCGTGATTTTATCAGTTATTCAAGGTTTGAATTTTCATCACTTTTATTGTTACTTCTATTTAACCTAGAACAACAAGATTCAATTTTTAATGTTACATGCGTGTATCATATTATGTGTTTGACCTATTAGCATAAGATGATTGAATCTTTAAGTGACTAGCGATTCCCAAATTCATCTAGGTTTGATTCGTGATTTTAGCAATTAACATCATATTGATTGATTGAATCTGTTTAACCTAGAACACAAGTTAACCTAGAATGTGTTATTTAACAATAGATCATCTGTTTCAAGGTTTAATTTTGTAATTGTATTCAGTCAATATGTTTTTCAGCAATTTGTTGTATGTTTCAATGTTTGTTTTTCATTAACATCATCTTGTTGACAAGTTCATGTTACTGCATATTATTCTTATAGAATATTAAACATACATTTATTAATATCAATTATGATAACATGTACATGCTAAATTGTGGTGTTTTATGATTAAATTCATATGAATTCACATTATTCTGTTTATATGTTAAGATGGTGGTATATTCTTTTTTGTAGTTCAATGTTATAATGTTGCAGCATAATCTAGTTGTTGAAAACAATTCGTTGGATCTGATGGTTCTTTGTTTTAGATTCCAGCTATTGAATCTAGTTTGATACCTCTTATAGGTAAAACTTTTAAAGAAATTAGTAATGGTATTAAGTGGTATATAGAGTATGCATCAAGATGTGATTTGTCATCAAAAAGTCAACAAAGAGGAAACAAGATAGTAGAATTATGACTGCAATATATTTGGTTTTGCATAGGGTGAGATTGCTAATGTACTTTCATTTATTAACCATTATAATGTATGTACAAAGCATTTTACAATTTATCTGTAAACTGATAAGGTATGTACAAAGCAATTATTATTCTTGAGAAAAATATATTTAAACTATACATGCATTCCTCCATGATAAAAATCATGAATGAACAAAGGATCTGATGTATCATTCCTACTTCCCACAATAAAAGACTTTTTTTAAGAATATAAGTATATTTCCAAAATATGAATCACCGTTGGTCTAAAACAATGTCATGTTGACTACTCTTACTAATTTACCATCTTTTTTAACTATACTTTTTTTCTTCAAACAGAATGTTGGTGATGTACGGCCACCCTTTGGGTGTGTACGGCCATGGGTGTACGGACCATGAGTATACGGCCGTAAACTCATGATGGGGAGTATTTTGAGGTGTTTCCAAGGTCCTACAAGCATCTAATGAGTGTTCTAGGTCCCCAACTGAGTGCTATTGCGAGTTTGAGGCCAAAAATGAGCATTAAAGTGGGTGTATGGCCAATAGGATGTGTGTGCGGTCGTATAATGGAGTGTGCGGCCGTATAGAGGGGTGTGCAACCGTACACTCTTCATGCATGCCAAATTGTTTCAAAGCTAATACCAAGTCCAACTAGCAGATGGAGGCCAAACTCTCACCTTGGAGAGTCTTTAAGGTGTGTATGGCCACCTTATGAAGGTGTGTGACCGTACACCTTCAGGTGATGAAGAACACGAAGAACCTGAAGAGTTTTAGGCTTAGATCAAGCTGTCTTACCAGTATAACAAGCTGAATGATGGAGTACTTCACGTTTTTGAGGCTCTTAGAGTGTTCTTGGATGAAGTTTCTAGAGAGAGAAAGTAGTGTGCAGCCAAAAGGGGAAAAGAGTGAATGAAGGGGGTCTCCTCCTTTATATGGAGGTGGGTGTACGGTTGAGGGGTGGGTGTGCGACCGCACACCCATGTGTATGACGTTCACTCCTCCCGAGAGAGTGTATGACCCAAATGTTGTACTATGACTTGGTATTACTCAACTTAGAACCCAAAATTTGATTGTACGAGGCTTAGAAAGCTTTATTAAACCTTTAAACGGCGTTAAAAGGTGATAAAATCGAGTTTAATATTGATATAAAGATCAATTGTATAGGATAGAAGTTTCGGGTTGTCACATCATCCCCCCGTTAGAGGGAATTTCGTCTCGAAATTCAAGAATAAATCTACAAATCATGGACTTGGAAAAAGATGTGGATATTTCTGTTTCATTTGATCTTCACGCTCCCAAGTGAATTCAGGTCCACTCTTGGCATTCCAGCGAACCTTCACTATCAGGATGCGACTTTGCTTTGTTCGTTTGACCTCCCAGTCCATGATTTCGATTGGTTCTTCCACAAAGTTGAGGTTTTCATTGATTTCAATCTCATCGAGAGGAATCATAAGGGTTTCATCGGATAAACACTTTTTAAGATTCGAGACATGGAAGACGGGATGAATGTTACTAAGCTCTTGAGGTAAACGAAGTTTGTAGGCTACGGGACCGATTCTAGCGAGGATCTCGAATGGTCCTATGTACCTCGGGTTTAGCTTTCCATGCTTTCTCAAGCGTATCATGCCTTTCCAGGGTGAGACTTTTAGCAGGACACGGTCTCCAACCTGGAACTCCAAGGGTTTTCGTTGTTTATCGGCGTAGCTATTTTGTCTATCTCGTGAGGCCCTCAGTCGTTCTCGGATTTGTATGATCTTTTCTATGGTTTCGCGGATGATTTTTGGACCAGTGAGAGTGCTGTCAGGGACTCCCCCCTTGGCTAGTTGCATGTCGCCCACCTCAGCCCAGCATAGAGGGGATCTGCACTTGCGCCCATAGTGGGCTTCGAAAGGCGCAACCTTGATACTTGTATTGTAACTGTTATTGTAGGAAAATTCAACCAAAGGAAGATGAGTGTCCCATGACTTACCGAAGTCAATGACAGATGTTCTCAACATGTCTTCCAAAGTCTGGATGGTTCTCTCACTTTGTCCATCTGTTTGAGGATAGTAAGCTATGCTCATATCCAGCTTAGTTCCAAAAGCATTCTGCAGGGACTGCCAAAATCTCGAGGTGAACCTGCTATCTCGATCGGAGATAATGGACACAGGCATACTGTACAGTCGGACTATCTCTTGGATATAGATTCGCATGAGTCTCTCTATTTTGAAAGTTTCTTTGATTAGTAGGAAGTGAGCGGATTTCGTCAATCGATCGACTATTACCCAGATGGTGTCATACCCACTCGGAGATTTGGGTAATTTGGTGATAAAATCCATAGTAATCGTTTCCCACTTCCACTCAGGTATGTCTGGCTGGTGGAGTAGACCTGAGGGCTTCTGATATTCGATCTTCACCTTAGCGCAAGTCAGGCACTTGCCCACGAAGATAACAATCTTTACTTTCATGTTTGGCCACCAATACAACTTCTTGAGATCGAGGTACATTTTATCCGAACCTGGATGAATGGAGTATCCGGTCCTGTGAGCTTCATTCATGACAATCTCTCTGTAACCACCGAACTTTGGGGTCCAGATCCGGTCCATGAAATAATAGACTCCGTCTCCCTTGATCTCTAGGTTCTTTTCCATTCCTCTCAAGGCTTCACCCAACATGTTCTCTGGTTTTAAGGCTTCCAGCTGCGCCTCCTTCATTTGTGCGAATAAATGGGAATGGATGATCATGGTCAGTGCCTTCACTCTACGACCTGAGCATTCCTTCCTGCTAAGGGCATCTGCCACCACATTGGCTTTGCCGGGATGGTAGCGTATTTTGCACTCATAGTTGCTGAGTAGCTCTACCCATCGCCGTTGTCTCATATTCAACTCCTTGTGATCGAAGATGTGTTGTAGGCTTTTATGGTCAGTAAAGATAGTGCACTTGGTTCCATTGAGATAATGTCTCCATATCTTTAATGCAAAGACCACTGCTCCCAATTCTAGGTCGTGCGTTGTGTAGTTGACTTCGTGTGCTTTCAGCTGTCTGGAGGCATAAGCAATGACTTTTCCCCGTTTCATGAGCACACATCCTAGGCCTTGATTGGATGCATCACAGTAGACAATGAAGTCTTCCGTCCCTTCGGGCAGAGACAAGATAGGTGCGCTGCATAGGGCTTGCTTCAACATTTGGAACGCAGTGTCACGGGATGACTCTTCTAGACTAGTCAATACCGTGTGCCACTTAGTGCTTCTTCGACTAAGTCAGGCTAACTTCGACGATCTAGATGTACTAACGAACTTAGGAAGCAAGAGTTACGACAAGGGACACTTCAAGAAAGCTTCTATTATATAACTCGAAACTTCTTTACAAGGCAACTTCTTGATGGATTCAACAAATGAGTCCTCCCCTATTTATAGGAACCTTACACCTCCTCAAATGGAAGTTTCTAGGTCCTGATCATTGATGACTAATCTAGACTCTTCCTATTATATACATGGATTTTACAAGACTCTAGAATATTGTAAACTTGTATATGATGCTCTAGAAATCTCTAAGTCTTCCCGACATTATCCAAATCGTTCTTGTATGATCTAGCGTGTTCTAGATCCTTCCAAAGTCTTCCGGGTCGTTCTAGTTTCGTCTAGTGCCTTCTTTATTTATTCCGGATCGTTCTCCTTTATTCCACGGGCATCTATAATATTCTGGCACATTCCAGGGTCTCGTAGAGCATTCTTGATCTCTCCGGAGATTTCTCGAGTATACTTGATCATTCCAGAGTTCTCTAGACGTCCGTGGTATTTTCCAGAAGCTTGGTCCGTGACACCCTCCCCCACTTAAACCCTTGACGTCCTCGTCAAGTCTTCTATACATATGTCTTGGTTTTGTCACGGAGCTACTTTGTGTCTTTTCTTTTTCTCCAAAGTATTTCTTCGAGTAGGGTGTGCTTTTATTTCTCAACGTACCTTGCATCATACTTCTTCTCTCAGCCTCATAACTTCTTGAGTAAATTTTCAAGGGGTTATGGATCCGTGCTCCTTCATGTATGCCTTATTTACTTGATTTTCCCTTTTTGGCTTCATATTCTTCTTGATCATATTACACTGGCAATAACACATGTGCATACTTCCTTTTCTCTCGGGGCCTTTTTGAAACTTCATAGTTGAAAGGGTTCGAGCTTTTTTCTTGCTTCTTTCCAAGGGAATTATATGGATAGTTGATCCCTTGGTTATACGCATGGTGTTGTCTCTTTCAAACGACCAAGGACATACCATATCTAGGAAGTCCATTCCTAATACCATGCGATAGTCGTCCATCGGAACCACTATCAAGTCGATGGTCCCTTTCCATTCTGCAATCTTCATGGGTATTCCACGAGAAACTCCGAGGATCGGATTGGATGGAGAGTTGACAACTTTCAACTGAACTAACTCCTTTGTATAGTGAATACCCAACTTCTTAGCTTCTTCCTCTACGATGAAACTATGCGTTGCTCCGGAATCTATTAGCGCCTTAGTGTTCCTGGCATTCACTTTAACTTCGACGAACATGCTCCTTTATTTTCTACCTTCTTAGAAGATTTTATCTCATCTTTCGATACTGAGTTCAGAAAGCGCATTGAGCTTATTTGTGCTTCGTCTTCTTCTTCTTGCAAAACCATCGCATAGAAGGTCTTTTTCTTCGGACAGTCTCGGATCAAGTGAGGACCATCACACAAGTAGCACTTGATCTCCTTTCTCTCTTCTCTTCGGTTTCTTCCTTCGATTTCTTTTCCTTTCGTATTTAAAGGTTGGGATGTGTTTTGTTTTGGTTCCAGTTCCATCATAGTTTGTTCTCCCCCACTATTCTTCTTAACCGTGCTGTCTTTTCAAAATTCCATTAGATCTTCTGCCATGGCAATAACTTCGTCAATGTCTTTGAAATTTCTCCTCTTGAGCTCGTTGTAGGACCAAGATTGTAGTCCATCCATGAAATAAAAAAGTTTGTCCTTCTCCTGCATGTCGGGTAACTCTAGCATCAAGCTCGTGAACTCGACTATATAGTCTCGGATGGATCCCGTATGCTTTAGCCCACGAAGTTTCTTCATCGCTATGTCTTCAGCATTGTGTGGGCAGAATTGTCTCTTGACTTGCCTCTTGAATTCTTCCCATGTGTCTATGGTATATAATCCTTTTTCAATATCACCATGCTTCCTTCGCCACCATAGAGTTGCACTCTCGCATAGATAAAGTACGGTTGTATCTACCTTCGTCTTGTCGTCCTTCACTTGACTAGCATTGAAGTAGCATTCCATCGATCAAAAGAATTCGTCGAGTTCTTTGGGGTCACGTTTACCTCCATACTTCAATGGTCTGGGTGCTTCTGTGTGCGGAAATGTTCTTGCAATGGTCCCTCCAGTGATTGCTGCCTTGCACAGGTTTACTTCGGCTTGTAATGCGTCTACCTTCTCACGGAACTCGCTCCGCAGAGTGTTAATAAGTCCAAGGACTTCTTCCTTGATGAAACCGATGGTCTCCTTCAATCCATCGCTCGTGTCACTTATCTCGGCAACGAACTGATCGACGGTATCCTTCCATTCAAGGATCTCACTGACGTTAATCTTTGTCCTTGTAAGCTTGTTCTCTAAGCTTGCCAAGGCATCTATCGATTGGTCCCTCTTCCTGGACTTTCTTCCTTTCTCTTCGACAACAGGGGCCATGTTTGCGACTTCACTACTTCCTGCTTCCGTAGTCATGATCTCTTGCTTGTACGAACCTGGCTCTGATACCACGTGTCACGGGATGACTCTTTTAGACTACTCAATACCGTGTGCCACTTAGTACTTCTCCGACTAAGTCAGGCTAACTCCGACGATCTAGATGTACTAACGAACTTAGGAAGCAAGAGTTACGACAAGGGACACTTCAAGAAAGCTTCTATTATATAACTCGAAACTTCTTTACAAGGCAACTTCTTGATGGATTCGACAAATGAGTCCTCCCCCTATTTATAGGAACCTTACACCTCCTCAAATGGAAGTTTCTAGGTCCCGATCATTGATGACTAATCTAGACTCTTCCTATTATATACATGGATTTTACAAGACTCTAGAATATTGTAAACTTGTATATGATGCTCTAGAAATCTCTAAGTCTTCCCGACATTATCCAAATCGTTCTTGTATGATCTAGCGTGTTCTAGATCCTTCCAAAGTCTTCCGTGTCGTTCTAGTTTCGTCTAGTGCCTTCTTTATTTATTCCGGATCGTTCTCCTTTATTCCACGGGCATCTATAATATTCTGGCACCTTCCAGGGTCTCGTAGAGCATTCTTGATCTCTCCGGAGATTTCTCGAGTATACTTGATCATTCCAGAGTTCTCTAGACGTCCGTGGTATTTTCCAGAAGCTTGGTCCGTGACACCCTCCCCCACTTAAACCCTTGACGTCCTCGTCAAGTCTTCTATACATATGTCTTGGTTTTGTCACGGAGCTACTTTGTGTCTTTTCTTTTTCTCCAAAGTATTTCTTCGAGTAGGGTGTGCTTTTATTTCTCAACGTACCTTGAATCATACTTCTTCTCTCAGCCTCATAACTTCTTGAGTAAATTTTCAAGGGGTTATGGATCCGTGCTCCTTCATGTATGCCTTATTTACTTGAATTTCCCTTTTTGGCTTCATATTCTTCTTGATCATATTACACTGGCAATAACACATGTGCATACTTCCTTTTCTCTCGGGGCCTTTTTGAAACTTCATAGTTGAAAGGGTTCGAGCTTTTTTCTTGCTTCTTTCCAAGGGAATTATATGGATAGTTGATCCCTTGGTTATACGCATGGTGTTGTCTCTTTCAAACGACCAAGGACATACCATATCTAGGAAGTCCATTCCTAATACCATGCGATAGTCGTCCATCGGAACCACTATCAAGTCGATGGTCCCTTTCCATTCTGCAATCTTCATGGGTATTCCACGAGAAACTCCGAGGATCGGATTGGATGGAGAGTTGACAACTTTCAACCGAACTAACTCCTTTGTATGGTGAATACCCAACTTCTTAGCTTCTTTCTCTGCGATGAAACTATGTGTTGCTCCGGAATCTATTAGCGCCTTAGTGTTCCTGGCATTCACTTTAACTTCGACGAACATGCTCCTTTATTTTCTACCTTTTTAGAAGATTTTATCTCATCTTTCGATACTGAGTTCAGAAAGCGCATTGAGCTTATTTGTGCTTCGTCTTCTTCTTCTTGCAAAACCATCGCATAGAAGGTCTTTTTCTTCGGACAGTCTCGGATCAAGTGAGGACCATCACACAAGTAGCACTTGATCTCCTTTCTCTCTTCTCTTCAGTTTCTTCCTTCGATTTCTTTTCCTTTCGTATTTAAAGGTTGGGATGTGTTTTGTTTTGGTTCCAGTTCCATCATAGTTTGTTCTCCCCCACTATTCTTCTTAACCGTGCTTTCTTTTCGAAATTCCATTAGATCTTCTGCCATAGCAATAGCTTCGTCAATGTCTTTGAAATTTCTCCTCTTGAGCTCGTTGTAGGACCAAGATTATAGTCCATCCATGAAATAAAAAAGTTTGTCCTTCTCCTGCATGTCGGGTAACTCTAGCATCAAGCTCGTGAACTCGACTATATAGTCTCGGATGGATCCCGTATGCTTTAGCCCACGGAGTTTCTTCATCGCTATGTCTTCAACATTGTGTGGGCAGAATTGTCTCTTGAGTTGCCTCTTGAATTCTTCCCATGTGTCTATGGTATATAATCCTTTTTCAATATCACCATGCTTCCTTCGCCACCATAGAGTTGCACTCTCGCATAGATAAAGTACGGTTGTATCTACCTTCGTCTTGTCGTCCTTCACTTGACTAGCATTGAAGTAGCATTCCATCGATCAAAAGAATTCGTCGAGTTCTTTGGGGTCACGTTTACCTCCATACTTCAATGGTCTGGGTGCTTCTGTGTGCGGAAATGTTCTTGCAATGGTCCCTCCAGTGATTGCTGCCTTGCACAGGTTTACTTCGGCTTGTAATGCGTCTACCTTCTCACGGAACTCGCTCCGCAGAGTGTTAATAAGTCCAAGGACTTCTTCCTTGATGAAACCGATGGTCTCCTTCAATCCATCGCTCGTGTCACTTATCTCGGCAACGAACTGATCGACGGTATCCTTCCATTCAAGGATCTCACTGACGTTAATCTTTGTCCTTGTAAGCTTGTTCTCTAAGCTTGCCAAGGCATCTATCGATTGGTCCCTCTTCCTGGACTTTCTTCCTTTCTCTTCGACAACAGGGGCCATGTTTGCGACTTCACTACTTCCTGCTTCCGTAGTCATGATCTCTTGCTTGTACGAACCTGGCTCTGATACCACGTGTCACGGGATGACTCTTTTAGACTACTCAATACCGTGTGCCACTTAGTACTTCTCCGACTAAGTCAGGCTAACTCCGACGATCTAGATGTACTAACGAACTTAGGAAGCAAGAGTTACGACAAGGGACACTTCAAGAAAGCTTCTATTATATAACTCGAAACTTCTTTACAAGGCAACTTCTTGATGGATTCGACAAATGAGTCCTCCCCCTATTTATAGGAACCTTACACCTCCTCAAATGGAAGTTTCTAGGTCCCGATCATTGATGACTAATCTAGACTCTTCCTATTATATACATGGATTTTACAAGACTCTAGAATATTGTAAACTTGTATATGATGCTCTAGAAATCTCTAAGTCTTCCCGACATTATCCAAATCGTTCTTGTATGATCTAGCGTGTTCTAGATCCTTCCAAAGTCTTCCGTGTCGTTCTAGTTTCGTCTAGTGCCTTCTTTATTTATTCCGGATCGTTCTCCTTTATTCCACGGGCATCTATAATATTCTGGCACCTTCCAGGGTCTCGTAGAGCATTCTTGATCTCTCCGGAGATTTCTCGAGTATACTTGATCATTCCAGAGTTCTCTAGACGTCCGTGGTATTTTCCAGAAGCTTGGTCCGTGACACCCTCCCCCACTTAAACCCTTGACGTCCTCGTCAAGTCTTCTATACATATGTCTTGGTTTTGTCACGGAGCTACTTTGTGTCTTTTCTTTTTCTCCAAAGTATTTCTTCGAGTAGGGTGTGCTTTTATTTCTCAACGTACCTTGAATCATACTTCTTCTCTCAGCCTCATAACTTCTTGAGTAAATTTTCAAGGGGTTATGGATCCGTGCTCCTTCATGTATGCCTTATTTACTTGAATTTCCCTTTTTGGCTTCATATTCTTCTTGATCATATTACACTGGCAATAACACATGTGCATACTTCCTTTTCTCTCGGGGCCTTTTTGAAACTTCATAGTTGAAAGGGTTCGAGCTTTTTTCTTGCTTCTTTCCAAGGGAATTATATGGATAGTTGATCCCTTGGTTATACGCATGGTGTTGTCTCTTTCAAACGACCAAGGACATACCATATCTAGGAAGTCCATTCCTAATACCATGCGATAGTCGTCCATCGGAACCACTATCAAGTCGATGGTCCCTTTCCATTCTGCAATCTTCATGGGTATTCCACGAGAAACTCCGAGGATCGGATTGGATGGAGAGTTGACAACTTTCAACCGAACTAACTCCTTTGTATGGTGAATACCCAACTTCTTAGCTTCTTTCTCTGCGATGAAACTATGTGTTGCTCCGGAATCTATTAGCGCCTTAGTGTTCCTGGCATTCACTTTAACTTCGACGAACATGCTCCTTTATTTTCTACCTTTTTAGAAGATTTTATCTCATCTTTCGATACTGAGTTCAGAAAGCGCATTGAGCTTATTTGTGCTTCGTCTTCTTCTTCTTGCAAAACCATCGCATAGAAGGTCTTTTTCTTCGGACAGTCTCGGATCAAGTGAGGACCATCACACAAGTAGCACTTGATCTCCTTTCTCTCTTCTCTTCAGTTTCTTCCTTCGATTTCTTTTCCTTTCGTATTTAAAGGTTGGGATGTGTTTTGTTTTGGTTCCAGTTCCATCATAGTTTGTTCTCCCCCACTATTCTTCTTAACCGTGCTTTCTTTTCGAAATTCCATTAGATCTTCTGCCATAGCAATAGCTTCGTCAATGTCTTTGAAATTTCTCCTCTTGAGCTCGTTGTAGGACCAAGATTATAGTCCATCCATGAAATAAAAAAGTTTGTCCTTCTCCTGCATGTCGGGTAACTCTAGCATCAAGCTCGTGAACTCGACTATATAGTCTCGGATGGATCCCGTATGCTTTAGCCCACGGAGTTTCTTCATCGCTATGTCTTCAGCATTGTGTGGGCAGAATTGTCTCTTGAGTTGCCTCTTGAATTCTTCCCATGTGTCTATGGTATATAATCCTTTTTCAATATCACCATGCTTCCTTCGCCACCATAGAGTTGCACTCTCGCATAGATAAAGTACGGTTGTATCTACCTTCGTCTTGTCGTCCTTCACTTGACTAGCATTGAAGTAGCATTCCATCGATCAAAAGAATTCGTCGAGTTCTTTGGGGTCACGTTTACCTCCATACTTCAATGGTCTGGGTGCTTCTGTGTGCGGAAATGTTCTTGCAATGGTCCCTCCAGTGATTGCTGCCTTGCACAGGTTTACTTCGGCTTGTAATGCGTCTACCTTCTCACGGAACTCGCTCCGCAGAGTGTTAATAAGTCCAAGGACTTCTTCCTTGATGAAACCGATGGTCTCCTTCAATCCATCGCTCGTGTCACTTATCTCGGCAACGAACTGATCGACGGTATCCTTCCATTCAAGGATCTCACTGACGTTAATCTTTGTCCTTGTAAGCTTGTTCTCTAAGCTTGCCAAGGCATCTATCGATTGGTCCCTCTTCCTGGACTTTCTTCCTTTCTCTTCGACAACAGGGGCCATGTTTGCGACTTCACTACTTCCTGCTTCCGTAGTCATGATCTCTTGCTTGTACGAACCTGGCTCTGATACCACGTGTCACGGGATGACTCTTTTAGACTACTCAATACCGTGTGCCACTTAGTACTTCTCCGACTAAGTCAGGCTAACTCCGACGATCTAGATGTACTAACGAACTTAGGAAGCAAGAGTTACGACAAGGGACACTTCAAGAAAGCTTCTATTATATAACTCGAAACTTCTTTACAAGGCAACTTCTTGATGGATTCGACAAATGAGTCCTCCCCCTATTTATAGGAACCTTACACCTCCTCAAATGGAAGTTTCTAGGTCCCGATCATTGATGACTAATCTAGACTCTTCCTATTATATACATGGATTTTACAAGACTCTAGAATATTGTAAACTTGTATATGATGCTCTAGAAATCTCTAAGTCTTCCCGACATTATCCAAATCGTTCTTGTATGATCTAGCGTGTTCTAGATCCTTCCAAAGTCTTCCGTGTCGTTCTAGTTTCGTCTAGTGCCTTCTTTATTTATTCCGGATCGTTCTCCTTTATTCCACGGGCATCTATAATATTCTGGCACCTTCCAGGGTCTCGTAGAGCATTCTTGATCTCTCCGGAGATTTCTCGAGTATACTTGATCATTCCAGAGTTCTCTAGACGTCCGTGGTATTTTCCAGAAGCTTGGTCCGTGACACCCTCCCCCACTTAAACCCTTGACGTCCTCGTCAAGTCTTCTATACATATGTCTTGGTTTTGTCACGGAGCTACTTTGTGTCTTTTCTTTTTCTCCAAAGTATTTCTTCGAGTAGGGTGTGCTTTTATTTCTCAACGTACCTTGAATCATACTTCTTCTCTCAGCCTCATAACTTCTTGAGTAAATTTTCAAGGGGTTATGGATCCGTGCTCCTTCATGTATGCCTTATTTACTTGAATTTCCCTTTTTGGCTTCATATTCTTCTTGATCATATTACACTGGCAATAACACATGTGCATACTTCCTTTTCTCTCGGGGCCTTTTTGAAACTTCATAGTTGAAAGGGTTCGAGCTTTTTTCTTGCTTCTTTCCAAGGGAATTATATGGATAGTTGATCCCTTGGTTATACGCATGGTGTTGTCTCTTTCAAACGACCAAGGACATACCATATCTAGGAAGTCCATTCCTAATACCATGCGATAGTCGTCCATCGGAACCACTATCAAGTCGATGGTCCCTTTCCATTCTGCAATCTTCATGGGTATTCCACGAGAAACTCCGAGGATCGGATTGGATGGAGAGTTGACAACTTTCAACCGAACTAACTCCTTTGTATGGTGAATACCCAACTTCTTAGCTTCTTTCTCTGCGATGAAACTATGTGTTGCTCCGGAATCTATTAGCGCCTTAGTGTTCCTGGCATTCACTTTAACTTCGACGAACATGCTCCTTTATTTTCTACCTTTTTAGAAGATTTTATCTCATCTTTCGATACTGAGTTCAGAAAGCGCATTGAGCTTATTTGTGCTTCGTCTTCTTCTTCTTGCAAAACCATCGCATAGAAGGTCTTTTTCTTCGGACAGTCTCGGATCAAGTGAGGACCATCACACAAGTAGCACTTGATCTCCTTTCTCTCTTCTCTTCAGTTTCTTCCTTCGATTTCTTTTCCTTTCGTATTTAAAGGTTGGGATGTGTTTTGTTTTGGTTCCAGTTCCATCATAGTTTGTTCTCCCCCACTATTCTTCTTAACCGTGCTTTCTTTTCGAAATTCCATTAGATCTTCTGCCATAGCAATAGCTTCGTCAATGTCTTTGAAATTTCTCCTCTTGAGCTCGTTGTAGGACCAAGATTATAGTCCATCCATGAAATAAAAAAGTTTGTCCTTCTCCTGCATGTCGGGTAACTCTAGCATCAAGCTCGTGAACTCGACTATATAGTCTCGGATGGATCCCGTATGCTTTAGCCCACGGAGTTTCTTCATCGCTATGTCTTCAGCATTGTGTGGGCAGAATTGTCTCTTGAGTTGCCTCTTGAATTCTTCCCATGTGTCTATGGTATATAATCCTTTTTCAATATCACCATGCTTCCTTCGCCACCATAGAGTTGCACTCTCGCATAGATAAAGTACGGCTGTATCTACCTTCGTCTTGTCGTCCTTCACTTGACTAGCATTGAAGTAGCATTCCATCGATCAAAAGAATTCGTCGAGTTCTTTGGGGTCATGTTTACCTCCATACTTCAATGGTATGGGTGCTTCTGTGTGCGGAAATGTTCTTGCAATGGTCCCTCCAGTGATTGCTGCCTTGCACACGTTTACTTCGGCTTGTAATGCGTCTACCTTCTCACGGAACTCGCTCCGCAGAGTGTTAATAAGTCCAAGGACTTCTTCCTTGATGAAACCGATGGTCTCCTTCAATCCATCGCTCGTGTCACTTATCTCGGCAACGAACTGATCGACGGTATCCTTCCATTCAAGGATCTCACCGACGTTAATCTCTGTCCTTGTAAGCTTGTTCTCTAAGCTTGCCAAGGCATCTATCGATTGGTCCCTCTTCCTGGACTTTCTTCCTTTCTCTTCGACAACAGGGGCCATGTTTGCGACTTCACTACTTCCTGCTTCCGTAGTCATGATCTCTTGCTTGTACGCACCTAGCTCTGATACCACGTGTCACGGGATGACTCTTTTAGACTAGTCAATACCGTGTGCCACTTAGTGCTTCTCCGACTAAGTCAGGCTAACTTCGACGATCTAGATGTACTAACGAACTTAGGAAGCAAGAGTTACGACAAGGTACACTTCAAGAAAGCTTCTATTATGTAACTCGAAACTTCTTTACAAGGCAACTTCTTGATGGATTCGACAAATGAGTCCTCCCCTATTTATAGGAACCTTACACCTCCTCAAATGGAAGTTTCTAGGTCCTGATCATTGATGACTAATCTAGACTCTTCCTATTATATACATGGATTTTACAAGACTCTAGAATATTGTAAACTTGTATATGATGCTCTAGAAATCTCTAAGTCTTCCCGACATTATCCAAATCGTTCTTGTATGATCTAGCGTGTTCTAGATCCTTCCAAAGTCTTCCGGGTCGTTCTAGTTTCGTCTAGTGCCTTCTTTATTTATTCCAGATCGTTCTCCTTTATTCCACGGACATCTATAATATTCTGGCACCTTCCAGGGTCTCGTAGAGCATTCTTGATCTCTCCGGAGATTTCTCGAGTATATTTGATCGTTCCAGAGTTCTCTAGACGTTTGTAGTATTTTCCAGAAGCTTGGTCCGTGACAGTAGTGTCTTGCTTTTCACTCCAACAAAAGGGTACGCCTTTCTGAGTCAGAGTGGTTAAGGGTTTGGCAATTCTGGAAAAAGTTTGGATAAATCTATGATAATAGCCAGCTAGACCTAAGAATTAACGGATTTTTGTAGGCGTCTTCGGTGCTGATCAGTTCTCTATCGCCTCGATTTTGGAAGGGTCTACGTGTATGCGCTCCTCGCTTACCACGTGACCTAGGAAGGTTACCTTTCGAATCCAGAATTCACACTTGGATAATTTCGCGTATAGCTTCTCCGCCCTTAGAGTTTCCTGCACCAATCTCAAGTGTTGTCGGTGTTCTTCCTTACTTCGGGAATAGACATGTATATCGTCGATGAACACGATTACGAACTTGTCTAGGAAAGAACGGCACACCCGATTCATCAGGTCCATGAATACCGCCAGTGCATTGGTTAGACCAAAGGGCATTACTACGAATTCGAAGTGTCCATATCGAGTCTAAAATGCTGTCTTAGGAACATCACTCTCATGGACTCGCAGTTGATGATACCCTAATCTTAGGTCTATCTTGGAGAAGTAGCTGGCTCCTTGAAGTTGATCGAAGAGGTCATCGATTGGAGGAAGAGGGTAACGGTTCTTAACGGTGAGTTTGTTCAGTTCACGATAGTCAATACAAATCCGGAAGTATCCATCCTTCTTTTTCACGAACAAGATCGGGGATCCCCAGGGAGAGGAACTCGGTTTGATGAATCCTTTGCTGAGCAGCTCATTGAGCTGACTAGGTAACTCCTACATTTCTGTTGGCACTAAGCAGTAAGGGGACTTAGCTACGGAGGTAGCTTCAGGGATTAAGTCGATGCGAAACTCGACTTGGCGTTCGGGAGGAATTCCCGGAAGCTCTTCGAGAAAGACATCAGGAAATTTGTCGACTTCGGGGATGCTCTCGAGGTCTTTAACTTGCTGGTTCTTGTTAATGAAATGGGCTAGGAATGCATGACATTCCTTTCGCAGAAGTTTATGGGCTTTGATGCACGAAATGATGCGGAGGTTTGAACTGAGTTTATCGCCGTAGATCACGAGAGCTTCGCCAGAGGGAAGATTGAGACGAATGGATTTTTCGAAACAAAGGATATCAGCACGATTCAGGCTCAACTAATCCATACTGATAATGAGATCGAAAATCTTAATCGATACAGGCATAAGATCGA
The DNA here is from genome assembly GCF_002870075.4 of Lactuca sativa. Taxonomy (NCBI): domain Eukaryota; kingdom Viridiplantae; phylum Streptophyta; class Magnoliopsida; order Asterales; family Asteraceae; genus Lactuca; species Lactuca sativa. Next base: position 161,130,551 of record NC_056623.2, on the reverse strand, counting down.
TAGGAAATGAATGATTGCCTAAAGTAAGAGTACAGCCTATGAATATGTCGTTCGCACTTTCTTTCTCTCCGTTAGCCATCTCGACGGTGAACGTTTCGGTTAAAGGATGGGATTTACATTTGATTAGATGTTTGAATGCATGGCTAACAAAACTCCTCTCGGCACCAGAATCGAAAAGAATCCATGCATATGAGTTGTCAAGGAGGAACATACCCGTAACAACGGTAAGGTCAGCAACTGCCTCCTCTTGTCCCATGGATAGAACTTTCCCTGTGCTGTCGGTCGTTGCTGCCTTGGGGCAGTTTCTCCTGAAATGCCCGACTTCCCCACAGCTATAACAGGCTTTACCGACACCTGCTCCAGAGGCCTAATCGGTTGGTTGGACTGATGCTCTGCAGCCTCGAGCCAGGTGGCCCTTCTTGCCACAGTTGCTGCAGAGTATTTCATGACATGGGTCGGGGATGCGCTGATGATAGTTTCATTTGTTGCACCAAGGGAGGGTACCAGTATATCCACTGGTAGATGCTTGAGTTGCAGGAGCAGCGGCAGGACTAGTAGCAGCATGAACTGCCACTGTATGTTGTTTCATGGAGGGATCCTGCGAAGACTGGGTCTTTTGTTGCTTCCAGAACTTTCTTTTCTCACCACTTCCCTTAGCTGGTTCAGGAGTGGCTGTCACATTATCGAGATCAACGCCATGATCTATGAGAGTCTGTGCCAAGCACATGCCGCTGTCATAAGTGTTTGGCCTGGCGGCCAAGACATTCCCTTGAGTTGGGGGCGCCAATCCCCATATATATCTTTCAATCTTCTTACTCTCTAAGGTGACCATTCCCGGGCAAAGAACTGCTAGGTCTTCATACCTAGAAGTTTAGACAGCAATATCGGAACCCTTCATCCTTAGGGTCCAGAGTTCGTGCTCCAATTTCTGCATTTCGCCTCGTGGGCAGTACTCAGCCAGCATGAGCTCCTTCAAGCTCTCCCATCCCATAGCATTTTCTATTGGCAGAGTTAAAGATTTGACCCGACCATTCAACCAGGTCAATGCTCTGTTGGTGAAAGTGCAAGCGGCAAATTTCACCTTGTTAGCCTCAGAATAGGAACAAATTTTGAAGATAGACTCGATCTTCTCAAACCATTGAGTCAGGGCAATAATACCTCCATTGTCGTCGAAGGATGTGAGTTTCGCAGTCATGAAGTCTTTATAGGAGCACTCCTTCTGGTGCCCTAGACTCCCTTCGGGATTTTGGGGATGAGTACCACCTCCTGACCTGCCAGATTCGCCAAGATTAATTTGTGATATTGCAACAGCCACAACAACAGTAGCAGCTGCCTGGAACATGACAGGATCGAACTGAGGCATTACATTACAATATGAATATTTACATTTGTTTGAAAACATAATTTGTACATATCAGTATATTCAAAAGTAGCAAAAGATAAAGACTAGACTTCAAAATTGCTCCGTCTTCTCCAAAAACCGGCACTGGTACCTGTCTATTATTGTCCTAAGAATACAAGTGGTTTTGAAAACGTATCAGCATAAAGTTGGAGAGTTCATAAGCATGTTTTGTATTGAAAACTAGTCACTGAATTTGTAAAATTGATTTCTTTTTATCATAAGTAAGTATCATTCGTGACTAAAACCTTTGATATCAACTTCTGAAATATATATGCATGCTTTCCAAGAAAATCCCATATCTTCTAACATGTTTGTAGGTTACTGTATCGAAAGTACGTTTCATTTGAAAACCCTGGTTACCTCCCGTATGAATAGTAGTTTTATTACTCAAATAAAACCAAGAGTTGAATCCTTAGAGTATTCTCCAGTAAGTAGACAAGTAGTTTTATTAATTAAATAAAACTACTGTAGAAAGAAATCTTGTAAACAAAGGTTAGTTTATACTTATTGTGAGTCGTATAACCATACTAATATCACCCGTGACCTCCTTGAGGTTTCTTCAGGCATCGCACGATTACAAAATTTGTCACCCCAGGCGTGCCCGCCTAACTGTAGCTAATAGTTCAGGTGTGGGATTGTCGGTCCCGAATAGATCTATTCACAAATTCCACGCTCTCCCTCCTGGAGAATTTGGTTATACTACCGAGGAGGATTTATTGGTACCCCGAAGGGAATAACGAAGATAAATCTCACAATCCCGTGTTTACTAGTTTACATATAGCTTGGTTGTTCTCGAGTTCGAAATCATTGTATACGCTGTACTGTATAAATAATTATACACAAAATAATTATTGAGTAAGATACTCTTGTTATCTGTATGGATAAACTAAATATGTCATAGTTTATATGTTTGAATTTGCATGGAGTTTGATTCTGTAAAACCGGTAATGAAATCCCCAAACTATACCTATTATAGTTTGACTGGTAAGTTGTGTTTATGCACTGTTCTGAAAACTATGCAATTATGTTTAGAAAATGCCCCTTCTGCTCCGTGTTATACAAAAGGGATAATGTATCTAAACGTTTAATGTAAAACCATTGTAATTGCATCATTTTTTAAGTTGTGAAAACCTTTATGTTTGGCTTGTATTCCCCCCCCCCCCCTGAAAACGTTATAAAAACTTATAAAAGCGTAGGGGTATGAACTCACAGTTTGATGTAGGATTCGAGCGTATGATCGGTGTGGATGCTGAGTGTCAACTGGTGTTTCGTACACAAGTGGATCCTATTAACATATAGTACACATATATGTGTGTTAGAATTTGGGTGTTTCATGACTAAACATGACGGGAAACCACGCTAAGGACCCAGAAATTCTTGAACTAAGTATCGGGACCTTATATGATTGAATGAGGGAGGTGTACGGCCACCCTTTGGGTGTGTACGGCAATGGGTGTACGGACCATCAGTATACGGCCGTAAACTCATGATGGGGAGTATTTTGAGGTGTTTCCAAGGTCCTACAAGAATCTAATGAGTGTTCTAGGTCCCCAACTGAGTGCTATTGAGAGTTTGAGGCCAAATATGAGCATCAAAGTGGGAGTATGACCAAGAGGATGTGTGCACGGTCGTACAAGGGAGTGTGTGGCCGTACAGAGGGGTGTGTGGCCGTATACTCTTCATTCATGCCCAAAATGTCTATTTCCAGGTGTTTTAAAGCCAATACCAAGTCCAACTAGCAGATGGAGGCCAAACTCTCACCTTGGAGAGTCTTTAAGGTGTGTACGGCCACCTTATGAAGGTGTGCGGCCGTACACCATCAAGTCATGAAGAACACAAAGAACATGAAGAGTTTTAGGCTTAAACCAAGGTGTCATACTAGTATAACAAGCTGAATGATGGAGTACTTCACTTTTTTGAGGCTCTTAGAGTGTTCTTCGATGAACTTTCTAGAGAGAGAAAGTAGTGTGCAGCCAAAAGGGCAAAAGAGTGAATGAAGGGGGTCTCCTCCTTTGTCTGGAGGTGGGTTTACGGTTGAGAGGTGGTTGTACGGCCGCACACCCATGTGTACGGCCATACACTCTTCCCGAGAGAGTGTATGGCCCAAATGTTGTACTATGACTTGGTATTACTCGACATAGAACCCAAACGTTGATTGTACAAGGCTTATAATGCTTTATTAAACCTTTAAACGGTCTTAAAAGGTCATAAAATCGAGTTTAATATTGATATAAAGATCAATTGTACAGGATAGAGTTTCGGGGTTGTCACAACACCTCAAGGTGGCCGTGAACGCCTCAAGGTGGCCATGAACACCTCAAGGTTGCCGTGAACCCTCTTCAACCATCCATTTTTAGATTCTAACACTTCTTTGTAAGTGTTCTCTACTTCTTAGGCTGTTTCTTTACACCTTAGTCTTTAAATGCACTAATTGTAAGCATATATATATATATATATATATATATATATATATATATATATATATGTTATTATATGCTAAATAGGATCCGTTTGTGCTTCGGGACTTCACTTGTGAAATCAAGCATCCTATATCGATCTTTCATTCGAATCATTCACAGCAGGTGAGTTCGTACCCCCACAAATTACAGTGTTATATGCTTTTAAATTCTTTTTAAATGCTTTTAAGGGGGAGAAGTACAAGTAGAAAACAATATAATTATGTTAAACATTTACATGTGAAAACATCAAACAAAAGGATTTCTTAGACTCAAACACTTGTTAAAACCATTTTAAACTATTCTTAGATTTCTATTTTTATCAAAATCATATTCGTGTATCTATTTATGTATATGTATGCTTTAACAGACTTAGGACTATTGCTAAATACCTTGACACTTGTTCCTTGTTTGGTTATGGGCTTTGAGTGGGATCACTAGTCCGACTATCGGCTAAATCATAGTTATGCTTGCTAAATATATACATGAATATTTAAACCCCCATTTTTAAGGAACATACTTAACTCAGTTGCTTATGTTGAACAATTGAGTCTTTTCTACAAATCAGTAACAGTTCAAACAAACATACTAGTAAACTATAATAGGTATGGTTTAGAGGATCACTACACACTATTGCTATATCATAAAAACATACATGAGTCAAAACATACACACTATTGCTAGATCACAGAAACATCCATGAAACATAACATACATACTATAAAAAGAATAAGAAAGAACATACTTACTATTGCAAGAACAAGATAACTAAAATGTGATATACTATTTCATGATATAGCAATATACTTGTTATGTCATGTTTTGTAACCAGAGTCTCCTGGAGGGAAAGCGTGAGTTTGTGTGTAGATCTATATGGGATTGACCATCCCACACCTTGCTGCTAGCTATAGTGAGATCTGCAAGTCTACGGGTGACAAATGTCATACCATTTTCTACGCCTGACGAACATCGTGTTTTATACTAGTCAATCAAGCATGGTTATAACCTAATCACATTTAAGCTAAATTAACCATTTTGGTTACAAGGTAGTTAATGCATCAGTAACTTATCTTATAAATACGGAAAACTTTCATTCTATACTAATTTAAGTGCACACATATCTTTTTACAAGAGCACCAACATACAAAACAGTCGGGTCTTGGGTAGAAGACTACATTTCACTTTTAGAAGAAAATATAGGATTTTCTGGGAAGAATACAAACATTTTACTAAAAAATCACAAACATTTTCATGAAACAAATACAAACCTTACACATCAATTACTTATGCACTCACTCAACTTTAATGTTGATACTCTCTTTCAAAATAACTTGTATTCTCAGGTCACTAGTAGATAGGTACACTAGACCAGGTCTTCAGAAGACGAAGCATGTTCAAGACTCGTCTTTTATATATATATATATATATATATATATATATATTTGGTGAATACAACTATACTCAAAACACACATGTATTAACTATTCTATTAATGCAATGGATGTTGTTTCTCGTTTTACTATTATGCATTGTTATGATACTGTACATGACGTCCTCCGCCCCCGAATGTTTCTGTCATCTCGGTTTGGGGGTGTGACAGATTGGTATCATAGCATTGTTTATAGTGAACTAAGTATATCAACACATAAAAGATATACAACTATAAACACATCGGGGTTAAAACACTCAGACCAAGAGAATATACTTTTTATATAATAAAATATTTTGATAAAAGTATACATACATGCATTCATACTAAGAACAGTCTCATATAAGAACAGAACAAAAGTATTACATTATTTGAACAACACAAGTAGGCTTGGGGACATATAATCAAGTCTGGGACTGATATTGCCTGATCAACTATATACGTCTGAGAAGTGATGTGCCTAGGAATGGTTGTGGTGTTGCAACAAGTCTAAAACTTACCAGCTCTACTACAATGAAACTCTAGAACATAATATAAACTTAAAATACTATAGGAGTATTTTGTGGTACTATAATTACTTTTGTGAAAACTAAAAAGGTCTTTACTAGTAGGTCAATAGTTACTGAGTGGATACGCTAAGGTTATATGTGACTAAGATGTTATAGACTTAGAATCGGTGATCATCCGCTTTACTTCCTGTCCCTTGTTTGGTTGTGGAGTTAGAGTTGGATCAATTATTCGAAGGTCTATTCTATCTTCAGTCATATATAGCTTGTATGCACTACGTAAGTATTGAAGTAATTGGTAAGGATCATTCTATAATTATCATTAATATTAGATCTATTATATGTTTCTTACACCCTTTTCTCACTTAGATAATGTGGCTATATTCCATTTACCTGGCTACCCGTACTTTCCCGATGAAGGGAATTCTTGATGTCTTGAAGTTGAACCTTAAGAAGAGAACCCGATGGTCCCAGTAGAAGAAGACCCCGAGGAAGGTTCTGAAGAAGAAAACGAAGAGGATGAGCAGGAAGACTCCAACTCAGAACCTGAGGTCCATAATCCACCTCAAGTTGCCCAAAATCCTAACCCTCGACCAGGATTTCAAGTCCTGACGCCTCTGTAGGCAGTGAACTTGGGAAGGTGGAGCCACGAACAGGGACAACCACCTCCTTAAAATGGAGACCAAAGCTTCTACAAATTGAATGAACGGGGCTCGGCAGACAGAGTCCTTCCTATCTTGGTTCGCCGTGTTTCTCGCAATGTTGACACAAGGAAGAGCAAACTTCGACCAAGTCATGGAGATCAGAGCTAACTCTGGAGTCAACACAGTTTGTCTCCGCGACCGGACCGATGACCAGGAGTTAACCAGGACTCACACTAATGCACTACAAATCGAACTGAATGCTTGCCAATCCGAAGTTAAGGATCTTCGACTGCAGCTGGCTGAGTCCAGGGCAGAATTTAGCACCAACCAGAACAACACACCTCGCGAGTAGAGCTTACTCTACTCGGTCTTTTGGATATAATTTTTGTCTACTTTTAGACTCTAGTATTATTTTCTTGTTGCTATCTAGACCTTGAAGTTTCAGTTCGTTAGGTCTTTATGATGTCAAGTTTTTCCTTGTGTTGGTATTTGTAGACCTATTACAAGGTCAATTTTTTCTGAACTCTATACATCTATAATACCAATGATATTGACAAGCATCCAATCCTCTTGAAAAACCTTTATTCAAATACTTTCATCTTTCTAGTGGTAACTCTTTATTGAAAACACTCAAAAAATTACATGTTGATCTATGGTGTGTTAGATCATGGGGCACTCTCATTATTCTCACTATTGAATTCTTACAATTATCTTCATCTTTATAAACATACAGTCGAAAGATGCCTCCTCGTAGATCAAACAGATGGACTACCCCAATAACTCCAACTGAACCACCACCTCCTCCACAATTTGATCATGTAGTTTTTCAAGCTGCAGTGACCGTGGCTGTAACGGCAACCTTAGCACAGGTCAACGCTAGCGGTACTAGCGGAGGTGGAAAGGGTGTTAACTCCACCCAAGGTGATAGTCATGGGCACCCTAGGGAGTGTTGGTACAAATACTTCACCAACTGCAAACCCAAAGCCTTTAATGGCAGCGATGGAATCATTGCCCTCTCGTAGTGGTTCGAGAAGACATATTCTACTTTCAAGATATGCTCCTACCCAGAAGGAAGAAAAGTAAAATTTGCTGCCTAAACCATCTCAGACAGGGCCCTCACATGGTGGAATAGCCATGTCAAGTCACTTACTCTGATAGTGGTTAACGCGATGGGATGGGAAGCTCTGAAGGAGCTGATGATCGGAGAATACTGCCCAAGGGGGGAAGTCCAGAAGCTCGAACAAGAGCTTTGGATTTTGACCATGAAAGACTCTTACATAGTAGCCTACACAACTACGTTTAGAGACCCGATGGCTCTGTGTCCAGGGATGGTCCCTACTGAGGCCAAGAAGATTGAGAGGTACTCTCTTCAAACCCCACTACATTCGACAATGCCAAACGATTGGCACATCGACTCATTGACCATAAAGTCCGCACACCAGCAAAAACCCCTACTGTCCCAGAACCGGCCAAAACAAACGGCAACAAGAGGAAGTTTTGGGATGGGAAGAAGAACTAGTCGGCGTAGAACTCCGCCAAGAAATAGCAAATGGTGGCTGTTCATGCCGTGATAACCCCTGCTGCCCCTGCACCGACAAAGTAGTACGTTGGGAGTTTGCCAAAGTGCAAAGTGTGTAACTTCTACCACAACGGCCTCTGCCGGGAGATGCAGTGTGCCAACTGCAATAGGAAAGGGCACATAGCCCATTTCTATAAGGCACCAACAAGGACAATCACCCAGGTCCCTGGTGCTGGAGCAGGTCATGCCTGCTAGGGTGTGGTGAGGTTGGACACTACAAAAGGAACTGTCCGAAAGCAAGGAACCCTACTGGAGTAGGGAGAATTCTAGTGATAGGCCATGATGAGGCTGTAGCAGACCCTACGGTGGTCACGGGTACGTTTCTCCTCGATAACTCTTATACATGCATACGATTTGATAGTGGAGCGAAGAGGAGTTTCGTGAACCAAAAAATTGCACACTTACTTAAACAACCATTACGAGCACTAAAAGAAACATTCACCGTAGAAATGGCTAACGGAAAGACTGAAAGCACTAACGACATATACATAGGATGCGCCCTCTCTCTAGATAGCTATTCATTTCAAATCGACCTCATGCCCGTCACAATTAAAAGTCTCGATGTCATTATCGGCATGGATTGGTTGAGTCTTCACCGTGCTGACATCATGTGTTTTCAAAAAGACGTTCGTCTTAATCTACTAAATAGCGAAACCCTAGTTATCTATGCAGACAAACCAGACATGAACCTTCGAATCATCTCGAGTATTCAAGCCTAGAAATATTTACGAAAGGAATATCACATGTTTCTAGCTCACATGGTTGATATGAGCCAAAAGGTGAATGACATCAATAACATCCTAGAAGTACGCGACTTTCCCGACATTTTTCCCGAAGAACTTCCAAGATTACCACCACAACATCAAGTCAAGTTCATAATTGATGTAATTCTAGGAGCTACCCATGTAGCCAAATCACCTTGCTGGCTAGCACCGACGAGATGTAAGAACTATCCAGTCAACTGAACGAACTAATCACCAAGGGATTCATTACACCAAGCTTCTCACCTTGGGGAGCACCGGTCTTATTCGTGAAGAAGAAAGTTGGATCGTTCCATATGTGCATCGACTAACGTGAGCTAAACAAACTTACCGATAAGAACCGATACCCTCTACCACGGATAGACAACTTGTTCGACCAACTCCAAGGAGCGAGCTACTTTTCAAATTTTGAATTAAGATTCGGGTATCACCAGTTATAAGTATTAGAGGAAGATGTTCCCAAAACATCCTTCCGAACTCGTTATGGTCACTACGAGTTTGTAGTGATGCCTTTCGGATTAACCAATACATTCTCAGTTTTGATGGACTTAATGAGCCGGGTGTGCTGTCCTTACTTAGATAAATTCGTGATCGTATTCATTGACGACATACTCATCTACTCATACAGTCAAGAGGAGCATAGTCAACACCTATGACATATCCTAGAAATACTACGGTGAAGCTTTATGCGAAGTTCTCTAAGTACGAATTTTGGATTCGAAGAGTCGAATTCTTGGGTCACATGGTTAGCGAAGAGAGAATTCACATGGACCCTTCCAAAATAAAATCCATTGAGAACTGTTCAGTACCAAAGACGCCTACAAAAATTCATCAATTTCTAGGCCTTGCTGCTGTTATCGCAGGTTTATTCATAACTTTTCAAAGATTGCGAAACCATTTACCACATTGACCCAAAAAGGTGTGAACTTTGACTGGGAAGAGAAACCAGAGAAGGCATTTCAAACGCTGAAGCAAGCCTTATGCACCGCACCGATATTATCCCTCCCATAAGGGATAGAATATTTTGTGGTTTACTGCGATGCATCCAACCAAGGGCTTGGCTGTGTTCTTATGCAACGAGGAAAGGTTATTGCCTATTCCTCAAGACAACTTAAGACACATGATGTCAACTACACTACACACGATCTTGAGTTAGGAGCAGTGGTATTTGCTCTGAAGATCTAGCGACACTACATGCATGCTACGAAAAGCACTATCTTTACAGACTACAAAAGCCTCCAACATATATTCGACCAGAAGGAGCTCAACATGAGACAACAACGGTGGATTGAGCTACTAAATGACTACGAATATGAAATTTGTTATCATCCTGGTAAAGCCAACGTAGTAGATGACGCCCTAAGTCGGAAAGAATACTCAGGTCGTAGAGTCAAGGCATTGACTATAACAATCCATTTACATCTGTCCACGCAGATTAAGGAGGCTCAGCTGGAAACCTTGAAACCTAAAAATGTGGCATGTGAAGCCCTAAGGGGAATGGATAAAAACACAGTAGTCAAGGGTGACGGAGTCTTATATCCCATGGATCAGATCTAGACACTAAAGCTCGGTAGCTTCAGAGATGTTGTCGTGAATGAAGCACATAATACTCAATAATCCGTTCATCCAGGTTCAGATAAGATGTATTTGGATTGTAAAAAGCTATATTGGTGGCCTAACATGAAAGCTGACATTGCTACCTTTGTTGCCAAGTGTCTAACTTGTGCCAAAGTTAAAGAAGAATATCAGAAGCCCTCAGGTTTACTAAAACAATCGGAGATACCTGAGTGGAAGTGGGAGTGGATTACAATGGACTTCATCACCAAGTTTCCCAAGACAACGGGTGGTATCGATACCCTATGGGTGATCCTAGACAGGTTAACTAAGTCTGCACTCTTCCTGCCAATCAAAGAAACCGACAAGATGGAGAAACTGACAAGAACGTACATTATGGAGATTGTACGACTGCATGGTGTTCCCATATCTATCATCTATGATAGAGACAATAGATTTACTTCGAGATTCAGGCAGTCGCTACAAAAGTCCCTAGGAACTAGGTTGGACATGAGTACAACCTACCTCCCTCAAGCTGATGGACAAAGTGAGAGGACGATACAAACGTTGGAAGACATGCTAAGAGCTTGTGTGATAATATCCACTTACCATTGGTCGAGTTTTCATACAACAACAGCTACCATTCTAGTATCAAAGTTGCTCCATTTGAAGCCCTCTATGGACGAAAGTGTAGATCCCCTATGTGTTGGGCTGAGGTGGGTGATACGCAACTAGCTAAAGGACAAGTTCCTGACAGCACTCTCACAGGTCCGGAAATCATCCGGGAAATGACAGAGAAGATTGTTTAGATTCGTGAACGATTGAAAGCCTCTAGAGACCGACAGAAAAGCTATGCTGACAAAAGATAGAAACCTTTCAAATTTCAGGTTGGTGACCTCGTTCTATTGAAGGTCTCACCTTGGAAGGGCTTGATTCGCTTCGGAAAGTGTGGTAAGCGAAATCCATGGTACATTGGGCCTTTTGAGATTCTCTCTAGAATTGGCCCTGTAGCTTACAAACTTTGACTATCTCAAGAACTTACTAACATAAACCCTACCTTCCATGTATGGAAATTAAAGAAATGCCTATCTGATGAGACTCTTGTTATACCACTCGATGAAATCAAGACCAATGAGAGCCTCAACTTCGTAGAAGAACCCATAGAAATCATGGATAGGGAAGTCAAGCAAACGATACAAGGTCGTATCCCGATAGTGAAGGTTCATTGGAATGCAAAATGGGGACTTGAATTCACTTGGGAGAGGGAGGATCAAATGAAACATAATTATCCTCATCTTTTCCCTTAGTCTATGTGTATTTTCTTCATTCTAATTTCGGGACGAAATTCCCTTTAACACGGGGATGATGTGACAACCCGAAATTTCTATCTTGTAAAAGCCAAACTTGGTCAATGAAAGTCAAACTTATCCAATAAAGGTCAAAATTATTTCTTTAATTCTCTTATGGTTAAATTAGATTAATGAAATGAATGTGTTCAAACCTAGTATTCTAAGGTGTTGTGTGTTGTCACACCCCGAAACCTGAACGGCGGAAACGTTTGGGGGCGGATGACTTCATGTGGTAACGTAACAAATGAATACATAGTAAAGAAAGCCATACAACCATCATATATATAATTGAAAGTTTACATTTGTCAAAAGTTACATGTTCAAAACCAATTACAATATGATGTCAAAATATGAGATTAAACTGGCGCCGCAGCGTCCCTTCTTCAAAAGCATATTGATACCTGTAATTACTGAATCCCTGGGACATACAAGTAATTTTGAAAGAGTAGATCAGCATTTAAGCTGGTGAGTTTCATAAGTATTAAATGACAATGTTTGTATGAAATGAAATGTTTTGTCCTTGTTTGTTTGTTTCTAGAAAATCCTATATTTTCTACTAGTATAAAAGTATCCTCCTCTGAAGACCAATGTTTGTTTCTAAAAATGTATGTAAGTGTAAAATAACCAATATGTTTGAAAACCTCGTAAATCAATGTATTTTTAATACCCCATGTGAGATTTATACCCATACTATTGACTCGGAATGCCTATACACAACGTTCTTCAGGCGTTGGAATGTTATGACGTTTGTCACCCCAAATGTTGGACTGTAGCTAACAGTCAAGGCGTGGGTTGTCAAGCCCGTATAGATCTATACACAAACACCATGCTCCCCCTCCAAGGGATTCTGGTATATAATACAGGACTTGAAATGTGTACTCGAACGTACATGAAGTTAATGTCTCACAAATCGTGGTATAAAAACAGATTTACATGTTAAAATGTTCGTTTGTTCTTGTATATGAAAGTGACTTCTTGAAAATCGTGTTTCTAGTATGTAAAAGTTAGCAATATTCTCGTAAAACTATGCCTATTATAGTTTTCTAAAAGTGCGTCTCGTTTGTTTAGAAATACCTAGAAAAGGAATCACTTGTTATGAAAGTATAGATTTTTGTAGAGCCTATGATAGACACGTATACATTTAATCTAAGAAAATGTTTAGTTTATACATGCATTACAACAATTTATATTTCAAAAGATAGAATGTTATTGTAATATATTTTATATATACGAGAGTTCCCTATAAAGTTTATAAATCACATATGATTCTATTTAATAAAAATGTATAATAAAACTTTATGTATAACACCCGATAATAATCGTGTGTTTTACTTGTATTCCCCCCCTAGAAAGCATATAAAAGCATTTAGAATATTTAAAAGGGTTAATTAAGGGGTATGAACTCACTTGAAAGTTTGAAGAAAGCGAGGTGGAAACCGGGCAGAGTTTCTTCTCGGGAAACGGATTTTTCTCAGGATTCTCGGGAATCTCGGGAGTAAAAACGACCTTCGGGACTTGAGCAAAATGACCGGGGCTTCGGGTTAGCACGAGCACGGAAAACGAGGCAAGAACACAAAAGAAATGAGAGAAATGGAGCCCTTTCTTCGGAACCCGCACATCCCTTTTATAGGGGCTGGGAACCGCCTCGGTACGCGGGGCGTACGAGGGTACGCAGGGTATACGCGTACATCACGCATGACCGAGTCCTCGACTGCCTCGGACTTCGGATGGGACAGGGCTAGCTTCGCATAGGCCGAGAGGTGGACGATCTGAGGCCTAGGCCTTGAGTACGCGGGGCGTAACTCGGCCCTATCTGCTGACTCCCTTTGGATAATACCAAAGATTTATAATTAAATTTCTATTTTATTTAATTAATAAACTTCTAAAATTCATATCTTCTTCATACGAATTCCGTATTCGATGGTCTTTATATCCACGTGTAGGTGAGACTACGCTCTACAACTTTCGTTTAGATTCCGTTGGCAAATTTCGAAATTATTTTTATTATTTATTTTTAAAATGTCGTGTTTAAGGAATTTCTGTAGAAATTCGTAACTTCTTTATCTGACGTCGGTTTTTGCCAGACTTTTTACCGCTGAAATACCATTGTCGAGACTTTTGATTCTCGTTTAGGTCATTCCGGCCAAAAAGTCGCTCGATCTTCGATTCGAGTTTTTAGCTGTCTGTTGCTAAGTCGAACTTTGGAAAATCATAACTTCAATATACGAAGCTGGATTTGGTTATTCTTTTTACGTACGATCACAGTTTAATGATATCAAACATATTAGGTAATTAAATAGAAACTTTTTGAATATTTTATTATCAAAGTTAATTTCATTAAATCAAAAGTGGTTACAATACTTCACTTTTTAGGTCATTACAAAGAGTTGAAATATCGGGTTGTCACATGTGTTAAGTGACGAAAATCATTTGGACCGAGGACCGCAAACGAGCCTTCGGGCCGTGAACAGCCTTCGGGTCGTGAACGAGCCTTCGGGCGCTGATTGGTCTTCGGACCGTCAACCCATGATTTACGGTCGTGAAGTCCTCCCTTATATAAATGAATGTTGACTAATTTTACCTCACTTCTACCCTTCTAACCGTAAACACACCAATTCTCTCTCAAAGATCTTCAAGCAAAAACACTCATTCCCTCTCAACATTCTACCAAGAACACACACTAGTTTCTAGACGAAATCACTTGAATCTTCAATGGCCAAAAACCTTTTACGGCCGTGAACACCTCAAGGTGGCCGTGAAAACGTTAACGTTACCGTGAACCTTCTTCAACCATCATTTTTAGATTCTAACACTTCTTTTTAAGTGCTGTCTACTTCTTAGGTTGTTTCCTTTACACCTTAGTTCTTAAATGCACTAATTTTATACATATATATGTTATTATATGTTAAATAGGATCCGTTTGTGCTTCGGGACTTCACTAGTGAAATCAAGCATCCTATATTGATCTTTTATTTGAATCACTCACAGCAGGTGAGTTTATACCCCACACAAATTACAGTGTTATATGCTTACAAATTCTTTTAAGGGGGAGAATACAAGTAGAAAACAATATAATTGTGTTAAACAATTACATGCGAAAACATCAAACAAAAGGATTTCTTATACTAAAACACTTGTTAAAACCATTTTAAACTATACTTAGATTTCTGTTTTTATCAAAATCATATTCGTGTATCTATTTATGTATAAGTATGCTTTAACGGACTTAGGACTATTACTAAATACCTTGACTCTTGGTCCTTGTTTGGTTGTAGGCTTAGAGTAGGATCACTAGTCCGGCTATCGGCTAAATCATAGTTATGCTTGCTAAATATATACATGAATATTTAAACCCCCATTTTTATGGAAAATAATTAACTCAATTGTTTATGTTGAACAATTGAGTCTTTTCTACAAATCAATAACAGTTCAAACAAACATACTAGTAAACTATAATAGGTATAGTTACAGGATCACTACACACTATTGCTAGATCAGAGAAACATACATGAGTCAAAACATACACACTATTGATAGATCAGAGAAACATACATGAAACAAAACATACATACTATAACAAGAACAAGAAGGAACATACTTACTATAGCAAGAACAAGATAACTAAAATGTGAGATACTATTTCATGATATAGAAATATACTTGTGATGTCACGTTTTGTAACCAGAGTCTCTTGGAGGGAGAGTGTGAGTTTGTGTATAGATCTATACGGGATTGACCATACCACACCTTGCTGCTAGCTACAGTGGGACCTGCAGGTCTATGGGTGACAAATGTCATCTCATTTTCGACGCTTGAAGAACGACGTGTTTTATACTAGTCAATCAAGCATGGTTATAACCTAATCACATTTAGCCTAGATTAACCATTTTGGTTACAAGGTAGTTAATGCATCAGTAACTTATCTTATAAATATGGAATACTCGCATTCTATACTAATTTAAGCACACACATATCTTTTTACAAGAGAACAAACATACAAAATAGTCGGGTCTTGGGTACAAGACTACATTTCACTTTTAAGAAAATATAGGATTTTCTGGGAAGAATACAAACCGTTTACTAAAAAAACACAAACATTTTCATGAAACAAATAGAAACCTTTGACATTAAATACCTATGCACTCACTCATCTTTTATGTTGATACTCTCTTTCAAAATAACTTGTATTCTCAGGTCACCTGTAGACAGGTACACTTGACCAGGTCTTGAGAAGACGGAGCATCTTGAAGACTTATCTTTTATTTTTATGTATATATATATATATATATGTATATATATTGGTGTCATACAAATATACTTAGAACACACATGTATTAACTATTCTATTAATGAAATGGATGTTGTTGCTTGTTTTACTATTATGCATTGTTATGATACTATACATGACGTCCTCTGCCCCCGAATGTTTCCGCCATCTCAGTTTGGGGATGTGACTACTCGGTTGAGTTGACTTGGCTCGGTTGACTCAGTTGACTATGTTGATTTGACCAGTTGACTTTGACAAACTTTGAGCTTAAGGGTATTTTGGGAAATTTTGGGATTTTGATGGACGTTGGTCATGTGGTTGGAATAGGTGTTGGTTAAAGAGCTGATATTCAGAGTCGATACCTCATCAGCTTTGTCGAGTTTTCGAGGTGACTTTTCCCCACTGTACTTGCAATTTAAAGGCACCAAGGGTTGTCCCTGTGGATTTGATATCCTGTTATGTATGCTATTGTGCTGTAGTAATCTGTTAAATCGATATCCTGGTATATAGGATGATGTTATGCTTAATGATCTGTACATCTGTCTGACTGGCTGTAGACTATTGTATGATTATTTGTTATATGTGCACATATTTAGTCTTTGGCTGAGGCTTTACTGCTTTGTGCATAAGCCATTAGGCCAGGGGGCATACCAACCTGATGGTTGAATGGGCCTGAGGGTATTCATTCCCGAGTATGACAGCACCCGTTGTAGTTTTGTATTCCAACCTGATGGTTGAAGGGCCTGGGGTATTCCAACCCGATGGTTGATTGGACCAATAATGTATTGGCATTCCAACCCGATGGTTAACTGGGCCTGGGGGTATTCCAATTCGATGGTTGATTGGACCCGACATGCTGTTATTATATTTTTTATACATTTATGTTTTGGTACTTAGGCGGATCTCACTAAGCGTTGGCTTATAGTTTTGGGTTATGTTTCAGGTACTTCAGATGACCGCAGGAAGGCGAAGGCGTGACCGTACACATCCTCATGTTTTGTTTTATGATTTTGGGAGACTCTGATGTTGAACTTTTTTTGAAAATTATGTTTCTAAACAGTTTGTGAATTTGGGTTAGTTTTAAAAAAGTTTAAAATTCTTGTGATTTTTATGGGTGTAACAAGTTGGTATCAGAGACTTGGTTTTAGTGAATTGGAGAAACACTCGTTCGAATCCAGTCTCAAACAAAGGAAAAATATTTTTTTAAAAATGACTTTTCAAATTGCTTTCAAAATAAGCAACTAGGATGTGATGTGTACAATCAGTTGGAGCTAGTAAGTAGACCCCAAATTACCACACTGTTGTTTGATATTGTAATATGTTAGAGCAACATGCAAGTGATAGGCTAGGGATCTTCAAGAATTGCATCATAGAATTTCCTGATTATATGATGCCTGATAATCGGGGGTTCTTCCTTATATGAAATTGACATCATTACTGTAGTGGCTTAGCGTATGCGTCATAGTTATGCATAACTAAGATTCTATAGCCTGAGAAAGTTTGGTTTAGCCTTATTCCATGTTCTTTTTTGATGAATGGATTAGGGAAGGATCATATATTCGACTATCTATAGGTTCCAGTGTTATGTATGATTAGCATACACGAGTGATGCATAGTTGGTGGAAGTTTCATGGATGAGTTGTGTGAGGTCAGCCGGCCAGTTTCGTGAGTTTTTGCCTCCTCTAGGGAGTGAGGATTGGGTGTATGTGTTTTCTAGTGTGTATTGTTAGGGTTTTTAAGATGATCCTTGAGACAAATATGGGTAGGTATGGAAGGTAGTATGGACCCGTACAACTGGAAGCATAGGAGTAGTACGCGTAACAGGGAAGTCACAACCCCTAAGGATTTGTTGGGAGTTGGTTCTGCTGGTATGTTATACATGGTATCTGATATCTCCCTCGTTTATTTTTAGTATGGTGATGACGCGTCGTTTCGAGGTAGGATCCGGATCAGGCTCAAGGACAGGTGGCCAGGGTGGTCTAGCTGTGTCCGAGAACAGGATTAGGGAGATCCTTCAGGAGGAGGTTGTTGCTCACTTTTGAGCACACTTTCCATAGATTTTTGGGTCTATTAAGACCTCCACGGTGAGGTATTTTGATCAGAGTTATTTTGCTTTGTTTGAGACTGATGTTGCTATAGCTACCACAGCTATTGTGGTTGTTGGGATCGGGGCTGGGAGAGCCTTTCAGTACCGGGACATCAACAATATGAATCCCTCGATTTTTGATGGAGTTCAGCATCCGATCATAGCCATGAGGTGCCTGTGTGACATTGATGGATGCTTTTTCACTTGCTCTTGCCAAGCTGATCAGAGGGTCAGGTTCGTTATGTACCTTCTTAGGTCCTGAGTGAAGGATTGGTGGAGACGTGTTACCAACTCTTATTCTCCTGAGCAGAGGACTGCAGTGACTTGGGAGCAGTTCTCGGAGATGTTCTATTCTAGATATGTTCTGTTGGTGGAGCATGAGAGGTTGGCCTAGTAGTACCTCGATTTGAGACAGGGGATTGAGTCGGTAACATAGAGCGCCAAGATGTTTACGTAGAGGGCCATGTTTTGACTTGAGTTTGCTACTTCTAAGCAAGCACAGATGACCCGTTTACTTGAGCATGCTCATAACGGACATCAGGTAGTTTGAATCCACTCAGAGTTATGGTTCATTGGTGAAGTTACAGGAGGCCGCCAGGCGGCGTGAGATTAAGATGGAGCTCCATACGAGAGAGCAAAGACCGGCCGCGACGTAGTCGTAGTCTGAGCCGAAACGGTTCAGGGCCGCTAATACTAGATCTAGGAGTCAGAGGGGACGCACTTGTGGGAAGTGCGTTAAGGTTCATCATGGAGCATATCAATCTTCTTCGGCATGCCATAAATTAGCAAGTAGGGCCACATTGTGAGGGCCTGTAGGAAGCAGGCTCCAGCTTCCGACATTAGACTTTGTTATCATTATGATCAGGTGGGCCATATGAAGGCCCAGTGCCCCTTGCTTGTTGCCATGCCGGTGCAGGCTCCAACGCCAGCTACACTGAGGATCACAGATGGGAGTCAGGGTAGGGCGGAGCCCTCGAGGGCTTGGGGTCATTTTTTCCTGCTCTCGGCAGAGGAAGCCAGGTCGGCTCCAGACGTCGTGACCGGTATGTATCTATTTATTATTATGTTGATTATGTGTTATGTTACATATATATGGTATGTTTTTAGTGAACTCTTTGCCTACTCTTACGTTATTTGATTCGGGTGTGAGTCGGTCCTTTGTATCTTGATCATTTAGTAGGGAGTTTGATATGTCTATTGGGGAGTTAGAGTGTCCGTTGTGAGTTTCCATCGCCAAAGAACATGGGGTTTCTGCATCCACATTGTATCAGGGTTGTATATTGGAGATCTTCAGGGTACCTTAGCTGTTCGATCTGATCCCTATTCCCATGGGGGATATATGTGTGATAGTAGGTATGTATTGGATGAGCAGGTTTGGTGCCATGATTGACTGTGAGGGCCAACAATTGGTAGTTCAAACCCCAAGTGGGGGAGAACAGGTTATCTATGGAGAGGGCACCAGGGTAGGCTTAAGGTTTTATTCGGTGGTCAGGGCTCGACAATATATTCAGCATGGGTGTGCAGGTTATTTGGCTTATGTGGGTGATACTCGAAGGCACCAATGTCGGTTTGGGCTTTGCGACGTTTGGGCCTCGGTTTAGGCCTTGGTTTGGGCCAATCTTTGGACTTAGTTGTTAATTGGCCTTAATGGACCATCAGAAATTAGATAATGGACCAAGGACATGTTTGGGCTTAAGGGAAGACCCAGTTAAGGAATAAATTGGTCCGTTAGTGGGCCTTTAGTGGGCCATTAGTGGGCTTGGATAGATTTGATGGAATTGGGCCTAGGTAATGGTCCAAATTAGACCAAGGGGTAAAATGGTCATATTACCCTAAAAAGGATTATGGATTTTTTACTAAGTGTTGTTATGATAATGATAGTCGGGGAGTCGTTGGTGCCGCCACTAGAGATTCCTCACTGTGAGATTCAACACTCAGCTTTACGAGGTGAGTTTTCCTCCAGTAGGAATGGGTCGAAGGCACCAATGCCGGCCCGTTTATATATGTTAGCATACGCTAGACTTAGGTCCGATGACGGGGTCAGCCCGATGTAGGTTATATGTTTCCGGACTTCAGTCCGATGACGGGGAAAGCCCGAGGAATGTTTTTATGCTTGATGTCTTCATGATTCTTGCATGTGTTTGTTTGTATGTTTCTAGCTTCGGTCCGATGCCGAGGCAAGCCCGAGGAATGTTTAGCTTGAATGTTATGTTTATATGTTCCAGCCTTCGGTTTGATGTCGGGGCAAGCCCGAGGAATGCTTATATGTTTATCTTATGTGTTTATTGATGGGTTTTTGTCATAAGACATCTTATGTGCTCATACAAACCCTAATGCTTGGATCTAGGTTTCTCTATTGTACATGCTGTGAATCCAAGACTATAAACCCTAATTCTAGCATATGGAAATCAATATTAACATATAATTAGGTTTATGATATTACCTTGATTGTTATGTAGCAATAACAATCCAAATTCCTCCTTGAATTGACTTTGGAAGGCTTAGAGTCACAAGTGTCACTCCTCTAATGGTTCACAAACACCATAAGCAAGAGGATGAAGAGGAGAGAGGATGGAGGCTGCCAAAATCGTGTGAAAACCCTAGAAGGTTGCTTGTCCACGTTTTTGAGCCTTAAGGGTTCTATATATAGTGAGGCTATTAGGGTTATCTAACAAGGAAACCCTAATTTGGTTGCTTAAGCCCTAAGCAACCCATAGACTCCTTTAATCAAGCCCATGGACGATTTCCTTATGGGTTTTCCCATAGAATTCGTCCACCTCTTGATTCAAGGCAATCCATGGCCCAAATTGCAATTATCCTATAATTACAATTCCAGTCCCTTAAGTTTAATTAATCTCTTTTAGTCACAAAACTAATTACCAATTAATTATTGACTAATATTAATTAAACAATATGATTTATCCTTTAATCTATTATTCCCATAATATATTAATAAATCATATTTAATCCTTTCTCTCCATAATTCATCCTATCAAGTTGCTTTGGTGAAGGCAACCCAAAAGGACCATGCACCATCGGGTCAAGTACATACCAAAATAGTTATGGACTTAGACACTAATCCAACAGTCTCCCACTTGGATATGTCTAACAACTATTCTGCATATGACTTCAGATCCTGATCTGCAATCGTAGCTTTCCAAAGCCGTTGTCAACTCAGATCCTATCAGATACGTGTGTCCTTAGATAAGGGATCATATATTCCTCCATTCTAGATATCATATGAGAAATGATTTCAAATCATTTTCTTTGTACTATATCTCGATTCCTGATTTATGACAACTGACTAATTGAACAAATCAAATTAGCCCTAGCCCGGCCGAGCATTTACGTTTGTCATCACTAAACCATCGAGGGGCCCAAAGATATCGCTTTTATCCTACTTTGAATAAAAGGAACGGATAAACTTTGATACAATGCTTGCTTGCACTTACTAACCAAATCACACACAACAATATGTTTTATAACACCAAGTTACTAGTGTGTTTACATATTATCAATGTGCAATCGATTTGCAAGATACAACTCACACATCTCGGTTTCAAGAATATAAGATGTTATCGTCTCACCAATCACTCGTGATACAATCCATGGAGTGATCCAAGTGAGCGTGGGTTTAATCCAATGCTCAAATCATATTCATAAGCACTCATGAACGTTGCAGCAAACATTTTCTTATGTCTAATACTTTTCTAGACAATCCACACACCAATTCACAACAGTCTTCATTCATCTCTACTTCCATCATATGAACGACTGTGGCCCGTTTGAATAATTCGATTATTCTTAATAAACTCAATTATTCTAGAAGTCAAAACATGCAAATATGAAACACAAGAATAATACTAATCCTATATGGCCTCAACTCTTTGAGCATAAATAAAACACCTTTTATTTATCACCATATCGATTACTCATTATTTGTCGTTTCGGGTAATCAACTTCTTACTTGAATTACAACACTTGTCCCATGCTCCTAGCATGCACACAATGTTTACCTATGGTTCTTACTTTGTGAAATAGATCACATTGAACACATTTCCAATCATTCTCATTTCACAACTCCAAATCCATTTTTCATAAGTTTAAGAAAATCAAATTCTTGCTACTTATAGAATATGGTAGATTCTAACATTTTATGCAATGATCATTTCGTAATGTCACTGCACCAAAGTCACAAAGACTATTGCCAATGATATTACAAAGTCCTCTATCGGAGATTGTTACAAGACAATTCCATACACGTGATGTCTCTTACTCAAAGTACATTCTTTGAACATCCTTTTGCATAGAAGTTTCTAATCTAGTCATAGATTTCTCAATATTCAATTCCCAATATGGATACGCTTCCATATTTTCCATGTGACAACTCATTCTTAATAGAATCTTATCTATTCGTAATGATGTCGATATGGTCCATCCAATATGGAAACATTTCCATATTTTCCAATACTATACTTCCAACTACTCACAAGCGAACAATCCTCGTCGAACTTTGGATTGTCCTTTGATAGTTGTTTAATTCTTTTAGTCAAAACCAATTCTAGTCCATTTTCCCTCTAAATGCGCTCGACATTTGGGAAATTTTAGAATGGTCAAATATCAAAGCATTTGCAATCGATCCTATACCCGAAGCATATGGGACACGACGCATAATGTTTTATTTGCTATGTTCTCAAAATTCGAATTGTTAAGAGGAATGTCGTAATCATAATCGAAATTTTAAGAACACACTATGTACCTTTGACTAAATTTATTAACATTTCTCAACCTAAACCTTTAGATTTAAAATGAAGCATAATATTCTCTCCCTTAATTATAGCAAAACAACTCTTCAACTATTGCGACTTTGCAAAATATGACTCTTGTTTTCTATAATTAATATTGCTAACCTTGCAATACTTTCCTTAATAGTTATACAATCATAACTTTTATGCTCCCACTATCATGATGATTATTATAAAACATAACATTTATGCTCCCACTAGCTTCGACATGTATTCATAAACATCTTAACTTTCAGAAAAACAATGCTTATTGAATTTCTTAAGTCCATGTTTCTTATACTTAATGCTTTGATAATCTTTTATCAAGGCTTCTTGAACTTATACACCTTTGCCTTAGATAGTTCATATGTGTGTGTAAACAATTGCCAAACCTCACAATTCAAATTATGGAAAGGGATACCGTAACCATAATCGAATTCGAGAATGCAATTTTACAATCACTATCTTCTTAAAATCTCTCTTAGTGAAAGCATTTCCTCACAATCATTTTCATGAAGGAGGAAATCTTATGACACTTAGATTTAAACGGTGTATATGTTCCTATCCATGTGAATTTGTTAAAACCAAGTTTACAACAAATTCAAACTCATATGGATCGAACTTTGTTAATCTTGATTTCTTGCCTTTATGGTAGCATAGCTGCCCACCATGTCTTCCAAGTAGTTAAGCAGCTCACCTTTTCTTATCAATGTACTTTCCATTGATCAAGGTCCTTGCCTTTTATGCATTCAAAATGAGAACTCATAGAACTCACATGCATAATTAACTCGATTGGATTGGCCCAGAAACAAAATAATGTCAACACGATAGGTTGTAAACCTCAACTCGTGTGCTAGTGATGATCGATAAGGTTTATTTGATTTGTTCTTGAAACCTTTCAATACCATTAAGACTGCCACTGACTCCTTGAAATATAAGATTCTCTTGTCAAAACATTTCTTGACAAATAAATATTCAAGAGTTAGTGTAGCTTTAATCAAAACTCTTCATAAATTGGTCCTAGTTGGTCTTTGTCTTATCCAAGACATCACAACTTTCCACATTTGATGAATCTTACAAACCTTCTTAATACTTTTCACTCAATGTCACAATCTTAACTTTAAGACTTGTTATTGGAACGAAGTATGATTGAGTTTTTGTTTTAACCATTTCTTCAATTCTTGATTCCTCTTCTTAAACATACAATTGTACTAAGACTCACTTAGAGGATCAATTGACATATGGTTCTTATCATTAAGACCTATCATAAAGCATAAAAGCTACTCTACCTTCTTCTTAGAATGGAGAAACTTTTATCTTTCTGCCTACTTGATTCTTCTTATTCGTTCTGCTATTGATCTAAACCCTTTAATCAATTCAGAATTACACCTAATCTTGTAAGTATAATCATATTTACTAAACCTTTAGTAAATCATGACAGATATCTTTGTTACTTTTATGGTGAACTTGATCAACACACAACTTTGTGTACTCGATCTCCTAGTCCTTCACTCGACACCTTGTCAACGAATTAGTCTAATTTCCAAATATGAAATTTCTCATTCATCGTGCAACCAAGTTGCATGATTCCAAATTTCTGTCCAATTGAAACTTGGGCGATGAGAAACTCTCCCTATTCGTAAATTCTCGACTTTCATAAATAACATAATAAGAACCAAATCCATTATTGCTAATAATAGAAACATTTTAATATCAATTTTTTCATACACGCCATTGTAAGGATAAATAAATAAAATTTAAGATCAAAATTTATTTTATTGCGGAAAAAATTTTGTCCTTACAATGCAACTCATTGAAAAACTTATGCTAATACATCTTTCTTAGCAATCTAATTCTAACTCTAAGTAGTAGCTCAAGAATCTAATCTTCGAGAAATGCGATCAAAATCCATTCATGCACGGTTAGATTCTACTCACTTCTTCCCTTAAGCTTCCTTTCTTTTCTTTGATCCTACAAAACATCAATTGTAATCTTATCACATTATGTATTCAGAATCTAGAATGAAGCTTAAAAGAGTTAGTCAATGGATTTTTACCTAAATTAGAGCCATACGTTTCGACTCTCCCATCTCTTAGATCTCTTAGGTAAATAGGGCAACTTCGTCTCCAATGCCCCTTCTCTTGGCAATAAAATCAAATTGACTCTTTTGGAACAACACATGGAACTACTTTAGACATCGCCTTTCTCTTATGATCAAACTTTTCGATCATTGCATGTCTTTCATTGACATGGTCTATATCCATAGGGGTCTTGAAGGCAGATTCACCAATCAACTTTGCTTTTCTATTGTGCCAAACCATTACTGATTCAGCAGCAATAAGCATGTAGGTGAGATCTATAAGGGTCAGGTCGTGATTCATCATATAGTACTCTCTTACGAACACACTATACGAGTTGGGAAGTGACTGAAGAACCCAATCAACAGCTATTTCCTCACAGACAACGGATCCCAACATTCTTAGTCTATCAATGTGCGACTTCATCCCTAGGACATGTGCACACACCGACTTTCCTTCTTTATGTTTACTTGCCAAAAGGGCTTGAGTGATATTGAACCTTTGAATTTTACAATCTTGTGGGTTAGGGAGAATAATTGGAGGAGAAGGAGGAAGTGAAGCATGATTTCTTGTTCCTCGATCGAATCGTGGAATATCATCTTCATGTGGAATGCTTGTTCCACGGGATTCGGGAAGACCATAGTTGTCGAACTTTGACATCTACAAAACGGGAGAAAACGAAATTCAAGTTAGTTGATAGATTGAGTCCTTGGTAGATCACCCAAATGAAATTCCAAGGCTAGGACCCAACGCAATACGCTACAACCTAGAAAAGGGATGTCGTAATCTAGTTGCAAAATATTTGAAGGTAAGTGAATGACGATTCACTAATTTCCACCATGAAAAACGAAAAATAAATTTAAGTTTTAAATCTATGAAAACTCCTAGATCCTTTGAGATTCATTGAACATTTCAATGGCATGTTTTAATCTCGATATGCCCCTCTTGTTTGTGACTGGCATGCCGAGGATCACAAAGCAGGTGTGAATAACCATGCAAACTTACATCGTGCCCTCACATGTTACAGTCACCTATTCGATGTGCCGGTAAACCACACACGCTCCACCGAACTATGACAAACATTGAGTCACCCTTTGCTACCTTTGCTTAGACCAATTTAGTGTGCCGGTAAACCACACACACTCCACTAACGTCTTCGCAAGGGCACAAAGTGTAATTTCATGGAATTGCATCAATTCACTTTTGCCTAAGTAACTAAGATTGGGAATTTTATGAAAACATTTAATTACTTCTATACTACATTATACTTATAATGGAAGGTTTCGTCCTATCCTACCCGTTCGGCTAACGACCCTCCACTAGTCAAGAGTGCGGTGGGTAAGAGTGGATACCCATTCAATCGCCATTTTATAGGCAATTTCCTTAAACACCCCTTATAGACCAGCTTCGTGAATGAGACCTACTAACGGTAAGACTGACTTTTACTCATACATATATATAATGTTAGACTTTTAATGTTATATATAGTATAGGGTGTATTTTATACTTTCAAAATACTAGGTGGTCTAATTTAACAATTATACTTTTAATTCAATTAAATTGTAAACCTAAACTTTTATGGATTTATTAAATCTCTGTTAAATATACACCTTAATTAATAAATAAAACCATAAGGGTGTGATTTGAACTTTTTCAAAACTATACTAGTTTTAGAATTTAACATTCCTAATTAAACTTTTAATCAACTTTTAAATTCCAAAACTTGATGGCAAGTTTTGAAACATTTCAACACATTAGGGTTTAGAATTTAAATATACATCAAAATTAAACTATTAATCAAAATTTAAATTCCAAAACTTGAGGGCAAGTTTTGAAACCTTTTTCAAAACATTAGGGTTTCAACTATTTAAATTTCAAAACAACAAAACTTTTGGGTTCAAATTTAAACTATAAAACCTAAAGGGCAAAATATGAAACTTTTCATAACAACAAGGATCAAATAACAAATAATTCAAATTAACATTTAATCATATAATTATCCATATTTGATTTATTTAATGATTTCTTGCAAAACAATTTCTCAATTTAGTCAAAATAATTAATCAATTATCTTATAAGGAAACAATTATCTTATTAATTGATAAATATCTTCAATTAGATCAAAATATAGTCAAATATATCATATAATCGGATTAATATTTATCTAACATGATAAGGTAACAATCCATAAGCAAAAACAGCAAGAAATCGCGAAATACCCTCCATCTGACGAGTTGACTCGTCGAGTCAGCCTTGGACTCGTCGAGTCTGCATGGACTCGGCGAGTTCAGCCATGGACTCGGCGAGTCCAACCTCCAGAATCCAAAAAATCGAATTTTCCAGTTATAACATGCATCAATACAATTGAAACCAAGCTAGGCTCTGATACCACTGATGGGTTTTGGTCATAAGACATCCTATGTGCTCATACAAACCCTAATGCTTGGATCTAGGTTTCTCTATTGTACATGCTTTGAATCCAAGACTATGAACCCTAATTCTAGCATATGGAAATCAATATTAACATATAATTAGGTTTATGATATTACCTTGATTGTTATGTAGCAATAACAATCCCAATTCCTCCTTGAATTGACTTTGGAAGGCTTAGAGTCACAAGTGTCACTCCTCTAATGGTTCACAAAACACCATAAGCAAGAGGATGAAGAGGAGAGAGGATGGAGGCTGCCAAAACCGTGTGAAAACCCTAGAAGGTTGCTTGTCCACGTTTTTGAGCCTTAAGGGTTCTATATACAGTGAGACTATTAGGGTTATCTAACAAGGAAACCCTAATTTGGTTGCTTAAGCCCTAAGCAACCCATAGACTCCTTTAATCAAGCCCATGGACGATTTCCTTATGGGTTTCCCCATAGAATTCGTCCACCTCTTGATTCAAGGCAATCCATGGCCCAAATTGCAATTATCCTATAATTACAATTCCATTCCCTTAAGTTTAATTAATCTCTTTTAGTCACAAAACTAATTACCAATTAATTATTGACTAATATTAATTAAAAAATATGATTTCTCCTTTAATATATTATTCCCATAATATATTAATAAATCATATTTAATCCTTTCTCTCCATAATTCATCCTATCAAGTTGCTTTGGTGAAGGCAACCCAAAAGGACCATGCACCATCGGGTCAAGTACATACCAAAATAGTTATGGACTTAGAAACTAATCCAACATTTATGTTATATGATTGTTGATATGTGATACGTATACCAGACTTCAGTTCGATGTTGGGCGGGGCCCGATACCGGGTGGGTACCGATGCTGGACTTTGGTCCGATGCCAGGCGGGGCCCGATTCTGAAGAATTCGATGTCGGGAGGGGCCTATGTACCAGAAAGGCCCAATGTATGTTATTAGGGGATTATGTGTATGGTATGTGGTAGTTTGGGGATACTCACTTAGCTTCCTGCTTACAATTTTTATTGCACACACCACAACGTTTAACCTGGGATGGTTTGCTCTGATATTTGGATATGTGATTTTAATATAGTATTTTGATATGATGTTTTGAGATACTAGCACCTATGTTGTTATGAAATGATTTTGCTTACTATGGTTTTATTTATAAATTAAAATGGAAATTTTGGACCGTATTGTTGAGATGTTTCAAGAGAGGCTCAGGTTGAGGGGGTTTGGACGGAGAACTGGAAATAGGAAATGATGAGGGGTGAGATCGACCGGTTTGTCACAGATAGTCGAGGGTTGTTGAGCTGAAGTGGTCGGTTTTGGGTCCCCGATATATTGGGCCTTTTCAGGTGATTACCAGGGTTGGCAAGGTAACTTACAGGTTAGATCTACCTGAGGACCTCGGTCAGATTCACAACACTTTCCATGTTTCATATTTGTTAAAGTGCGTATTGGATGATGAGGCAGTGGTTTCCTTGGATGATATTCAGGTCGATGAGCTCCTGAACTATGTTGAGAGGCCGGTAGCTATTTTGGAGAGAAAAATGAAGGCCATACGCAACAAGGAGTTACCTTTGGTAAATGTATAGTGGCAGCATCGGAGATGCTCCGAGTGGACCTGGGAGCCGGAGGCTGTGGCTAAGATGCGGGAGCATTAAAGTTATTCTTCGCAACAGACTTTGAGGATGAACTCTAAACCAAGTGGGGGAGAATTGTAACATTCTGATGATAAGGTAATTCTAATTTCAGCCCTATAATTTAACTATGTTGCATTCTTGTCCCTATGTTCAAGAAAGTGTGCAAAAGGATCCCTAGTGGCATTTTTGTAATTTTGGCCTGAGGAGTACGCCACGTGTACGTGGTGTACGCTCAGCATACTAGGGTGCGTCCTAGTGCACAGGGCGTACTTTCCAGAAATGGAAACCCTAATTTTTAGGGTGTAACTCATATTTAAGAACTCTTATGGCCTTATTTCGTCCACCTTTTCTGCCTCCATCCCTCTCATATGGTTGACAATGTACCAGGTAGGAAGCCAAGCTCATCTTGAAGGAGAGAAACACTTGGATCTGGGACATCTACATCATTTTCAACCTTCCTAAGGTATAAAGCTTGCAACTTTATCCCTCTAGCATATAGATCTAGTTTTGGATGTCTTTATGGAGCTTTTTGGTTCCAAAAGGTTAGATATTGAACATGGCATCTTCTTGACCTTTAAGTTGTCCTTTCAGACCCTAGGAGGGGTCTTAAGTCATTAAAATAGGTTCCAAGTGGCTAGTTTTTCTTCATTCATCATTTCTAAGGTCTTAATGGACTAAGTCCTTGATTTAAGCACTTATTGGTCATGCTAAGTCATAAAGTTGGAGAGTTTATGACTCCTAAGAGTATTTTAGCCATGGATTTGAAGAGTGGACGTAAGAGCTTAAGCCATTAAGCTCTTAATGGAGCTTTAGACTTCTGTAAGTACGCCCCGCGTACGTAGTCAACCACCCCGATGGTGGTCAACTTGCGAGGACAGAGTACGCCCAGCGTACCTTCGGAGTACGCCTCGCGTACTTGCACTGGGTCAATTCGGTTGAGTTAACTTAGTTGAGTTCACTCGATTGGGTTGACTAAGTTTATTTAGTTGGTTTTACCAGTCGGCTTTGACCAAGTTTGACCTTAAGGGTATTTTGGGAAATTTTGTGATTTTGATGGAGATTGGTCATTTGGTTGGAATAGGTGTTGGTTAGAGAGCTGAGATTCGGAGTCAAGACCTCATCAACTTTGTCCAGTTTGCAAGGTGAGTTTTCCTCACTGTACTTGCGGGTCGAAGGCACCAAGGCTTGCCCTTTGGATTTGATATGTTGTTATGTATGCTACTGTATTGTAGTGATCTGTTAAATCAGTATACTAGTATATAGGATGATGTTATGCTTAGTGATATGTAGATCTGTCTAACTGACTATAGATTATTATATGATTATCTGTTATATGTGCACGTATTTAGTCGGTGGCTGAGGCTTTACTACTTTGTGTGTAAGACAACAAGCCGGGGGCATACCAACTCGATGGTTGAATGGGTCCGAGGGTATTTCATCCCGAGAATGATAGGACCCGTTGTAGAATGGCATTCCAACCCGATGGTTGAGGGGACTGGGGTCTTCCAACCCGATGGTTGATTGGACCCATAATGTATTGGCTTTCCAACCCGATGGTTGACTGGGCCTAGGAGTATTCCACCCGATGGTTGATTGGACCTGACATGTTGTTATTCTATTTTTTATTTGTTTATGTTTTGGTACTTTGGGCGATCTCACTAAGCGTTGGCTTACAGTTTTGGGTTACGTTTCAGGTACTTCAGATGACGACGGGAAGGCGAAGGCGTAACCGTACACATCCTCATGTTTTGTCGTATGATTTTGGAAGACTCTGATGTTGAAAATGTTTTGAAAACTATGTTTGTAAACAGTTTGTGAATTTAGGTTGGTTTTAAAAAGCTTAAATTTCTTGTGATTTTTATGGGTGTTACAATTCGCATTTCAATGAGTCTTCTGGTGTCAATCTTTGATGGGTTTTGAGCATAACAACAATTCCTATGTGTGCATGAAATCCTAATGCTTTGGATCTAGGTTTTCTCTAATTGAACAAACAAACTTGAACATAAAAGGACAAACCCTAGGAAGTAATTACAATTTTTTAATTCAACATAAAACTAGGGTTAGATTACATACCTTGATTGTTATATATATAGATCCGGTAACAAGTTTTTTTTTTGGTAGGAAGGTAAGAATTTTTTTTAGACTTATTTTATTGGCGAAAAAAATGAATGAATCACTAAATGAATAAATAATAACATGGTTCACCAAAAAACTCTCGAAAAACATTTCGATGATTCATTTTTATGATGATTTTGTTGATATTCACTAAAATTGTCATAAAAGTGATTTTTTTTCTTGATTTACCTAAAAATGAATCATGAAGGTGTTTTTTTTTGAAATTTTTTCTTGTGATTCATCTTACTTTTGAATCATCTAACGATTCATTTCATTTTTTGCTAAGAAAATACGCATATAAATTTTTTTTTTACCTTCCTACCAAAAATGTCCTTATTTGATCTTGACTATATATATATATATATATATATATATATATATATATATATATATATATATATATATATATATATATATATATATATATATATATATATATATATATATATATATATATAATTAATTTCGACCACCACCTTCCCTAGGAAGGTTTTGGACCCTTTTACTTAACTGTTGAACAATTTCACTTTTAGTCCCTGCACTTTTAATTAATTCATTTAATCCTAAAATTAATTCCAAATTAATTTCTGATTAAATATTAATTAACAATATGATTATTAATTAATATATTATTTCCATAACATATTAATAAATCATTTATTCCAATTTATTAATGAAATTAATAAATTCTTCCTCTTTCTCACTTAATCATCCTATCTAGTTGCAAGTGTGAAGGCAACCCAAAAGGATTATGCCAATATCAATTTAAGTACATACCAATTATAGTTATGGTCTTAGACACCTAATCCAACAGTTTCCCACTTGGATAAGTCTAATAACTATAGTTGTAAGTATGACTTTAAAACTGATAAGCAATCATATCTCTCAAAGCTTTTGTCGAACTCTGACCTAGTCAGTTACGTGTCCTAAGATAAGGTATCGTATAATCCTCCGTTCTGCAAGATATCATGTGGGAAAATGACATGGAACAAAATTATTCTCATTGTCCAACAGTTTGTTTCCTGATTTCTGATATGAAATGACGAAGAACTTAATTGAACACATCAATTCAGTCCTGACCGGGCCCGGCACATAAGTCAACACCAAATCATCGAGGGGCCTAAGATATCGCTTTTCCCAATTTGGGAAAAAGGAACATACAAACTTTGACTGATATTCTTGCACTATTTACTCATTAAATCATGCACAATAATACGTTTTATAGCACCAAGTTACCAATGCGTTTACACATTATCAATGCACAACCAACTCGTAAACAACTCATATATCCCGGTTTAAAGATTATGCGTTATTATCGTCTCAAAATCACTGGTGATAAATTCCATGAAGTAATTCACTGAGTGTGGGTTTAATCCAATACTTAAATACCTATTTCAAAAGTACTCATGAATATTGTAACAAACCATTGTTATGTCTAGTCCCTTAGACAATCTACAACCCAATTCATGACAGTCTTAATTCACTACTTACTTCCAAAGCATGATTGACTGTGGAGATTTGAATAATCTAATTATTCAGGAAGTAAAACATGCAAAAATGAAACACAATTATAAACAATTGACAAAAGATAGTAAACAATACTCATAAATAAATCTCCATTATTTAATCATCAAATGTCAATTACATTTATTTGTTACAAGTTTCTAAATATCTATCTAATCACTAAAACTAATATCATCCTTTAGTCCAATGCTCCTCGCATGTTGAACGTACTTAACCCTACTCACACCCTTCGTAAGGGAATCTGCTGGATTCTCTTCAGATGATACCCTCTTTACGACGATGTGTCCTTCTTTTACTTGATGTATGATAAAGTGATATTTTATGTCGATATGTCTAGATCTCCCATGATCTCTTGGTTCCTTGTTCACGGCAACCGCTACTTCATTATTGCAGAAAATCTCCATTGGCTCCTTAATGGCTAGAACAACTCCAAGGTCTCCACTGAAGTTCTTCAACCATATAGCCTCCTTTGACGCTTCTCTCGTAGCTATATACTCTGATTCACATGTAGAATTAGCTACAGTCTCCTGCTTGGAATTTTCCACATCACAACTCCTCCATTAAGGGTAAGCACCCAATCAGATTTAAGATGGAAGTTATCTCTGTCTATATGAAAACTGGCGTCGATATACCCAGTAACTCTCAAGTCATCACTGCCACCAAGCACAAGGACCTATTCCTTAGTTCTTTGCAGATACTTAAGAATGTTCTTTACGGCTATCCAATGAGCTTTACCCAGATTTGCGTGATATCGACTAACCATGCTCAAAGCAAAAGCCACGTTAGGGCGAGTACATGTCATAGCATACGTGATCGATCCAACGGCGGAAACATATGGAACTTGATTCATTTCTGCTATCTCTGCATCGATACTCGGACTCTGAGTCTTACTCATCTTGGTATTACTCTGTATAGGTAACTCTCATTTCTTTGAATTCTCCATACTAAAATGCTTTAACACCTTATCTGAATACGTACTTTAACTAAGTCCAATTAGTCTTCTACTCCTATTTCTCAAAATCCTTATTCCCGGAATATAAGAAGCCTCTCCCAGATTCTTCAAAGCGAAACATTTTCCAAGCCAGGACTTAACTTCCTGCATGGTTGGAATGTTGTTTCCTATAACTAGTCTGTCATCAACATACAATACTAGGAAGGTGACTATACTCCCACTAGCTTTAACATATACACAAGATTCATCCTCACTTTTAGAGAATCCAAAATCTTTAACCTTCTCATCAAAGTAAAGATTCCATCGACGAGAAGCTTGTTTCAATCCATAGATTGATTTCTCAAGCTTACACACTCTATTGGGGTATTTGGGATCCATAAAACCCTTCGACTGACTCATGTAAACATCCTCAGCCAAGTTTCTATTAAGGAAAGTGGTTTTGGCATTCATCTGCCAGATTTCATAATCATGAAACACAACTATGGCTAACATAACCCTAATAGATTTAATCTTAGCCACTGATGAGAATGTCTCATCAGAGTCAACCCCTAGGGTTAGAGTAAAGCCCTTCGCAACCAGTCATGCCTTGAAAGTGTGTACCTTTCCATCCATTTTGGTCTTTTTCTTGAAGATCCATTTGCACCCAACTATCTTATGACCTGGTACATTGTCAACCAAATTCCAAACTTGATTGTCACACATGGACTTGATCTCGCTGTCCATTGCCTCTTTCCATTTAGCAGACTTAGGGCCCGCCATGGATTCCTTGTAGTTAGAAGGCTCATCCAAATTTACCAGTGTACTATCACTACTAAACGTATCACCATCTGTAGTTATATGAAACCCATAAAACTCCGGTGTCATTCTAACTCTATTGGAACGTCTAATAGGTAACGACTCGTCAATTGGTTCAACATGAATATCTTCCTCGGGTTGAACGCTAGTGTTAGAGGTTCCTTTAATGTTTGAATCTTGAATTTCTTCAATATCAATTATGCTCCTACTACCCTCTTTGCATATGAGCTCTCTATCGCGAAAGACTCCCCTTCGTGCTATGAAGACCACGTTTTCACTAGGTTTGTAGTACGAGTATTCAAAGGAATTTTGGGGGTAGCCGATGAAAATACATCTCTCATTTCGAGGTTGAAGATTGTCATGAGTCTCTCGTCTAACGAAAGCTTCACAACCCCAAACCTTGATATGTGCCAATGAGAGAATCTTCCCTGTCCACATCTCGTGATGTGTTTTGCCAAACTTCTTTCTTGGGACAAGATTAAGAATATGGGCGGCAGTCTCTAAGGCATATCCCCAAAATGTGGTTGGAAGTGAAGCCCGACTCATCATGGAACGAACCATGTCCAAAAATGTTCGATTACCCCTCTCAGCCACACCATTATGTCGTGGTGTCCTAGGAGGTGTCAATTGGGAAACAATTCCACATTCCTTCAGGTAGTCGTGGAACTCGATAAGATACTCACCGCCTCAATCAGATCTGATCATCTTGATCTTCCCGCCCAATTGATTCTCGACTTCTTGTTTGAACTCTTTGAACTTTTCAAAGGTATCTAACTTATGCTTGATTAAGTAGATATATCCATATCTGCTATAATCATTGGTAAAAGTCACATAAAATTGATTTGCATCCCTTGTGATGGATCTGAAGGGCCTACACACATCTGTGTGTATGAGATCCAACAATCCTTCACCTCTTTCACAAGAACCAGTGAAAGGTGATTTGGTCATCTTTCCAAGTAAACAAGATTCGCATGTATCATCTGACCTTAAGTCAAATGATTCCAACAATCCGTCCTTTTGGACTTGGGCAATGCATTTCTTGTTGACATGTGCAAGAAGACAATGCCACAAGCATGCTTTGTCTAAACCATTAGACGAATCAATTTGCAACACAATATTTCCTTAATTTTCTACACCCATCACATTTTCATACACGCCATCACAAGGTAATGCTTCAAAATAAAATGCACCATTATAATAAGCATGAATAGAACCATTCTCATTATCAAAAGAATATCTAAAACCTTTTCTATATAAACAATGAAATGAAATAATATTTCTTCTCATTTCTGACAAGTAGCAACAATTGTTTAAATCTAAACATAACCCGCTACTAAGCACTAAAGAACAAACACCAATCTTGGTAACAGGAAATGATCTCCTATTGCCCATAATTAGGTTCATCTTCCCATGCTCCACATCTTCACTTCTTTTTATTCCATGCAAGTCATAGCAAATGTGAAAACCATATCCTATATCAAGAACCCAAGAATTTGAATGTGAAGAGTTTTTAGATTGAATAGTATATACCTGTCGAGGTTGGCTTAACCTTGCCATCCTTTATATCTTGCAAGTGCTTGGGGCATCTTTGTTTCCAATTCCCCTTGTCATGGCAGTAGAAGCAAGCAGCCTCTTTGGGGTCAGAGGCAGGAAGATCTTCAGAACTAGACTTGCCTTTAGGGCCTTTTCTTGACGACCTGGCTTGAGACTTTCCCTTCTAGTTCGGTTTCGAGGGAGCTTTCCTCTTCTTCCCCTTACCTTTCCCAATGGCCAAGACAGGAGCAACAACAGCGAGAGTTGAGGAAATAGTCTTTCCTTTCATTCCACTTTTGGCGGTTCTCAGCAAGCTTTGGAGTTGACTCAATGTGGTTTCCTCCTTGTTCAGATGATAAGTCATAACAAACTGATCATAACAGCTAGGCAATGAGTGCAAGTCTATGTCAATAGCCAATTCCTCGTCGAAGTTCATATTAAGCTTCAATAGACGATCCACATATCGTTGCATGCCTTGCAAGTGGGTCATGACAAACTCTCTGTCCTTCATCTTGCTGGTAATGAGTGACTTCATAATTTTGTACCTCTTTTGATGAGCTCGTTGATGGTACTTTTCAGACAAGTCCTTGTTCATATCATATGGTCAATAGTCCTCATAGAACCTTTGTAGCTCAAGAGTCATAGTGGCAACCATGATGCATGACACTTAGGTCACATCGTTGCAGTTTCGCCTATACTCAGCTATTTATTCAGAAGTAGCTTTAGTTTCATCGATCACGTTCAGCTCCATGTCGAGAACAAATTCCTTGTCCTCAAAGCGCAAAGCCATCTTGATGTTACGTATCCTATGATTATAATTGGTACTATCGAAAGTGACTTTGGAGCAGATGCACAAGAGCAAGAAGTGGTTGGAGTTGTTGTTGGAGGAACCAGAAGCATTGTTGGAAGTTGACATCTGAAAAGAAGAATAAGTTTTGATTAGATGATGAAACTCTCAATATAACACTCAAATGAAATATCAAGGCTAGGATCCAACTAAATCATTCACAATTCAGAAGAGGGATGACGTAATCTGATTGCAAATTATTTAAAGGTAGGTAAATGACGATTTACCAATTTCACCACGAAAAACGAAATTTGAATGACGTAGGTTTTAAATAAAATTCCTAGATCTTTTGAGATTCAATGAACTATTCAATGGCATGATTAAGCTCGATTATGCCCTTTCCATTTATGACTGGGATACCGAGGATCACAAACAAGGTGTGAATAACCATGCAAATTAGCTTGGTATTCTCGATATCATTTATCACCTAATTAATGTGTCGGTTAAACACACACGCTCCATTAATGAATGATAATTTACGAGCTACCCATTGCCACCATTTATTAGGCCATATTAGTGTACCGGTTCACCACACACGCTCCACTAATGACTTTCATAAAGTGTAATGTGCAATTTCATGGATTAGCATCAAATTCACATTTTCCTAATGTAACTAAGATTGGGAATTTTATAAAAACATTTAGTTACTTTATATATATATATATATATATATATATATATATATATATATATATATCATTATACTTATTAATGAGAGCTTAGTGTCCTATCAAACCCGTTCAGCTAACAACCCTCCACTAGTCGAATGAGCGGTGGGTAAGAGTGGATATACAATGTCGGTCATTTTATCGACTGCTTCCTTAAACACCCCTTATAGACCAGCTTCGTGAATGAGGCCTACTAATGGTAAGACTGACTGTTTTTATACATATATATATATATATATATATATATATATATATATATATATATATATATATATATTAACTTTTAATTTTAAAATATATATAAGGGTGTATTTTATACATTAAAAATAATAGGGTTCTAAAATTTAAGATTTCAAAATCCAACTATTTAATTTAAATTTTAAAACCAAGATATATTAAGGATATATTTTTAAAAACTTTTCAAAAATACCAGGTTAAATTTTTTAATAATCAAATTAACAAATTAATTTTATCATATCATAATAATTTAACCTAATCATGAAATCATGATAAGGATACAAATTACTGATTAAAATATCCAATTTTAAACAATTAAAATGAATTTAAGGTAATTATTCTAAGTAATCCATGAGACAATTATCAAAACCGAAAACATTGGATCTGACAGTGCAACTCGTCGAGTTGGTAAAATACCACATCGAGTTGCATGTCAACTCGTCGAGTTCAAAAGCCAACTCGTTGAGTTCGATGAACATAATGTCAATTCTATTCCCCCCTCCTTTGAACAATTCACAATTACATAAATTAAATAGAAAACTAATCCTATGCTCTGATAACACTGGTGGGTTTTGAGCGTAACAACAATTTCTACGTGTACATGCAACCCTAATGCTTTAAATCTAGGTTTTCTCTAATTCAAAATACAAACTTTAACAAAAAAGGAGAAACCCTAGGAGTTAATTACAATTTTCTAAATCAGCATAAAACTAGGATTAGATTACATACCTTGATTGTTATATTGTAATAACAATGATTCCCTTGTAGATCTTGAAGCTTGAGAACTTAGAGTCACAAGTGTAAAACCTCTAATGGCTCACAAACACACAATGCAAAAGAATGTTATGAAAGAGGAGGAAGGAGATCAAATTTTCGGTTTCTTCTTCTTAGAATTCTTGGCTGAAAATCAAAGCATTTAGCATCCTTTATATAGTGCACCAAGAAGCTATGGATAACCCTATTTTGAATAAAATATCATTATCTAAAACATGGTAATTATCCACCTCCTTTGATTATCCATATATGATAAGATATTCTAGAAATTCTAGAATAATCTTATTTATATACATAATTTCGTCCACCACCTTCCCTAGGAAGGTTATGGACCCTTTTGCTCAACTATTGAACAATTGCACTTTTAGTCCCTGCACTTTTAATTAATTCCTTTAATCCTAAAGTTAATTACAAATTAATTTCTAATTAATTATTAATTAATATATTATTTCCATAACATATTAATAAATCATTTATCCCAATTTACTAATCAAATTAATAAATTCTTACTCTTTCTCAATTAATCATCTTGTCTAGTTGCAAGTGTGGAGGTAAACCAAAAGGACCATGCTATTATCAATTCAAGTACATACCAATTATATATATAGGCTTAGACACCTAATCCAATAATCTTACACTTGATTTTTTTAATAAAGTGTTAGAAATTTAGGTATAGAAAGGTTTGGAAATTCTGAGAATTGTGATATCACTTTCAGTTTAAAGTATTTGGGTGGTACTTCCAATAATTAATCGGATAAGACTCAAAATATGTGAGCAAGAACAGAGAATCTGATTTTTTTGAATTTTGAATGTACCAGAAAAAGAGTCTAAAAACAGATTTATGATCTATGACTGAAAACTGTCATATAACGGTTTCAAACTGTCATTAAACTACCAAAACTGTGGGTATTTGGATAAGGGTCAACTCAAGGGTCAATTCTCTAAAAACCCAAAATTTCTGATGCATTTTTAATATAGCAACATAACCTATATAAAAAATCCATTCGCTCACCTAGCAGCTCGACCCCAGCCAGGGGTTGCTGCCCCTTGGACCCTGCTATCAAGGGCGCTGCCATCGGACCCCTGTTCGTTCAGGGGCTTCACCCCTAAATGACAGTGTATTTTGAGACTTGATCAAACTTAAACAAGTGTGCACTCCAAACCTCTCTTACTTGTTTAATTCTTATCAAGATCACTTTTGGTTAAAAAATTAATCATATTACACTTAAATAACTTTCATGATAACAAATCGCCAAGAAACCTCCCCCATTTAAGTGTAATCTTGATTAACTTAAAACAAAATATACAACAACAAAGTGATGCATAAATGAAATGTCATGACGATTGAATTTCACATTAGTATATTATTCATTCTAAATATTTGAATATCAGGGTGACAATAAGGATTGAACCCTTTCTATTCATAATAAATACATGAAGATAATATACACAATAGTTTACATTCTCACGAGTTCTAACTTGACACTATATTTTATTAGCTTGTCTCCCATCCTTGAATAAGCATATAAAATCCAAGTCCTAACTTCTTGAAGTAGCTAAAATTCATGCTTATATAGGTAGTCCTTTTATTCTTGCACCTAGAAATGAAATTTTTCAAAAGAACTATTAGGAATATAAATTAAATCTCCTTTACTTGTAGTATTGAACACATACCTTGGGATAATGATGATAATGTGTTCCAATCTTCAAATACCAAGCTTTCCACATTGAATTCGACATCTAAGATTACACAAGATGGGAATTAGGTATCTCAATATAAAAGACTTTAAGCGGATTTTAAACCCATCCCTATGACCGCCTTGTGCATAAGATCTCATGCTAACCCTTTGGTTAGATGATCAGCCAAATTCAACCGAGCTCTCACAAACTTCACATATATCACACCGGTTATGATGAGCTCACGAATCATATTATGTCTAACACTTAAGTGTCTAGACTTCCTATTATACACTTGAATATATGCCTGAGCCAAGGTTGCATCACTATCACATCTGATATAAATTGTGGATATCGGTTTAGGACATAATAGAATTTCATAAATCAAATTCCTTAACCACTCAACTTCCTTACATGTAGCAGACAATGCTACAAACTCAAACTCCATAGTTGAGTTAGTAATACAAGTCTATTTCTTGGATGCCCAAGAAATGGCTCCTCCTCCAAGAACAAATACCCAACCACTTGTAGAAGAGTGATCTTCTAAGTTGGTACTCCAACTGGCATCTGAATAACCTTCCAATACATAAAAATCTCCATTATAAGTCAAACCATAATCCATGGTTCCTTTCAATTACTTGAATACTCCATTCATTGCTTGCCAATGATGTGCACTAGGATTTGTTAGGGTGCAAAGTCATTCTTGGATGTAATTTTTTAGGCTTACCTTCTTGTATGTGTAAATGGGTTGAGTCTTTCCTATAAATAGGAAGTGAGTGACTCCCATTATGTAAGGAACCATTTGGAGTGTTAGTCTAGAGAGAGAAATTTGTACCAACCCATTTGTATATCCTTTCTAGATCTAATATGAGCTTACACAAATTTATTTACTCCTTTTGTTCTTGAGTTTACATGATGATTCACTAGATCTTTTCTAGTTCCGCACATGCCATCATAATCAACACCACTACAATTGGTATGAGAGCGGGTGTTCTTGATTGGATCAAGAATTGATCCTTAATGGCTATTTTGATTTGGTGATTCTTCATGTTCTTATTGATCTTCGTGTTTAGAGAGTGTTTGGTGTTCTAGATGTCGAATTTTTCTTTGATTTCATCCATAATTCGACTCTCTCTCTAGAATACTTGTTTGTACCACTTTCTCTCACTAGAATTTGGTTCATATTCACTTTCTCTCTCTATAAATCTTCAAGTTTTTGTGATCATGGTGAATTTGTCGTATAATTCTTGGATTGTGATCATTGAAGATGTCAAATACAAAGTCAATAAAGATCAATATTATGGGTTGGTGTTAAACAAGTTGATATATTGGGGAACTATGGTTTCTTATGGAGGATTGAAGGATGATCATGGAAGCTTGATATTTCAACCACTTTGTGAGATCAAATGGTTGGCTGATATTACATGGTCCATATCAACAGGTAGTAGTGATAAGATTGGAGAAGAAAAATATTTGTTCAAAAAGAAATATGTAACACCCATAAATTTCACACCAAATTTAAACTTTTTCAAACATACATAAAAATCAAATAGCATTTGATTACAAAAATGTTTTAAAATCATTATCCATCAGAGTGTCCCAAATTCATATCATAAGGATGAGGAGTGGTACGGTCACGCCTTCGCCTTGCCATGATCTCCTAAAGTACCTGAAAAAATAAACTGAAAACTGTAAGCCCGAGGGCTTAGTGAGCTACCCTCAAAATACCAATATCATACTGACAAAACCATATCCGTAATAATCAATCAATTGTCACACCCCAAAACCGAGAACGACGGAAACGTTCAGGGGTGGAGGACGTCATGTACAGTATCACAACAGCGTAATATAATAAACAAGCAACAACATCATCCATTGCATTATAAGTAAAGTTTAATACATGTGTGTTCTTTTATGTAATAAGACACCAAAAATATACAATCAAAATAAAAGACGAGTCTTGTCTGCTCCGTCTTCTCAAAACCTGGCCTCCGTACCTGTCTACTGATGACCTGCGAATACAAGTTATTTTGAAAGCGAGTATCAGCTTTAAAGCTGGTGAATTCATAAATATAATAGTGTCATTGCCTTGTTTGTTAAAATCTGTTATGAAGGCCCTGTAAAACCTTTAAATGAAAATGTTGAGGTAAGTATGAAATCCCTAGAAAAACCCTTATTTTCTATAAGTATGAAATGTAGTCTTCTACCAAGACCCGAATGTTCTGTACGTATAAAGTGTAGTCTTCTACCAAGGCCCGAATGTTTTGTAAGTATGAAGTGTATTCTTCTACCAAGACCCGAATGTTTTGTATGTATGAAGTGTAGTCTTCTACCAAGACCCGAATGTTTTGTAAGTATGAAGTGTAGTCTTCTACCAAGACCCGAATGTTTTGTAAGTATGAAGTGTAGTCTTCTACCAAGACCCAAATATTTTGTAAGTATGAAGTGTAGTCTTCTACCAAGACCCGAATGTTTTGTAAGTATGAAGTGTAGTCTTCTACCAAGACCCGAATGTTCTGTTTGTAAAATGATAGTTTTTCCTTTGTATTGACTAGTACTAAAATTGCTTAGTCTAACTCATCATTTATGTGAATGTATCACAAAATAAAGTAAACAGGAAAAGGTACTACTGTAAGTGTTGTCACTGGGTACTAGGACCAACACAGCATCGCATTAAGCGAAATGTATAACCTAATGAACATCCGAAGATTGTCCAATTGTCCTCTGTAGCAGCAGCAGATGGGTGGAAAGGTTAGTCCCAATCGATCTACCTAATATAAATAGTAACCTTAGACCTCCGAAGATGGTCATTGACCACTAGTGCTAATCAGCGGGGTTCGGAATGGTAAGTCCCATCTAGCTATCCCATTGAACCGGGATAGGAAAGACAATTTACACAGTAAGTACTAATAAATCATCCTCGTAGTCCTAAGTACAAGTATCCAGGTAAGTGAATACAGGATAATGCACCTATGTAAAAGTGTTCATGTATGGTATTCATGTATGTGTGTCCATGTAACAACTAAGTATATGTAAACATATTCATGTATCAGGTAAACCTCTATAGGTATTCATGTATTAGGTAATGTACTAGTATAGACTCATGA
This sequence comes from Lactuca sativa, assembly GCF_002870075.4. Lineage (NCBI taxonomy): Eukaryota > Viridiplantae > Streptophyta > Magnoliopsida > Asterales > Asteraceae > Lactuca > Lactuca sativa. Next base: position 161,087,365 of record NC_056623.2, on the reverse strand, counting down.
ATGAACTGACTCTTGTGTGATTCCTTGTAATAGAAGTAATGTTTGATGTCTCCACATTATCCCTTTGATAATTTACTATAATATAACTGATTGATCATGTAGGTTTATACACTCTTACTACTCGAGGGTGTGGGAAACTAAATGAAAGATGTAAACTATAAAATCAATACATATATAACAATATAAGTGTATATGCATAGTTTAGTTCAAGAATGTAAAATGGTTTTGTAAAACATCTTATGGGTTTTGAACAATAATTAACAATGACTTGATGTCATTTTAATAAACATTTCAAAGGTAAAACATTTGGTAACAATGTTTTTTTAAGATGTAAAATCATTTCATGCATCACATTTTGTAGCATGTGAAATCTGTTAAATGACAAACACAGTTATAAAATACATATCAATGATTCAATAACCTGTTTGTTTCTACTTGTATCCCCCCTATTAAAGCATTTCAAACTATTTAAAATATTGATTAGGGGTATGAACTCACTTGAAAGTTTGAAGATAGCAAGATGGAAAACCGGGCAGAGTTTCGTCTTGGCCAACGGATTTTTCTCGGGATTCTCGGGAATCTCGGTAGTTAAATCGACCTTCGGGACTTGAGCAAAATGACCAGGGCTTCGGGTTTGAATGGGCATGGAAAACGAGGCAAAACATAAGAGAAATGAGAAGAAATGAGCAAGTTTTTCGGAAACCCTCGCATCCCTTTTATAGGGGTGCTGAACCGCCTCGGTACGCTGGGCGTACGAGGGTACGCAGCGCGTACTAGGGCGTCATTGCTTACGTACTTCGGATGGGAGAGCATAGAGGAGTAGGGGTGACGTGGACGATCTGAGGCCCTTAATGTGAGTACGCGGGGCGTAAGAGGGTACCCAGGGCGTACTCCGGTCCTATCTGCTGACTCATCTTCGGATATTACCAAGAATTTATATTTAAATTTATATTTATTTCAAATAAACTTCTAAAATTCATATCTCCTTCATACGAACCCCGTTTTCGACGTTCTTTATATCCATGCGTAGGTGAGACTAAGATCTACAACTTTCGTTTAGATTCGGTTGGCAAATTATGAAATTATTTTTATTATTTATTTATTAAAATGACGTGATTAAGGAGTTTCTTCAAAAATTCATAACTTCTTTATCCGACGTCCGTTTTCGTCAAACTTTTTACCGTTGCGCTAGTATTGTTTAGCCCTTCGATTCACATTTAGATTGTGTCGGCTAAAAGTCTCTCGATCTCTGTAACTTAGATAAATCACAGCTTCCTCATACGAAGTCAGATTTGGACGTTCTTATTATGTACGTTTACGGTTTAATGATATCTAAAACTTTTATTTATATACCTAAGGCTAAAAAACTATTGTATTGAAACTTCGTATTTTACGTCTATCAGTATTGCCGTTTTTGTCGAGAATCTTCGGTTGGTCATAACTTCTTCGTTATAACTCGGATTTTTGGGTTCTTTACATGTATGAAAACCTTGATATGACTCCTACTACTTTATTTAACCCAAATAAGATTTTTGGAAAGTTAAATTTTGACCTAAATTTGACTTGCATTCCATCGTATTGTCTTGAAATATCGGGTTGTCACATCATCCCCCCGTTAGAGGGAATTTCGTCCCGAAATTAGAGTTTAAACCGAATTGGTAAACATGCTACGGATAGAAGTTTTATTTGCTTCTCGTGTTCTTAAGTGAACTCGGTCCCTCTCTTGGCATTCCAGCGGACCTTTCACTATTAGGACACGACTTTGCTTCTTTCATTTGACTTCATTGGCATGACAACTCTTCTTGGTCGAACGTATGTTGAATATTTTTGTTGACTGAGAGAATAGCACATCTTGTATCCTACAAGTAGTGCCTCCAGATCTTCCAAACAATTACCGCTGCCCCTGACTCAAGATTATGTGTTGTATAGTTAACTTCCTGCGTCTTAAGCTGTCTCGAGGTATAGGCAGTGACCTTTCTTCTTGTATAAAAACAAAACCAATTCATACTGATTATGAAATCAGAATCTTGTGGTTGATTAGATGTCGTGAAGATCTAAAATAAATTATGAATACTCATGAATTAAGGAAAAAGGATAGGTACTTTTGTTCTATCTGACTTTCTCGTCCCAATCGATAGAAAGGGCATGCGTTGGGCTTCTAAGTTTATTTGCATGGCAGCACGATCACCCGTAGTCTTGGGCAGTCTCCGTCCTGAAGTTCATAGTAGAACCCATACCAGGTTCACCAATTACAGTCTCGGGTATACAAGTCCTATATAAATAAGCTTGAAACTGTGGGTCTTTGGATTGAACTTGACGTACTGCACGAGCGGTACTTCGGGGCGGTTTGCTGAGTTTTTCTTCAGAAAGGATGAGAAACATGAGGTGCTCTATGTACGAGTACTTTGTTGTTCCGGAATGACGGTTTTGCTAGAAAGACGATTTCGGAGGAAGAGATGTATGTATGAAGCTGCTTTTGTGAGGATAGAATTGAATCAAGTGGTATGATAATGTCGAAATCATAAGGAAACTTAAAGACATTAGATTTGAACAAAAGATGTTTACAGACAAAACACAACCGTGCAACCATCAACAGAGTTATGGTACTTTAAACTTCTACAAGACTATTGCTGCGAATAACGTATGCTTCGAAAGGCAAGTATACGCAGCACGAGCATCCCTATACCGACAGGATCCCGCAAAAGATAAGACTCTGGTTGCACTAGTTTTGGATGGTTTATAAGCCTGTTACAATGACACGCCTAAGTTACATTAACGAGGGTTCCGGAGTAGGCTCTCCTGAAGCTGTGATCCTGAAAATCTTCCCATCTGCGCCAGAGTTCTTTGCTATAGGGAAATCCTTCTTGAAGTGCCCTATTTCACCGCATTAGCGGCATGACTGGCTAGTACTTGCATTGGTGACGGGTTTGCGGTGCTTAGCCAATGTTATGTGGACACGAGTGCCTTCCTCATTACTCCACCTTGGAAATTGCTTCCTAAAGCGTCCTGCCGGAGTTGCCACTGGTGGCTATGGCATGGCAAGTCCTTGGGCTCTCTTACGATTCCTTAGGACTTTATGATATCGTCTCTTCCTTTTGGTCTTTAGGCTTCACAATTCCATAACTGTTGCCATTTGTTGGTTTCTCAGTTTGGTACTACCATCGGAACTCACAGTTCCTTTTTCAGCCTTGATTGCGTTGCCTGAGTTGATGTGTGTAAGGAAAGTTGTCACAGCAGCTGCTACTGCAGCTTGAAATGTAGCGGCATTGATATGGAGGATAGGGGTTTCATTGCTCGGCTGATTATTTTCGGATGACGACATGATTCTGTTTCACAGAGAGGAAATAAATTTGTGAGCGATTCTGGTTGACCCTAGGTGTACTTCGCCTGTTCAAGTAAAGAGTAAAATTATGTTCTCGAAAGTTTGACCTACATCCCTATGATGCAGTCCAAGTACTGAGTGGAAGTGTGTTTATGAAGGGTTGACCTACATCCCTATGATGTAGTCCTAGTAATGAGTGGAAGTAAGTTCATAGAATGGCCTCAAGACGCTTGTCGTTCAAGCCGAGGTATCGTTGGTTGGTGAATAACATGATCCAACCAGTAAAAGAGACTTGGAAATGTTTCCGGAGTTAAATTTCTATGGTCAAATGACTTGACTAAAGCATGATTTAGATAGATTCCAATGAAAGTATGATAAGAGTACTTGAATAAAGAACGACACAGAAGTTAGCCGACTGTCAATACTTTTGATATTTACGACGTAAGAGTTTGGGAAAATGACCTTGTAAAAGGCCTTACATCATATCCATAGGAGATAGTTCTTGACATCATGAAGACCTAAACAAAAGTACTTACAGTGCAACGTAGTCACATAGAAAGTACTACACAGAACATAGACAGGAACACGGTTCTTTAAAACAAAGAAGGAAGTAAGGTATCTCTTACTAGCGAAAGTCACCCTCACGGTGAGCCCTTAGTTCGGTTAGTTGACGTTCCATAGCAGGCAGGTATCTCTCGTACACTCCCTGGCGTACTTGGAGCTCTATGACTTTGGCTCGGGTTTTCAGCTAGTGCTTGCAGCAGTTTCTCATGGTTTCTTTCTGATCTCTCGTGAGCATCTTCTAGATGAATGGTGCGGAGGGTATGCATTCTTGCATCGACGACAACTTCGACAATCTGATGTAGGGCTGTCCTGCCTTGAATCTCATTTCGGGCCACTCCGCGGACCAAGATTGCCAAGATTCTGCGTGCTGAGCCCCCATTGCTCAGGTCGTAAAAGTTTCGGTCGCCAATAAATGGCATGGGCTGATCTTGTCCTTGGCTCCATGTTTTCAAGCATTCTACCGACTCAGGCGTCGGGCCTTGAAAAGTCGGACGAGGGTTAGGAATTGGAAAGGGAGTTGCTCGGGGTAGGTTCTCAACCTCTGGTTCGAAATTAGCATCGTCTGAAAGGTTTTCATCATGATGATCATTCAAAGGGATAGGATGATCATTCTCTGGTTCTTCTCCAAACCAACCAGCTATGACTTCGTTCAGAAGATATTGGTTGCCGTGGGGATGGAGTCCAGCTATGTTTTCTAAGCGAGAATTTAAGGGTAAGAGAATAATTAGTAGACGAACTATCTAGATAATTATTTAGAAAACCTTCATTAGTTACATCGCTATTTGTGAAGTGCATACCAGCTATGTGTAATTTAACAGGATAGACCTTTGAATAAGTGACCTTAACTCTGTATTCACACATAATAGGGGTGAAGTAAAATTTTCACAGATTCTAAGTCTATTACATCCTAATTACATATAGCCTTAGTGTATCCACTTAGCAACTATCAACTTAGTGATGAAGATCCCGTTTTAGTTCTCAAGTATAAAGTACTTATAGTAACACCAAATACTCCTATAGTATTTTAATTTTAATGTTATGTTCTATTGCTCTCATTGTGGTAGGGTTGGTAAGATTTTAGCATTGTTGCAACCACCCAATTAAACTTAGGCACATGCTAGTCAAACCTCGGATAATATAGGTGATCAGGCTATATCTTCCTAGTTTTGACCATATGTCTCTAAGCCCATTTGTGTTGCCCAATAATCGTAATTCTTTTGTACTGTCCTAGTGACACTGATTTTAGTATGAATGCAGGCACGTATACTTACTTAAATATTTTATTATTTAAAGTATAAACTCTAAACCAAAGAATTTTTAATCCCATTGTATTTATAGTTAGTATATCTTTTATGGGTTGATATACTCAATTCACTATAAACAATGCTCTGATACCAATCTGTCACCCCAAAACCACGAACGGCGGAAATGTTCAGGGGTGGAGGACGTCATGTACAGTATCACAACAGCGTAATATAATAAACAAGCAACAACATCATCCATTGCATTATAAATAAGCTTAATACATGTGTGTTCTTTTATGTAATAAGACACCAAAAATATACAATCAAAATAAAAGACGAGACTTGTCTGCTCCGTCTTCTCAAAACCTGGCCTCCGTACCTGTCTACTGATGACCTGAGAATACAAGTTATTTTGCAAGCGAGTACCAGCTTTAAAGCTTGTGAATTCATAAATATAATAGTGTCATTGCCTTCTTTGTGAAAATCTGTTATGAAGGCCCTGTAAAACCTTTAAATGAAAATGTTAAGGTAAGTATGAAATCCCTAGAAAAACCCTTATTTTCTATAAGTATGAAATGTAGTCTTTTACCAAGACCCGAATGTTCTGTACGTATAAAGTGTAGTCTTCTACCAAGACCCGAATGTTTTGTAAGTATGAAGTGTAGTCTTCTACCAAGACCTGAATGTTTTGTAAGTATGAAGTGTAGTCTTCTACCAAGACCCGAATGTTTTGTAAGTATGAAGTGTAGTCTTCTACCAAGACCCGAATGTTTTGTAAGTATGAAGTGTAGTCTTCTACCAAGACCCGAATGTTTTGTAAGTATGAAGTGTAGTCTTCTACCAAGACCCGAATGTTTTGTAAGTATGAAGTGTAGTCTTCTACCAAGACCCGAATATTTTGTAAGTATGAATTGTAGTCTTCTACCAAGACCTGAATGTTCTGTTTGTAAAATGATAGTTTTTCCTTTGTATTGACTAGTACTAAAAGTGCTTAGTCTAACTCATCGTTTATGTGAATGTATCACAAAATAAAGTAAACAGGAAAAGGTACTACTGTAAGTGTTGTCACTGGGTACTAGGACCAACACAGCATCGCATTAAGCGAAATGTATAACCTAATGAACATCCGAAGATTGTCCAATTGTCCTCTGTAGCAGCAGCAGGTGGGTGGAAGGGTTAGTCCCAATCGATCTGCCTAATATAAATAGTAACCTTAGACCTCCGAAGATGGTCATTGACCACTGGTGCTAATCAGTGGGGTTCGGAATGGTAAGTCCCGTCTAGCTATCCCATTGAACCGGGATAGGAAAGACAATTTACACAGTAAGTACTAATAAATCATCCTCGTAGTCCTAAGTACAAGTATCCAGGTAAGTGAATACATGATAATGCACCTATGTAAAAGTGTTCATGTATGGTATTCATGTATGTGTGTCCATGTAACAAGTAAGTATATGTAAACATATTCATGTATCAGGTAAACCTCTGTAGGTATTCATGTATCAGGTAATGTACTAGTATAGACTCATGAATGAGCTGACTCTTGTGTGATTCCTTGTAATAGAAGTAATGTTTGATGTCTCCAAATTATCCCTATGATAATTTACTGTAATATAACTGATTGATCATGTAGGTTTATACACTCTTACTACTCAAGGGTGTGGGAAACTAAATGAAAGATGTAAACTATAAAATCAATACATATATAATAATATAAGTGTGTATGCATAGTTTAGTTCAAGAATGTAAAATGGTTTTGTTAAACATCTTATGGTTTTTGAACAATAATTAACAATGACTTGATGTCATTTTAATAAACATTTCAAAGTTAAAACATTTGGTAACAATGTGTTTTTAAGATGTAAAATCATTTCATGCATCACATTTTGTAGCATGTGAAATTTGTTAAATGACAAACACGGTTATAAAATACATATCAATGATTCAATAACCTGTTTGTTTCTACTTGTATCCCCCCTATTAAAGCATTTAAAACTATTTAAAATATTGATTAGGGGTATGAACTCACTCGAAAGTTTGAAGATAGAAAGATGGAAAACCGGGTAGAGTTTCGTCTTGGGCAACGGATTTTTCTCGGGATTCTCGGGAATCTCGGGAGTAAAATCGACCTTCGGGACTTGAGCAAAATGACCAGGGCTTCGGGTTTGAATGGGCACGGAAAATGAGGCAAAACATAAGAGAAATGAGAAGAAATGAGCAAGTTTTTCGGAAACCCTCGCATCCCTTTTATAGGGGTGCTGAACCGCCTCGGTACGCTGGGTGTACGAGGGTACGCAGCGCGTACTGGGGCGTCATTGCTTACGTACTTCGGATGGGAGAGCATAGAGGAGTAGGGGCGACGTGGACGATCCGAGGCCCTTGATGTGAGTACGCGGGGCGTACGAGGGTATGCAGGGCGTACTCCGGTCCTATCTGCTGACTCCTCTTCGGATATTACCAAGAATTTATATTTAAATTTATATTTATTTTAAATAAACTTCTAAAATTCATATCTCCTTGATACGAACTCCGTTTTCGACGTTCTTTGTATCCACGCGTAGGTGAGACTAAGATCTACAACTTTTGTTTAGATTCCATTGGGAAATTATGAAATTATTTTTATTATTTATTTATTAAAATGACATGATTAAGGAATTTCTTCAAAAATTCATAACTTCTTTATCCGACGTCCGTTTTCATCATTAGACTTTTTACCGTTGCGCTAGTATTGTTGAGCCCTTCGATTCTCATTTAGATTGTGTCGGCTAAAAGTCTCTCGATCTCTATTTCGAGTTTTTAGCTGTCTACTGTTATATCTGTAACTTAGATAAATCATAACTTCCTCATACGAAGTCAGATTTGGACGTTCTTATTATGTACGTTTACGGTTTAATGATATCTAAAACTTTTATTTAGATACCTAAGTCTAAAAAACTATTGTATTGAAAATTCGTATTTTACGTCTATCAGTATTGCCGGTTTTGTCGAGAATCTTCGGTTGGTCATAACTTCTGCGTTATAACTCGGATTTTTGGGTTCTTTAAATGTATGAAAACCTTGATACAATTCCTACTACTTTATTTAAACCAAATAAGATTTTTGGAAAGTTAAATTTTGACCTAAATTTGACTTGTGTTCCATCGTATTGTCTTGAAATATCGGGTTGTCACATCAATCAACAAGCATAATGGGCCATCGGCCTGACTGGACCGCCCTACAGGGCCTACAGTCTATCTGGATCTATCCCGAGCCTTCGACATGACTGCTCCGCCACGTGGGCCTACAGTCTCCCCGAAACGCTCATAGGGTATGTTGGCCTTCAGCACAAAGCAGGACTGCCTCAACCCAACCAACAAGCAACTAACCATGTACGCATAACTAACATATACTGGCATACATAGACATCAAACATATCGGATCACTTGACACAGGCTCCACTACCTATTATCATAGTACAACATACTCATAAGTCCTTACCCTTATAAGGTACTCCATAACCCACCAGTCAAACCCTGGTCAAAGTCAAAGTCCTCAATCAAGGTCAACAGTCCATGTTGACTTCAACTCGCCAAGTACCCTCGACTACTCGCCGAGTTCCTTGAATCATTTTCCAACTCGCCGAGTCATCGGGGTGACTCGTCGAGTTCCTTCGATTCTTGATCAAACTTTAAGGCCACCCATCGAGTTTCCTCCTTGCAACTCGACGGATGCACACGCATACATAACCTAGAGAAAACTCATCCGACTCGCCGAGTTGTTCTTCAACTCGTCGAGTCTATGGAAAATTTTCAATGGACTTGCCGAGTTGTTCTTCCAACTCGTCGAGTTCACGGCCATCTTCATGTGACTCGCTGAGTCCATTCAGTCCATTTTGCCATACATACTTGCTTTGATCTATGCAGCGGCTCCAAGTCACATATCGAAGCTTCTAGGGCATGCTTAACACGTAAAGTTGCAAACTTTACATGTATACATGGCTATAAAGGCTCTAAATGCCTATTTTAAGTCCTTAATGGAGCTTCATGCTCAAGAGGGACCTTAATCATGACCAAAACTATAATTTATGCTTCAAGAATCCAAGGAGGGTCCAGATCTGAAGTTACAACCTCAGATCTAGCCCATAGCTCCTCTTTCCAACTTAATATTCCCACAAAAATCCTAAAACTCAACAAATATAAGAGATCCACAAGGAAAAAAGCGATTTAGGTACCTCTAGAAGATGATAACTTAGATAAGTGTCACACCCCGAAAACCGAAGGCGGAAACATTTCCTGGGTTGACTCCATGTTGAGTATCAAATCCAATGCACATAGTAAGTAATGTAGAACAACCATTACATTACATAAAGAAAATTTTTACAATTGTTTCAAAAGTAAAGTTGTACAGTTGTGATACATAGTATATATATGAACAAAATGAAACGGGTCTTCTGAGCACTCCGTCTTCGAGCAAAAAGGATCTTCGATACCTGTTCTAACGCTGACCTGAGAACACAAGTGGTTTGAAAATCAGCATAACGCTGGTGAGTTCATAAGTGGTTTTTGTTTTGTGAAAATATTCGAGTTTCCTTTCTGTTTCTGAAATGTTACGCACGCCAAGAAAATCCCATATTTTCTTAAAATGGTTGGTTGTTGTTTCACAATATGTAAAGTAAATTTGTACACTGAAAACATCTTAACCCTTGTGAAAATGTACGTTAGGTTATCTGTTTTGTTATACTGTTCTGGTTATGTACCAATGGATCTCTAGGAAAGTCCCATACTTTCCTGATTGTATGTTACCAATTGTCAAAGATGTAAGGTTATCCAGTTTGTTATACTTATCTAGTTATGTAAATGTTCCCCAGGAAAGCCCCATGCTTTCCTGAATGTTGGTTACCATTTGTAAAATATGTAAAAGATGTATTCTGGTTAGACCTGGTTACGTACAAGGTTTCCCAGGAAAGTCCCATACTTTCCTGAATGTGGGTTATCAATGTAAAAGATGTAAAAGATGTATACCGAAACCTGGTTATCTTGTGAAGTGTATAAAGTTGTTCATTATTACTATAAGTAAATCTTTGTTATCCTAATTGCAAGTTCCATAACCATACGATAGACTAAACTTGTGGCAATAAGTAGTCCACATCCTTATGAGTTTCGTCACCCTTGAACCATTTTGGTTCGGCTGTAGCTAGCAGCCAGGTGTGGGGTAGTCAGCCCTGTATAGATCTATACACTCAAGTCACGCTCTCTAAATCCCAGAGATTCTGGTTACGGGTGTAGTCCTCCACTCGCGTATCTCTGTGGAGTGTTCGCCGAGGACGTGTCTCCAATCATACAGGAATAACAAATTTACTAGTAATAATATGATAGTCCTCCACTTGCGTATCTCTGTGGAGTGTTACCGAGGACAAACAATGTACAAGTTTTATGTTCATATGTTCTAATGTCATGCTTTTAACTGATAAAATGTAGAAACCATTTGTGAAATATATAAAACATAACAGTTTATAAACCCATTTCACAAATAATATATTTACGTGATCCGCATGTTCAAAAGGTTATCAGTTGTATCAATCAGTGTTAAAAGCATATAAAATGTCAAACACACACACGAAAACAAGTTTTGAGTACAAGTAATCCCTTGTACTTTGCTTGTGTCCCCCCTGAAAACAGTGAAAAACAGTGAAAATGGTAGGGGTATGAACTCACCAGGCTAGGAAATGTGACGGTTTCGGACAGTAAACGTTGGTTCGGGGCTTGATTACTCGCGATGTCCCTATGTAAAATGAAATAATGTCCATATGTATCTAATTAGATTTAAAATCACTAATTAGATGGAACATTACACTCCAATGAGGTTAAACACCTCAAAACGAGTGTTTGGAGTGACCCGGGTGACATCTACGGACTTGAAATGAAGCAAGGGACTTGGGATTTGAGTTTACTCCCTAAGAGTAAACATATTAGGGAGTTTACTGCCACAAAACCCATGCACACATGAGTTCACGGCCGTGAACTCATGTTTGGGTGGTTTTGAGTGATAAAATGGCTTAAATGGACAAGGGAATGTTGGAATGGATTTTTCTAATGCCAAGGATTTAATAAAATCAACATATACATCACAATTGAGAGTTCACGGCTGTAAACTTGGAGTTTATGGCCGTAAACTCTTCCATGCTCAAATCATATTTAATTTGTGATGTTTAGGGCAATCACATGTGATTCTATATAATTTTCCAAGCCTTGGTATGAATTTTGGGCATCAAATGACATATAATTAGGATTTTACGGCCTTGGAGTATATTCTATGGCTGTAAACTCTTATATGTGGTGTTTTGTTATGTTTAAGGTCTCCAAACTATTTTTAGATGGTTCTATGATGTATTCCAAGGCTATTGGTTGAGTTTCAAGGCATTCTAACATGTTAAAAGGTGTTTTACTCCCTATATTTGAGGGGTTTACGGCCCAAGAATAAGCCTTGGCCGTAAACTCTCTTTTGTCCCTCAAAATTCAAGATTTAAGTGTTTCAAGTCCCGATTTGTAAGCCTCAAAGTCGTATCTAAGTCCCAACAATGATTTGGAAGGGTTAAATGGCTCTAAAACCCCATTTTTAAGTGTTTATGGCCCAAGCTTGATCCTTGTCCGTAAACACATGTTCCAGGTCCTAAATCTCATTTTAAACATTAATTTGAAGGCTAAAGAGGTTAGATAAAAAGTTAGGAATGTTACCTCTTTGATTTGGAGCCTTAAATCTTTGTTTTTGGACTTTGATTTGGATGAGGAGAGAGGTTAGAGAGAGAGTAATGAAATGAAGCCAAAAGCTTCAAATGAAAGCTTTGAACACTTTATATAGTGTCTAAGTTTTGGACACGGTGGAATATTACCCGATACCGACGTTAGGCAAGGCTTTTGGTCGCACCCGACCAAGTTGCCGTAACCCGATATGGTCGATTCTAGAAATGTTCTGATAACTATTATGGGGTGTTAAATTGGATTCAAATTGCATTAAGACACCCATTAAGTCATTTTAGATCAATACAAGTTAATGACTTAATTAAACGGCGAAATCGAAATCGGATTTGGAAACGGCGTTTGGTTAATCGAATTGAATTACAAGAAGTGATACGGAAATTTCAGGTTGTTACAATAAGTGTTGATTCCCACACTCTACTTGCTCTAATCTCTTTCTCCGACAAGCCTTTTCCTTCCAAGATCGTCTTTTCAATCTTTAAACACACAATGGGCACACACACATATTAGAGTTCTCACGGACTCTCTAGAACTGTAAAGACGCCCAAGGGAGGCTAAGGTTCCTTTAAATAGTGTGCAAAACCCCAGGGTTTAGGGTTTCATCTGCCAGTTCCTACTCGCCGAGTCCTAATATGGACTCATTGAGTATGCCACTTAACTCGCGATCCCACCCCGCTGCTACTCGATGAGTAGGGAAACCAACTCGTCGAGTAGGGCCTAACCCAACAAATCTTATTTAAATCAATACCTAACAATCGGGGCATTACGACTCTCCCCCACTTAAACTAGACTTCGCTCTCGAAGTCCGCTGGAAAAAACAATGTCGGGTAATGCTAGCGCATCTCCGTCTCCAGCTCCCATGTCCAATCGTATCCCTTCCGATGTTCCCATTGTACCTTTACTAAAGATATTTCCTTGTTCCGCAGAATCTTCTTCTTCCTTTCCAAAATAGCTACAGGCCTCTGCACATAGTTCGGGTGTTCATCGACCTGAATATCATCCAACGATACCACTGCCTCGTGGTCCATAATGCATTTTCGCAATTGCAAAACATGGAATCTGCTGTGGATCTGGCTAAGCTCCTCCATAAGCTCTAGCCTATAAGCCACCCTGCCAACCCTAGAAACAATCCTGAACGGCCCAATGTAACGGGGACCCAATTGTCCCCTCTTCCTGAAGCGGATCACACCCTTTCAAGGTGAGACCTTCAGGAGAACCATGTCACCCACCTGAAATTCCAGCTCAGACCTGCATTGGCCGGCATAACTTTTCTGCCGACTTTGAGCGATCTGGGGTCGCTGCCTAATCTGTTGTATCATCTCGGTAGTTTGTAGAACTACCTTTGTCCGAACCATCACCCTGTGCCCAACCTCGCCCCAGCAGACTGGGGTCCTACACTTCCGCCCATACAACAGCTCGAAAGGTGGGGCGGCAATACTGGAATGATAGTTGTTGTTGCAGGCGAACTCTACAAGAGTTAGGTAGGAATCCCAACCCCCACCGAAATCAATGACGCACGCCCTCAACATATCCTCGAGGGTCTGAATGGTCCGCTCACTTTGCCCATCAGTCTGCGAATGTAACGCCGTACTAAAATGCAGTCGCGTACCCAGTTCCTCATGGAACTTCTGCCAAAAACGAGAAGTAAACCTGACATCTCGATCGGAAACGATAGAAACTGGAACCCCATGGCGAGAGACAATCTCTCTGACGTATAGGTCGGCCAACTTCTCTGCCGACGAAGTCTCCCGTATGGCTAGGAAATGGGCACTCTTGGTCAATCGATCCACGATGACCCATATAGCATCGAACCCCCTTGTTGTCTTCGGCAACTTCGTGATGAAATCCATCGCGATCCGTTCCCATTTCCACATGGGAATCTCCAGAGGCTGCAGCTTGCCATGCGGCCTTTGATGCTCGGCCTTGACCATCCTACAGGTCAAGCACCTCTCAACAAACCAAGCGATATCTCGCTTCATACCAAGCCACCAATAACTCGAACTAAAATCATGGTACATCCTGGTGGCTCCCGGGTGAATAGAAAAACGAGACTTATGAGCCTCCTCCATCACTGTCTGTCGGACCCCTCTGGACATCAGAACCCAAACCCGACCGTAATGGGTCAACAATCCGCAGCTATCCCGAACAAACCGGGCGCTTTCTCCCATAGTCCTTTCCAACTTCTAATTCTCTGGTCTCATACCCTCAATCTGAGCATCCCTGACCAAACCCACAAGTGGGGAATCCACCGCTATCCTCATACACCTGGCTGGGGTAGAGGACCCAGCTGACTTGCGGCTCAAAGCATCCGCAACCACATTTGCTTTACCAGGATGGTAAAGGATCTCACAATCATAGTCCTTGACCACATCTAGCCACCTGCGTTGCCTCATATTCAAGTTCGGCTGGTCCATGATGTGCCTCAAACTCTTGTGATTCATATATATATAGTACATAGGACCCCGTACAGATAATGCCTCCAAATCTTGAGAGCGAAAACCACCGCTCACAACTCAAGATTGTGCGTAGGGTATCTCGTCTCATGCGGCTTCAGCTACCGCGATGCAAAGACTACCAATCGTCCTCTCTGCATGAGGACTGCCCCCAAGCCTGTGATGGATACATCACAAAATACCACAAAATCCTCAACTCCCTTGGGGAGTGTCAACACCGACGCCTTGCATAAACATGTCGGAGGGTCTCAAACGCCCTCTGCTGCTCAGGGCCCCACCGGAAATCCACCCCCTTCCTCGTTAGACGAGTGATGGGTACGAAAATCTTGAAGAAATCACGAATGAATCTTCAATAATACCCTGCTAAACCCAAGAAACTTCTTATGTCCGAGGGAGATTTCGGAGTCTCTCACTGCATAACCACCTCCACCTTGGCCGGATCGACCAAAATCCCCTCCTGTTTAACGAGATGTCCGAGGAACTAGACCTCTCGTAACCAAAACTCGCATTTTGAGAACTTGGCATACAGCCATTCTCGCCTCAAAACCTACAGCAGCTCCCTGAGATGCTATTAATGCTGCTCTCGGGTCTTGGAATACACCAAGATATCATCTATGAACACAATAACCGAGCGATCGAGCATCGGTCTGCAGACTCGGTTCATCAAATCCATGAACATTGCTGGCGCATTGGTGAGCCCAAACGACATCACCACGAACTCGTAATGACCATAACGAGTCTGAAAAGCGGTCTTCTCTACGTCCTCCTCCCTCACCCTGACCTGGTGACATCCTGACCTCAAATCAATCTTGGAAAACCAAGACACACCCTGCAGTTGATCGAAAAGATCATCTATCCTCAGGAGTGGATAACGGTTCTTCGCCGTTAATTTGTTCAGCTCCCTATAGTCAATGCACATCCTATGCGAACCGTCCTTCTTCCTGACGAAAAGGATCGGTGCTCCCCAGGGTGAACTACTCGGATGAATAAACTGCTTACCCAGCAGCTCCTACAATTGAGATGATAGCTCCTGCATCTCCGGCAGTGCTAGACGGTACGACGCCTTGGCGATAGGGGCTGCACCCGGAACTAGATCAATCCTGAACTCAACCTGCCTCTCCATAGGCACTCCGGGTAACTCTTCCGGAAATAAATCAGCAAACTCCCTGACCACAGGAACCTCTGAAACTGAGGGTTGCTCCCTAACCCGCGTCTCTACCAAATACGCTAAATACCCGGCACACCCGTGCTGAATATACTGCCAAGCCTTGGCTGCCGAACAAAACTCTGATCCTAAACTGGTGCCCTCACCATATACTACAAGTTCTCCCCACTTGGGGTTTGAACCACCACCCGATGTCCCTCACAGTCGATCATGGCACCAAAACGGCTAAGCCAGTCCATCTCTACAATCACGCACACTTCCCTTATGGGGATAGGAATCAAATCTATCGGGAAGGACACCTCGAGAATCTCCAACTCGCATCCCCGGTAGACCGAAGAAGCAGAAACCCCGTGCTCGTTGGCGATCGAAACTTGCAACGGACACTCAAGATCATCTATCGGCGCACTGAACCCTCTAGAGAAAGTCTGAGATACAAACAACTGACTCGCCCCCGAGTCAAATAATACCAAAGAGGGCAAATAATTCACTAAAAACGTACCTAACCATAGGTACAATCAATAAGCATAACACAAATACAATAACTAAGACAGAGAATAGAAACGTACCAGCAACCACATCCGGTGCTGCCTTGGCCTGCTCGGCCTTGAGTTGGAAGGCGCGACCATGAGCCTTTAAAGGCTCCATCTTGACTGGCCTCCCATCTCCAATCCTCACAGTAGCTGGCACAGGATCCTGCGCCGGCTTGGCGGCGAGCTGCGAATAGTTAGTCTTCACATGACCAACCTGATAACAATGGTAACAAATCCTTATATCTGCTGGAGGGGCGGACTGACAGCAGTCCCTGACATAGTGCCCCTCCTTGCAACATTTGTGGCACCCACCTCCTGCTCGACAAACTCCCGAATGACCCCTATCACACTTTCCACAAGTGCGGATGTGCTGACTCCCAGATCGAGTATCAGCAGTCTTCGACCGCTTAGGCACCGGTTGAGACTGTGTTGGTGCTTGACGCTGCTTCTTCAACTGCAGCTCTATCTCCAACTCACACCGCCTTGCGGCTTCTTGAAGATCCAGGAGGGTATCACATCGCTATGTAGACATAAACTGTCGAATATTAGTCTTGAGCATACTCAGATAACGAGCCATCTGAGACTGCTCTGAAGCAAACTCCGGGCAAAACATAGCTCTCTCCGTGAACATACGAGTAATCTCCATCACAGACTCCTCATCCTGTCTCAATGTCAAAAACTCCTGAGCAAGTCGCTCCCACTCAACACGTGGAACGTAGCGGGTGCGGAACATATCCCGGAACTGCTCCCAAGTAACAGCAGCCCACTGATCATTAGTATATGACCCTGTCGTGAACCTCCACCAGTCCTTTGCTCCAAGCCTCAGCAGGTTCAAGGCACACCTGACCTTCTGGTCAGCAGGACATAAACACGTGAAGAAACATCCCTCCACATCAGATAACTACCTCATAGGCCTGATCGTATCCTGCGTACCATCAAACGTCGGGGGCTTCGTATAATTGAAGTCCCGGTACTGGAAGGCCCTACTGGTTCCTCCTCCAACCACTGTTGTAGTTACAGCCAAAGTGGCTGCAGCGGCAGCTGTCTCTGCTAGAGCTGCATATCGCTCATCAAAGTACTCAACCATTGCGGTCATTATCGACCCAAACATATCTGGCAGTTGCGCTCTGATCGCCGCAACAATCTCGCCATGCATGTTCTCCCGGATCCTGGCATCCAACTCCTCGGTCCCCATCTATACCACGGGCTCAGGTGCTACTTGTGACAACCCGAAATTTTCCATTCAAATCAAACCACATCAAGCCAATAGTAGTAGAGCAGTTACAGTGAGAATTCAAACTTTTGGAGTACGTTTGGCAGTTTTAGGGTTTTACACCTAAGGAGTTATTAGGAGAGTGGGTGCACTAGGATTTTGTGCAACACTATGATTCCATTACTCTAGGTCATTAGAATCCATTCCGAGAATAGAAATATTTCTGCCAAAAACCTCTGGACTATAAATAGAATTCTGAACCAAATTGGTTCATTATTTGATTTCCATTTAGAGAAAAGCCAAATACTCTCTCACGGATCTTCGGGTTTTCATCCCAGATTGTGAGTCTACTTCCCTAAATGTGTTTTAATACTTGTTATATGCCTTATAACATTGTTTACATGTCCAAAACACAAGATCCGGGAGTTTACCGCCCAAGAACGTTCTTGGGGAGTAAACTCCAAAATCAAGCCTAAAGGCCACATAGTCCCATTTCCGTGTTAGGCATCTAGCTAAGGGCTTTATGAATGATCATTAGAGGCTAGAAACAAATCAAAACCATGTAGTTTGAGGAGTTTACGGCCAAGGAACCACCTCTTGGGCCGTAAACTCCAAGTAAAGGGCACAAATGAATGCCTTGTGTTCCCTAGCCTTAGAACAAAAACCTAGAAGCTTTAAACTCATGTTTAAGACCAACAAAACAATTAGAAACCCACTTTGGAAGGGAGTTTACGGCCAAGATGCTCCTTAGGCCATAAACTCCAAGATTTAGGGCCAAAACCCCTTCAAACTCTTCCTAGGGCTTAGTCTTCATTTTTAGCAAGCACCTTGATGGGTTTAGGACCTAGAAAAATCATGAAAAGCTAAAGTGTTGAAGAGTTTACGGCCAAGAGTATTTCTTGGGTCGTAAACTCCTTAAATGGGGTCAAAGGACACCCTAGACACTTCCTAAGGCCAAGAAACTTTAAGGGCAAGTACCTAGATGTGATATGGACTAGTTAAAATTCTTAGGACCTCATGTGTGAGGGAGTTTACGGCCCAAAGAGTTCTATGGCCGTAAACTCCATCAAATGGTCCCATTTAGTGCCTTAATCCTTCCTTAACCAAATGGTTGAAGCCTAGACTTGTTCCTAGAATTGTTAGACACTAGAAAGGACAATAAGAACCCTCCCAAGGGAGTTTACGGCCGTAAACTCCAAGGGAAAAGGGTCTTTGGGCCGTAAACTCCCCAAAGGAGTCAATGTGGTGCCCAAACACTTGTATAGGCCTTGAAACAATTCCTACTAGAGTTGTAGTAATTCAAAGTACCATTCCAAGCCTTGTTTGAGAGTTTATGGCCAGGAGCTTACTCCCCTGGGCCGTAAACTCTAATGAATATGGTCTTTTGACCTTAAACTTCCATTAGGGGCATTGCACTCCTTTGTTGCAACCCATTAGCCTCCTAGCACTTGACCAAAAGTGTTGACCTCGCGCTTAAATGTTTATACTTGTATAGTTAGTGATTAAATCTCTAATTATTTATATACATATGTCTTCATATGTAATTAGGATCATTGTGTGTGTCTAAGTCATCACTTGACACCAAGCACTTGTCCGATCCTTCCGTACGATAACAACCCGTTCAATTCCAGTCACATACTGCAGGTGAGTTCATACCCCTTAACTAATGTTTTAAACTGTTTTTAAATGTTTTATGGGGGGGGGATACAAGTAGAATCATGCTACTTCTTATGTCAATCACATGTGATTAGTAAGTAGGATTATATTACTTATTACCTCAATCACATGTGATTAATATACAGCATTCAAAAGATTTGGCTACTCATTAGCCGTTTTACCAAATAGTTTCCTTCAAATGATTTTTATAAACATTTTATATGTTTTAAACTACTTCTTACACTGTACTTCTTACTCTGTTTATCATACTTCAAACTTATTTACAACTGTGTTTCAACAAATGTTTCTTTATACTCAAAACTGTTTTATTATACTTATGCCTTCAAATTGTTTTATAGATTGACATCAAGTCGATCTTCTCTTAAAATAATATTTATGTTTCAAATGTTTTACAAAAATTACTTATGCTTTTATTTTATTATAAATTTCATGCCTCTATATGTATAGTTATATAAGAAATGTTTAAAAGACTTAGGAAGACTATCCACCCTATTTCCTTTTCGCGCCTTGAGATGTGGTCTGGTGGGACATTGGGTATTCGTCCGAAGGTCGTTTAAAGATTTGTTATATATCATGTATACATATATAGTCATAAAAGGTCCTTCCAGTTCATCCTATGCCCTTGGGTAGCAAGGGTATACATCCACGTCCATACGTACCACGTAGATTACTAGTAAGCTACCATATGGGTAGTTCAGGAAGATACTAGAACCATTACTAGAACGCGATATCATACAATGAGTCAGTTCATTCATGAGTCAATACTTTCTAGAACATTACTGTACATTACATATACATCTATACTAGGACGAGAACACATACAATTATACTAGAACGCTTACATTACTATACTTGCTAGATAGAGAGAACACACATTACAGCTAGCACACATAGAACATTACAGCTCATTACATTGCTATACTTGGTAGAACAGTCCATTACATTATAGTTAGAACAGTACATTACATGTACATATACGAGAATACGTCGATTTCTGTGATTTAAATCGGAGCATGACTTAAAACCTCATGACTTGAGTTGCGGCCAGAGTCTCTTGAAGAGGGAGCGTTGAGTTTGCGTATAGGTTCTATAATGGATTGACTATCCTACGCCTTGCTGCTAGCTACAGCCGGACCTGCAGGTCTGCGGGTGCCAAACGTCATACATTGATTTCGACATCCTTATGTGGATATAATCAATCCATAGTATGAGTTTGTGTATAGATCTATACTGGATTGACTATCCTACACCTTACTGCTAGCTACAGTGGGATCTGCAGATCTACGGGTGCCAAACGTCATTCCGTTTATTATGACCATTCGTATGTCGTTGTTACAGTCGATAGTATGGCGCAATTTATCACGAAATGCCTTTGCCCAAAATCCGGCCTGAGGTAGTTAGTACGGTAGTAGTCCTTTTAGAGCTACGTTTAGTACTACGTTAATTTTTCCAGTATATATTTTAGTGATAACCTCACTTAAACAAAATTGTACAAACTATATTTTTGAATAATGATAGTTATACTTTGGTAAAATACTTATTCTTACAAGAGACACACACACACACACAGAACAGTTAAGTCTTGGTAGAAGACTCCTTTTGTTACTAATAGGAATCATAGGGATTTCTAGGGATTTTCAAACATTTACAGTTGAGCTACAAACATTTTCATACTTATACTAGCTTTCTTTCAAAGTAATGTCAAGTCTTAGAAATTATAAGTTTTCACAAATTAAGACACATTAATACTTATGATCTCACCAGCTTCATAGCTGATACTCGCTTTCAAAATTACTTGTATCCTCAGGTCATCATAGACAGGTACCGATGCAAGGAGAAAGGAAGATGGAGCTTATTCAAGACTTATCTTTCATTTTGATTTATGCTTTAGTGTTTATCAAAATTTGACAGAATACAATTGTATAATAATTATTTTATTAATGCAATGGATGATGTTGTTGCTTGTTTACTACTTTACATTGTTGTTGATATTATACATGACGTCCTCCGCCCCAGAACGTTTCCGCTGTTCTTGGTTTTGGGGTGTGACACTACTGGCACCTCCAACCCTCCGTCTCCCGACCCCGATCCTGATCCTGATCCAGATTCGGATCCAGAAGCAACACGTCTCGTCACCACCATACTGAAGTATATATACAAGTCATCAGACAAATAACATAATGTCGGGAGACCAAAACCCACAAACCCTAGGGGTTGTGATTTCCTTGCTACGCATATGGGTCCTGTGCATTCAGTAGTACGGGCCCATACTATCTTCCATGCCTACCCATATTTGTCTCAAGTATCACCACAACGCCCTAACAATATCATCAACATAGAAATGAGCTCAACCCTCACTTCTAGAGGAATACCAACTATCTCGCATATAGTCTCACCACTTCTCATGACTCACATACCTAGGAAACTTCCATCATCCCCTGCAGCGCTAGTGCATGCTAGCTACACATAACGCTGGACCCAATAGACTTTCCAATATCCATTCCTACCCGAAGGTCGAATCAACATTCTAAGGCTATAAGGTCTTTATTATGCACAACCATGATGCACACACTAAACATCTACAGTTATGATGTCAATTCCATATACAAGAAAACTTAGGCTAATAGGCATCATATAATCAGGCAAATCTACCATGCGATCCCTGAAGATCCATAGCCTAGCACTAGTGTGTTGTCCTAACATATCAAAATATCAAATAACTGTATGGTATTTTGGGGTTTACTTACTGGCTCCGGCTGATCGTACCCTCTGCACCTTCCATCCTTTATTTTGAAAAACGTTTTTAAAACTTACTTTCAAAAATCTCCTTGATTTGAGACTAGATTCACACGAGTGTTCCTCCAATTCACTCAAACCAAGGCTCTGATACCAACTTGTAACACCCATAAATTTCACACCAAATTTAAACTTTATCAAACATACATAAAAATCAAATAGCATTTTTTTACAAAAATATTTTCAAATCATTATCCATCAGAGTGTCCCAAAATCATATCATAAGGATGAGGAGCGGTACAGTCAAGCCTTCGCCTTGCCATGATATCCTAAAGTACCTGAAACAATAAACTGAAAACTGTAAGCCCGAGGGCTTAGTGAGCTACCCACAAAATACCAATAACATACTGACAAAACCATATCAGTAATAATCAATCAATCAACATGCATACTGGGCCATCGGCCTGACTGGATCGTCCTACAAGGCCTACAGTCTATCGGGATCTATCCCGAGCCTTCGGCATGACTGGTCCGCCACGTAGGCCAACAGTCTCCGCGGACCTCTCATAGGGTATGTTGGCCTTCAGCACAAAGCAGGATCGCCTCAACCCAACCAACAAGCTGATAGGTTTTAGTCATAAGAACATCCTATGTGCTCATACAAACCCTAATGCTTGGATCTAGGTTTCTCTATTGTACATGCAATTCATCAAAGACTATAAACCCTAGATCTAGTATATGATAATCAATACAACATATGCATTAGGGTTTAGATCATACCTTGATTGTTATGTAGCAATAACAATCTCAAATCCTCCTTGTAATGACTTTAGAAAGCTTAGAGTCACAAATGTCACTCCTCTAATGGTTCATAAACACCAAGAGCAAGAGGATGAAGAGGAGAAGAGAAGGAGGCTGCCCGAAACGTGTGGAAACTGTAACCAATTAGTTCACTACGTTTTTGAGGCTTAAGGATTCTTTAAATAGTGAGGCTATTAGGGTTATCTAACAAGGAAACCCTAATTTGGATGCTTAGGCCCTAAGCAACCCATGAACCCCTTTGTTAAAGGCCTTTGGATGATTTCTAATGGGTTTCCCCATAGAATTCATCCACCCCTTTAATATGGAGTCTATTAGCCCAATATTCAACTATCACACAATTGACAGTTCTAGTCCCTTAAGTTTAATTAGTTTCTTTTAGCCACAAACTTAATTCTTATTAATTCTTGACTAATATTAATTAAACAATATGATTTCTCCCTTAATATATTATTCTTATAATATATTAATAAATCATAATTAATCCTTTCTCTCCATAATTCATCCTATCAAGTTGCTTTGGTGAAGGCAACCTAAAAGGACCATGCACCATCGGGTCAAGTACATATCAAAATAGTTATGGACTTAGACACTAATCCAACAGTCTCCCACTTGGATAAGTCTAATAATTATTCTGCGTATGACTTCAGATCCTGATCTGCAATCGTAGCTTTCCAAAGCCGCTGTCAACTCTGATCTTATCAGATGCGCGTATCCTTTAGATAAGGGATTATATATTCCTCCATTCTAAATATCGTATAGACTGAGATATGGATCTAAATCATTCTCTCTGTCTATGTGTTGTTTCCCGAATCCAGATTTAGGACGACTGACAACAGACTACAATTGAACACATCAATTTAGTTCCGGCTTGGCCAAGCGCTTAGGTGCCATCACTAAATCATCGACGGGCCCACAAATATCGCTTTTATCCTACTTTGGATAAAAGGAACGGATAAACTTTGACTCAATGCTCACTTGCACTCACTCACCAAATCACATACAAAAATATGTTTTATAACACCAAGTTACTGGTGCATTTACATATTATCAATGTGAAACCGATTCGCAAGATAAAACTCACACATCTCGGTTTCAAGAATATAAGATGTTATCGTCTCACCAATCACTCGTGATGAAATCCATGAAGTGATCCAAGTGAGCGTGTGTTTAATCCAATACTCAAATCATATTCATAAGCACTCATGACCGTTGCAGTAAACATTTGCTTATGTCCAACACTCTTTAGACAATCCACACACCAATTCATGACAGTCTTCATTCATATCTATTTCCAACATATGAACGACTGTAGTCCGTTCGAATAATTTGACTGTTCTGAACCAATTAAATTATTCAGGAAGTCAAAACATGCAAGGTGAAACACAAGGATAATACTAATCCCATATGGCCTCAAACCTTTGAGTATAAATAAAACACCTTTTATTTATCACCATATCGATTACTCATTATTTGTTGTTTCGGGTAATCAACTTCTTACTTGAATTATTACCACACTTGTCCCATGCTCTTAGCATGCACACAATGTTTACCTATGGTTCTTACTTTGTGAAATAGATGAAATGAACACATTACCAATCATACTCATTTCACAACTCCCAATCCTTTCTACAAGTGAAAGAATATCAAATTCTTGCCACTTATGGAGTATACTAGATTCTAATATTTTATGCAATGATCCTTTTGTAATATCACTACACTAAAGTCACAAGGACTATTGCCAATGAAATTACAAAGTCCTCTATTGAAGATTGTTACAAGACAATTCCATAGATGTGAAGTCTCTCACTCAAGGTACATTCCTTTGAACATCCTTTTGCATAAAAGTTTCTAATCTAGACATAGATTCTCAATATCTAACTCCCAATATGGAAACCTTTCCATACTTACCATTTGACAACTCATTCTTAATAGAATCTTATCTATTCATAATAATGTCGATATGGTTCATCCAATATTATACTTCCAACTACTCACAAGCGACCAATCCTCGGCGAACTTTGGATTGTCCTTTGATAGTTGTTTAATTATCTTAGTCAAAACCGATTCTTGTCCTTTTCCCTTTAAATGCGCTATACATTTGGAAAATTTTAGAATGGTCAAATATTATAGCATTTGCAATCATTCATATACCCGAAGCGTATGGGACACGATGCATAATGAAGATTTAATACTTTATCAATCTTCTGCCATAATATTTTATGTGCTACCTTCTCACATTTCGAACTATGAAGAGGAATGCCATAATCATAATCGAAATTTAAGAACACACTATGTATTTTTGACTAAAAAATATTAACATTCCACAACCTAAGCTTTTAGATTTGAAATGAAGCATAATATTCTCTCCCTTAATTATAGCAAAACAACTTTACATCCTTACTACTTTGCAAAGTATGACTCTTGTTTTCTATAATTAATATTGCTAACTTGCAATACTTGCCTTAATAATCATACAATCATAACATTTATGCTCCCACTATCATGATGATTATTATAAACATAACACTTATGCTCCCACTAGCTTTGACATGTATTTAGAAACCAGCTTAACTTCCAGAAAACAATACTTATTGAATTTCTTAAGTTCATGTTTCTAATACCTAATTCTTTTATAATCCTTTATCTAAGCTTATACACCTTTCATTTAGATAGCTCATACGTGTGTCCAAACAATTAAGACTAATTGCCAAATCTCACAATTCAAATCATGGAAAGGGATACCATAACCATAATCAAATTCGAGAATCCAATTATCACAATCACTATCTTCTTAAAATCTCTTTTAGTGAAAGTATTTCCTCACAGTCATTTTCATGAAGGAGGGAATCTTATGACACTTAGATTTTTATGGTGTATGTGTTCTTATTCATATGAATTTGTCAAAACCAAAGTTTGCGACAAATCCAAACTCTTATGGACCGAACTTTCTTAATCTTGAACTCTTGCCTTATGGTAACACGGCTGCCCACCATGTCTTCCAAGTAGTTAAGCAACTCACCCTTTCTTATCAATGTACTTTTCATTGATCAAGGTTCTTGCCTTTTATGCATTCAAATGAGAACTCATAGAACTTACATGCATAATTAATTCAATTGGAACGGCATAGAAACAAGATAGTGTCAACACGATAGGTTGTAAACCTCAACTCGTGTGCTAGTGATGATCGATAAGGTTTATTCTTGATTAGTTCTTGAAACTTTTCAAGACCATTAAGACTCCCACTGACTCCTTGACATATAACATTCTTTTGTCAATAAGCATTTCTTGACAAACAAATATTCAAGAGTTCGTGTAGCTTTTATCAAGACAAAACACTTCATAAATTGGTCCTAGTTGGTCTTTGTCTTATCCAATACATCACAACTTTCCAATTTCAAATGTTCAAGAATAAGAAAACCTTTTTCCAAATTCTACATTAGATGAATGTTATAAACCTTCTTAAGACTTGTCACTCAATGTCACAATCTTAACTCTAAGATTTTATTTTTGGAACGAAGTATGATTGACTTCTTGATTTAACCATTTCTTCAATTCTCAATTCCTTTTCTTAGACATACAATTTCACAAAGATTCACTTAGAGGATCAATTGAGATATGGTTCTTAATCATTAAGACCAATCATTGAGCATAAAAGGTACTCTCCCTTCTTCTTAGAATAGAGAAACTTTTATCTTTCTGCCTACTTGATTCTTCTTATTCGTTCTGCTATTGATTTAAACCTTTTCAATCAATTCAGAATTACACTTAATCTTATAAGTATAATCATATTTACTAAACCTTTAGTGAATCATGACGAATATCTTTGCTACTCTTGCGGTAGACTTGATCAACACACAACTTTGTGTACTCGATCTCCTAGTCTTTCATTTAACACTTTGTCAATGACTTAGTCTAATTTCCAAATATGAAATTTCTCATTCATCGTGCAACCCAGTTGCATGATTCCAAGTTTCTGTCCAATTGAAACTTGGGCGATGAGAAACTCTCCCTATTTGGTAAATTCTTGACATTTCCATGAATAACATAATTAAGAATCACATCCATTTGTTTTAGAAATATATGAACATCAATTTTTCATAACGATTTCATTGCAAGGAAATAAATAAATAAATAAATAAATGAGTCAAACTAAAATTTATTTTATTCATGAAAGCAACGGAAAACATTTGTCCATACAATGCAAAATCAACTGAAAAACTATGTAATAAATATTCCTAACAACTCTATCATAACTTTCTAAGCTCAATATCTAATCTTCAAGTCCATGCGATCGAGATCCATTTCTTTGTGATTAGACTCATCTTGCTTTTCCATCAGGCCTCTTTTCTTTTCACTGATCCTACAAAACATTCAAATGCAATATTATCACATTATGTATTGAGAATCAATGAATATGAACTTATTGGAGTTAGATAGTGGATTTTACCTGAAGCACAACCATACTCTTTGACTCTCCCATCCTCTGGACTATTCAGGCTCTTAGGGCAGACTTGTATCCAACGTCCTTTCTCTTGGCAGCAAACGCAGGTCGATTCTCCTAGAACGTCCTCGGAAGCATGGTTGGTTGACTTTCCCAACAAATACGCTCCATTGCTTTGCCAGATCATTTCTGATTCAGCAGCAATGAGCATGTAAGTTAGGTCAATGAGGTTTTCGTCGTGATCCATCATATAATACTTTCCTTTGAACTCATTATATGATTCATGAAGTGACTGCAGAACCCAGTTCACAGCCAACTTATCCGGGAATGACGCACCCAACATTATCAACCTATCGATGTGTGATTTCATTCCTAGAACGTGGGCACACACGGGTTTACCATCTTCATGTTTCATTTCCAATAGGGCTTTAGTGACATTGAACCTTTCAATTCTTCGATCTTGTGGGTTAGGGAGAACAACGGGAGGAGGAGGAGGAAGTGAAGCATGATTTCTGGTTCCTCGATCGAATCGTGGAATATCATCTTCATGTGGAATGCTTGTTCCACGGGATTTCGGAAGACCATAGTTGTTGTACTTTGACATCTACAAAACGGGAGAAAACAAATTCAAGTTAGTTGATTGATTGAGTCCCTAATAAATCACCCAAATGAGATATTAAGGCTAGGACCCAACACAATACGCTACAACCTAGAAAAGGGATGACGTAATCTAGTTGCAGAATATTTGAAGGTAAGTGAATGACGATTCACTAATTTCCACCATTAAAAAAATGAAAAGAAATTTAAGTTTTAAATCTATGAAAACTCCTAGATCCTTTGAGATTCATTGAACATTTCAATGGCATGTTTAAATCTCGATATGCCTCTCTAGTTTGTGACTGGGATGCCGAGGATCACAAAGCGGGTGTGAATAACCATGCAAATCTACATGGTGTCCTCACATGCTACAGTCACCTATTCGATGTGCCGGTAAAGCACACACACTCCACCGAACTATGACAAACATTGAGTCACCCTTTGCTACCTTTGCTTAGAACCATTTAGTGTGCCGGTTAACCACACACGCTCCACTAACGTCTTCACAAGGGCACAAAGTGTAATTTCATGGAATTGCATCAATTCACTTTTGCCTAAAGTAACTAAGATTGGGAATTTTGTAAAACATTTAGTTACTTTTGTACTTCATTATACTTATAATGGAAGGTTTTTGTCGTATCCTACCTGTTCGGCTAACGACCCTCCACTAGTCAAGAGTGCGGTGGGAAAGAGTGGATACCCATTCAATCGCCATTTTAAAGGCAATTTCCTTAAACACCCCTTATAGACCAGCTTCGTGAATGAGGCCTACTAACGGTAAGACTGACTTTTACTCATACATATATATAATGTTAGACTTTTAATGTTATATATAGTATAGGGTGTATTTTACACTTTTAAAATACTAGGTGGTCTAATTTAATAATTATACTTTTAATTTGATTAAATTGTAAACCAAAACTTTTATGGATTTATTAAACATCTTTTAATTATACACCTTAATTAATTAATAGAACCATAAGGGTGTGATTTGAATCTTTTCAAAACAATACTAGGGTTATAGAATTTATCATTCCTAAATTAAGCTTTTAATCAACTTTTAAATTCCAAAACTGGAGGGCAGGTTTTGAAACATTTCAAAACATTAGGGTTTAGAATTTAAATATTTCAAAATCAAACTTTTTAATCAAAACTTTAAATTCCAAAACTTGAGGCAAGTTTTGAAACTTTTCAAAACATTAGGGTTTTAACTATTTAAATTTCAAAACAAAACTAGTAAGTTAAACTATAAAACCTAAAGGGGAAAAAGTAAAACTTTTCACAAGATAATTCAAATCTGAAGTACAAATAATCAAATTTTATCTAATAAAACAAGTGATTATCCAAATTTTGAAAATTATCTTCTATTTAGGTAAGGATAATCACCAAATATTAATAAAATTCAGAATTTATAACAAAAACATATTTAAGGTAATTATCCAAAGCCAAAACAGGAAGAAAATCGTGAAAACGAGTTGTCAGACGTTTCGACTCGTCGAGTACACCTGACTCGGCGAGTGCACCAAGTGACTCCGTGAGTCAAACACTCAGAATCAAAAAATTTCGATTTTTAGTGCTGATTTCGATCAAATATGCATCAATACAACAGAAACCAGTCTAAGCTCTAATACCACTGATGGGTTTTAGTCATAAGAACATCCTATGTGCTCATACAAACCCTAATGCTTGGATCTAGGTTTCTCTATTGTACATGCAATTCATCCAAGACTATAAACCATAGATCTAGTATATCATAATCAATACAACATATGAATTAGGGTTTAGATCATACCTTGATTGTTATGTAGCAATAACAATCTCAAATCCTCCTTGTAATGACTTTAGAAAGCTTAGAGTCACAAATGTCACTCCTCTAATGGTTCACAAACACCAAGAGCAAGAGGATGAAGAGGAGAAGAGAAGGAGGCTGCCCAAAACATTTGGAAACCCTAACCAATTAGTTCACTACATTTTTGAGGCTTAAGGGTTCTTTAAATAGTGAGGCTATTAGGGTTATCTAACAAGGAAACCCTAATTTGGATGTTTAGGCCCTAAGCAACCCATCAACCCTTTTCTTAAAGGCCTTTGGAAGATTTCTAATGGGTTTCCCCATAGAATTCGTCCATCCCTTTAATATGGAGTCTATTAGCCCAATATTCAACTATCACACAATTGACAATTCTAGTCCCTTAAGTTTAATTAATGTCTTTTAGCCACAAACTTAACTCTTATTAATTCTTGACTAATATTAATTAAACAATATGATTTCTCCCTTAATATAATATTCTCATAATATATTAATAAATCATAATTAATCCTTTCTCTCCATAATTCATCCTATCAAGTTGCTTTGGTGAAGGCAACCCAAAAGGACCGTGCACCATCGGGTCAAGTACATACCAAAATAGTTATGGACTTAGACACTAATCCAACACAAGCAAATAACCATGTGCGCATAACTAACATATACTGGCATAAATAGACATCAAGCATATCTATCTCACTGATCAACAATCATAGAATTCTCTCGTAACTAGAGCACCGACCTAGCAGGTCACTATCATACAAATCCCTATGGATCATAAGAGCATAACATACTGTCTACCCTGGTTCCGATCTAACAGATCATAAGCACATGTAGCATCCATAAGAATAACAACTAAAGGGTCAGCCTTGGTGTCGTAGACCCTATCTGAGGATAACTCACCTCGCAGATATCGAATCGAAAGGTAAACTCCAACTCTCGGATCACTTGACACAAGCTCCACCACCTATTATCATAGTACAACATACTCATAAGTCCTTACCGTTATAAGGTACTTGATAACCAACTAGTCAACCCCTGTTCAAAGTTAAAGTCCTCTGTCAAGGTCAACAGTCCATGTTGACTTCAACTCGCCGAGTACCCTCGGCTACTCGCCGAGTTCTTTGAAGCACATTCCAACTCGCCGAGTCACCGGGGTGACTCGTCGAGTTCCTTTAATTCTCAATCAAACTTTAAGGCCACCCGTCAAGTTTCCTCCTTGCAACTCGACGGATGCACACGCATACATATCCTGGAGAAAACTCATTCGACTCGCCGAGTTCTTCTTCAACTCGTCGAGTCTATGGAAAATCTTCAACGGACTCGCCGAGTTGTTCCTCTAACTCGTCGAGTTCATGGGCATCTTTATGTGACTCACCGAGTCAACGTTGCGACTCGCCGAGTCCACTCAGTCCTTTTTTCCATACAAACTTGCTTTGATCCATGCAGTGGCTCCAAATCACAGATCCAAGCTTCTAGGGCATGATTACCACGTAAAGTTGGAAACTTTACGTGCATGCATTGCTATAAAGGCTCTAAATGCCTATTTTAAGTTCTTAATGGTGCTTCATGCTCAAGAGGAACCTTAATCATGACCAAAACTATAACTTTATGCTTCTAGAATCCAAGGAGGGTCCAGATTTGAAGTTACAATCTCAGATCTAGCCCATAGCTCCTCTTTCCAACTTAATATTCCCACAAAAACCCTAAAAATCAACCAATAGAAGAGATCCACAAGGAAAAAAACGATTTGGGTACCTCTAGAAGACGATAATTGAGATAAGTGTTGATTCCCAAACTCTACTTGCTCTAATCTCCTTCTCCTCCAAGCCTTCTCCCTCCAAGATCCTCTTTTCAAGCTTCAAACACACAATGGGCACACACACACGGATTAGGGTTCTCACGGACTCTCTAGAACTGTAAAGAGACCCAATGGAGGCTAAGGTTCCTTTAAATAAGGCACAAAACCCCGGGATTTAGGGTTTCATCTACCAGCTCCTACTCGCCGAGTCCCAATATGGACTTGTCGAGTAGGCCACTTAACTCGCGATCCCACCCTGCTGCTACTCGACGAGTAGGGCAACCGACTCGTCGAGTAGGGCCTAACCCAAGAAATCTGTAGCACCGTAAATATTTAAACAATTGTTCACATTTCCAAAACACATTTCTATTCATAATTATTATAAGAATCTCAATGTATCACATCTCAATTCATAAAACATATCCCAAGATCATGTCGGCCCCTTCCCGCGATCGTCACTAGTACCTGGAACACATAACACAAAACACTATAAGCATAAATGCTTAGTGAGTTCCCCAAAATACCACATATAACACATATTAGCCACTCGAGGCTATAACTCTATGGGCCCTTGGGCCCTAACTCTGTGGACCCTCTGGTCCTAGCTCTGTGGACCTTCCGGTCCTAACTCTGGTATACACACAGCATAAATCACATAGAAATAATGCAGTGCATCACATCACCTAGATAGCATACAATAACTCCATCACATGGCTCTAATTACCACTCAAGGTAAAGTATAGTGAGAAGACTCACCTCAGGTGTCTCGGTAAATCTCTAACTCGGTAAAATCTGGTCTAGCCCCCGCCTAATCACATGGAATTAAACACCCTAATCAATACCACTCTCAAAGGCTAGACTAAACTCTCTTTTGGCACTCTTAGAAGGGTAAAATACCATTATACCCCTCTCACGGCTCAACGACCCAAATATTGACCAAACCCTAAAAGTCAACAAAAGTCAACCATCTCCAGGTTACGCTGGGCGTACCCGGCAACCTCACAGAAACGGGGGAACGCGGCCCCTACACTCCGCGTACTAGGATTATGCCCGACGTAACTCCCAGTTTCAGTCTTCTTTGATTTTTAGGTCTTAATCAGTTAAGACTTGCGTCCAAATTCTAGAACTGACTTCTCTAATACGACTTAATCCATAAAGTCGGTGACTTTAAGCCTTTGCATGGTTGTGGAAGTCACTAACACCCAACCCACTCCATTTCCAACCATTAAAGTTCCATATCTCATGCATGAACAACTTTTGACAATCAAGACTAGATTTTTATCACATGACAACCCTAAATGAGCTAGCATGGGACAGTTCTCGGCTTCCAAGAACTCAACAACTCATAAAGCCATAAACTTTGGGGACAAAAACCCTAAATATATCCTTCTTATGAAACAAACAGAAAAGATGGAAAGCATGAAGCTTTATACCTCAAACTGGAGGTTTTCGCACTGCTAAACTCGGATCTACAAGCTTGAGCTCTAACTCTTCCTCTTCCAAAGCTTTTCACTTTACTCCAATGGCTAAGAACACACCAACAAGATCTCCAAGGCACTTCCTTGCTATATGAGCGAGATCTAGGGTTTTGAGAAGATAAGGCTCTGGAGAAAGGTGGCCAACAAAGGGCCATAAGGTTCTTTAAATAGGGAGGCTCAAGGATTAGGGTTCCTTTTCTGGGTTGGGTACGCCCCGCGTACCTGGCAATCCTTCATGATCAGAACACGGACAAGTACGCTAAGCGTACACCCCAGTACACCCCACGTACCTATCAACCAAACATCTTCTTAATAAGGGCTGAATATGACAATTACTCAAAGAAGAAGGTTCACAAGGTATATCTGGTTTTTGAGATGTTACAAAATCTTATTTAAAACA
This sequence comes from Lactuca sativa, assembly GCF_002870075.4. Taxonomy (NCBI): domain Eukaryota; kingdom Viridiplantae; phylum Streptophyta; class Magnoliopsida; order Asterales; family Asteraceae; genus Lactuca; species Lactuca sativa. The sequence continues at coordinate 161,054,384 of NC_056623.2, read as the reverse complement.
ATTCCTGAGAATCAGGGCGTTACAAAATATGTTTCTCTTATTGAAGACCCAAATGATCTTCGTGGTCTTAAGTTTTTTGAAGTTCTTGACAATGGAGTTCAATGTGATGTTCTTGATGTTCAAGAAAAAGGAGTTCAAGTTGATTCTCATGATGAAAAAGTTTTTTGCTCGATTGGAGTTCAAACCGATGATATTTTGTGTTCTTGTGATTCGTTTGAAGGAATGATTCCTTATCGGAAGCCGATGATCCAAGAAAATCACAAGTATCAAACTCCAAAAGATTTGATTCAAACTCAAAATGTTCATGTTGTGGAAAGTGGGTTTGTTCATGAAGTCAAGTCTTCAAGATGCAAAAAGATGAGAAAGAAAAAGAAGAAGAAGATTAATCGGAAGAACAAGCGGGTTTATTCACAAAAATCAACAAATGTTGTCAAACCGAAATCCGTGAAGCAAATTTGGTTTCCAATGCAACAATCTCCAAATGTTGCATTGAATTTGAAGTCAAAACCCAAAATTGTTGGTAGTTCTTTTGAAGATGTTCTTAGATCGTTGAAGAACACGAAAAACGAGTTGTACTTCAAGCATAATGGGTGATACAATGTTCAAATTGGAGATTTTCTTATTCCAACAAAAGAACCAAGATCTTCCAAATTTGATTTGTTCGTTGCAAATGGATCTCGATTCGTCAAAAAGGTATCACATATTCTCAAATGGATTCCAAAACGTCCATGATTTCGATTCGTGTTTTATGTTTTTCGTTTTTGATCAATTTGTCTCATTGATCGAATTCGTTTCAACCACGTTGATTGATCCAATTATTTTTCTCCAGATCAAAACCAAATTAAACTCATTTTTGTTTAATTTCACTGTTCATAGAACTCAATTAAATCGAAATCTTTTGACCCCAAAATTGATATCACAACTGTTCATCAAGCACGATTTACCCTAAAACCTTTTAAGTTTGTCACTGTTCATCTTTGGCCCAATCTTCTTCTCTAAACTGGTCACAAATCCGAGTTCTTATATTTTTTTTCTTTTTGATCGACTTCTAGACTCTTCGGTTCTTAATCAAGATAGTCGTTGATTAACTCTTAAATTGAAACTGAATCTTGATTGATGTCGTGAAGACGAACTTTGGAATGTTATCAATCTGGGCTCTTGTACTCAGGATCTTCAATAGATGAATTTGTTTCATCTGTTTTGATTTCAATTGAATGGGAAGAGACATCGGATGATTTTAATTGATTGTCTGGCTCGATGGGTTTAAATCGAAGGATTGGAGGTTCTTATGTGAAATTGATTTTGAAGGCCTGATGAATTGAAGTTTCAATTTGAGTTGACTTTTTAGAGTCAAAATGAATTTGATTGTTCTTGTTGTATTTCGATTTTGATGGTCTTATGATATCGATAGTCGATTTTGGCAAACAGGATTGGCATCGATTTCGAAGGTTTGTTGCTTGATGGTTTGGAATCGAGATTTGATTCTTCGTATGTGAAGGTCAGATTGAGTATTACAGTCGATGGCTCAAGAGTTGATTATTCTATGTTTACAGTTGGAGTTTTTTCGATGATTTCATTTATTGGTTTGGCTATAGATTAGGAAGTTTAATCTGTTAACGAAGGCTTGGATGCCTAATTGAATGAAAATCGACTGGGAATGAACTGGTCGACTGATTTTGTTGAGAATTGTCAAAGAGTATGTGATCAACTGTATTAGGAATGATTGGTAACGAAGCGATGGTAATTGATTTGGTTTGAAATCTAAAAATGAAGCCTTGTTGGGTTGATCATTGATGTGCAAATGGTTTCTGTATTTTCAATGAGTTTGGTTTTTGGTGTGTTATGAAGAGTTAAAATAAGGAAGGTTTTGGTGCTGGTAAACAGGCCCAACCCCAGTACATGGGCAACTTGGGGTCAGGTAGGCCCAGGGCAGCAAATTATTGAGGGCATCAAAATTGTCCAGCTAGTTATATGTATAGTATATGTGACAATGGCCCAAAAACTTAGCCCATGGTGATGATCTGCTTACTGACGTCGTGAGAAAGAAAGTTGGGGAGGACGCGTGAATTCCTAGAAATCATCAATCTGCTAGTCATAGAGAAACCAAAAACCAAACGTCGCACATGCCTAGAACCAAACGTCGCACATGCCTAGAATCTCGTTGGTGTTGCTGTCGATTGGACAAATCAATTCCTACCTAGAATACGTCCCTCATAAATAAAAAGTAAGAACAAATTTCTCTTTTGTTTCCTTCTGTAGATAATCGATATTATATGGCTCTCATATATCAATTTAATCATTATTAGTCGACACTTAGTCCAAAAAAGCAACAATTTCTCTAATCTGGTCCGGTTTTCTCTAATTTGATACATCAAAAGGCGATTCTGAATTTCTGATTTAGTAGTTCACTGATTTGGGTGTGATTTTATTTCTTGTTGGTTATTTAAGAAATAAGATTTAGGTGAGTTCAATCGAAACTTGTGTTTATTTAGGTTTGTTTCAGAAATTTGCTTGATTTATTATTCATCTGATGATCTGATTTGTTCTCTAATTCATTATAGGAAAAAAATAGTTAAAGTCCCAAAGAGTTCATTCTATGTTTTCTATTTTAGAAATCATATATCTATTTCAGTCTTTTAGAAATCAAATCAGATTTCTCCTCTGTTTGTGTTTGTGCCTAATATTGTTGTTTCAAAAATAAGATTTTAGTTAGTTTAATTTTGAAACTTGTTTGTGTTTACTGTTCAATATTTTCTATCTAAACATTCTTTCTATTTTTTGTGTTATTGTTTATGTAAAGTGAAGATAAAAATTCTTTCTGAATCTGAATCTGATTGTAGAGGACTTGTTTCACGGGAATCCCATTAATAAAAGAAAGTTGAAGTAGATGTTTGGCACACCCCATCAAATGTGGCTACAGGGGCAGTGCTTTGGATCCTGGTTGCTTGTATTTGTTGTCATTGTTTGCTTTGGTGTAATCAGAATTCTATGCAGGATCGTTTTAGTTTAAAAACAACTTTGTTTGATTTTGGTGGATTGATTAGTTATATATAAAACAAGAGATAAGTTGTTATATTATAATCCTAAGAAAATTACAAAGCAGAAGTTTGTTGTTAGTCTCTTATTCTTCGGTTGAGATCATAAAATAGCAACATATTGTTCTTTAGAACACTAACTCATTTGAATTTTTTTAGAAACCCCATGTGCTAATTATCAAGATTGATATTGATAAAATAAGACACTAAGTTTTGTTTGATTTTAAAGTTATTGCTTTTTTGTTTATATACATTTTTTATGTATACGTTTTGTCCATTGTATAGTACATGTATAAGGGCATAAAAATTTTATTTCACCCCGGGTATCAAAAATCAACGGACCGGCCCTGCTGGTAAATTTTGAAAGTTTGGTATGAGAATCGGGAATCAATTAACGAAGACTTGATTGTTAAGTAACAAAGGGTTGCTTTGAATCTATCAAAGGGGAGAGAGAGAAAGATTTCCTACGAAGGTGCTGAGGATTTTGTACGAAGGGTGCTCTGATTGAATGAAGAGGAGAGAGAAAATGAGCTGTGGATTTGGGATTAAAACTAACGGAGGGGAAGGAAAAATCTTTCGTTAATATGGTTGTGTATTTTCGTTAGATTTGGGGAAGAGGAAAACATGAAGTTTCGAAAATGGTCCTTGGTGTTTGGATAGTTTTGGATATGGTCAAAGTTCGTTAGTTTTGAAGAAAAATGAAGAATTTTCGAAAACAACCACTGAAATTTCGACAGTTTGGCAACAAGTACCTAACTTCGAAATTGGGATAATTTTTTGAGAAAATGACAATTTTACAGTTATGGTCCCTACAGTTTGTGCGAATTAACATTTTCTACCCAGTTTCGCAAATGGGGGAAAATTTCACATATTAGGATGATTTTGGCGCAATGGGTCCCTGCAAGTTTCAGAAAGTGACAATTTCTACCCGGTTTTTTAAAAATCTTGCAACTTTCACCCAAAAAGTCAAAATATTTCATAAATTGGAAATTTTTTGAGGCTTTTTCGTGATTGTTTTTCCGTACAATATTTTTGGTGATTCATTTTTGGTACACATCAAGGGGGAGTATTGTGAAGATTATTCCTCGGACGCTTCTCACCCTTAATGGGTGTTATAATCATTTTTTGATTATAAAAAGGGTGAGAATGATGGGTATTCGAAGCGGGTTTGTCGGATATTCATTTGCGGATTTGAAGACTCGTGTTACTTCTAGGGGGAGTTTGGTATTGATCGCGCTAGCTCGTTGGAGACTGAAGCCGGGACATCCAATCCTAACTTTGAGGGGGAGAATGTTAGGGTGAAAAGTCACTCTTGGATGTAATGTTTTAGGCTTTTCTTCTTGTATGTGTAAATGGATTGAGTCTTTCCTATAAATAGGAAGTAAGTGACTCCCATTATGTAAGGAACCATTTGGAGTGTTAGTCTAGAGAGAGAAATTTATACAAACCCATTTGTATATCCTTTCTAGATCTAATATGAGCTTACATAGATTTATTTACTCCATGTGTTCTTGAGTTTACATGATGATTCACTAGATCTTTTCTAATTCTGCACATGCCATCATAATCAACACCACTACAGGATTACTAGTATATCTACTGAGCTTTCCCACAACAGAAGCTATATTAGGCCAAGTACTAATCATGGCATACATGAGACAGATAATTGCTCTAAAATATTCAAGTTGAGATACCGGAGATCCTTTATTAGGTAGAAAATTAAGACTAAAATCTACAGAGGTGCTTATAGGAGAACAATTCTCAAAGTTAAACTTTTTAGATATATTTTCAATGTAATGAGATTGAGCAATTGAAATCCCATTGTTTCCTTTTCTAATTCTTATACTAAGAATTACCTCAGCATCCCCCATGTATTTCATGTCAAAACCAGATGCTAATAATTTCTTGGTTTTATCAACTTCACCTTGATCGGTACCAAAAATTAACATATCATCAACATATAGACAAATTATAACTCCTTTACCAGAAGAATCAAATTTGCTATATACACATTTGTTAGCCTGGTTTAATGCAAAACCATTAGACAATATCACATCATCAAACTGTAACATCCCGAAATAGCGAGAGTAGAGTTGAAGGGCCAAAAGTGTTAATTGGGAAAGAGTGACTCGGCGAGTCCATGGATGGACTCGGCGAGTAGAGTCGCGGCTGGACCGCGTGTTAAGTAGCCGACTCGGCGAGTCGATGAGTTGGACTCGGCGAGTAGGCGCTGGGTGGAGAAAACCCTAATTCTCGGGGTTGAGCCCTATATAAGGAACATTATGTTCCTTCCCCAGCCTCTTTACTTCCCTCTTGAGTGCTAGAAACCCTAAATCGCAGAGGAGATCCATTGTTGAGTGGATTGAAGCTTGGAGAAGTAATCTTTGAAGGAATTTGTGGAAATTGAAGGCTTGGGGCAAGGGGCTTTGCTTGGAATCAACTTCATTGCAGTTGGGGGCGTCCATTGGAGGTAATATCTCGTTCTTGGCCTGATTGTATGCTGTTTCTTTATTTTGGGGTTTGTGGGATCATGTTTAAGGGTGTAAATGGATGCCTAGAGGGTAGATCTGAGGTTGCTACCTCAGATCTGGAAGGGAGGAGAATCAGAGAGCATGAAAGTCCCTGTGTTGGAGTGTTTAGTGAGGCTTGCAAGTCCCAAACCCTAGTTATGAGTGAATATGGCCTAGATCTCTATGGATTCACGTAAAGATTGCCACTTTACGTGATGGATGAGTTGTAGGAGGTTGGATCTATGTTTTGGATCATTTGCATGGCCTGGAAAGCTTCTGAATGGATTCAGATTGGTGGTACTCGGCGAGTCACATGGGTGAACTCGACGAGTTGCTTGAAGATGAGCTGGGACTCGACGAGTTGGAAGAACAACTCGGCGAGTGGGTTGAAGTTAGCCTTGAACCCGGCGAGTTGTATGAACAACTCGGCGAGTATGTTGATGATAGCCTTGGACTCGGCGAGTCTGTTCTTGGACTCGGCGAGTCTTGTCGAAGAGTTACGATATTCTCTGGTTGAGTCGAGAATCGGTGAGTCAAGGGATGACTCGGTGAGTTGTGTGCGAGTGGTCTCTGAGTTGTTGGACTCGGCGAGTCTCGGGGTGACTCGGCGAGTTAGGTCGCGGATGGAGTGAAGTCTGAGCATGGGAACTTGGCGAGTCATAGGGTTGACTCGGCGAGTAGGGTCAGTCAGGAGTTGACTTTGACCTTGTCTTTGCCCAAGGGTTGACCAATGGAGTCCAGGGGCATTTTGGTAATTATTGTTTGTTGTTTTGAGTTCAGCGCATTGGTGGTTGACCAGTGGTGGAGATCGTATCAGTGATCGGAGTAGCTCGGATTATCTGTTCAGTCGGCAGCTTCGAGGTGAGTTATCCTCACTATATCAACGGGGTCTAAGGCACCAAGGCCGACCCTTATCGGATTGAGATCCGGGTAGTCGTTTTTATGTTGCTGTTTTATCATGTTTGCATCCTGTGAGTTAGGATGGTATATGCTAGAGACCTGATTGAGATCGGTATCCAGAGAGATAGGGAGATGCTATGTTAGTGACCTGTTAGGTCGGTATCCTGGCGAGCATAGTGGCATGTTATGTGATTTGTTGATCTGCTTGTTATCTGTGAATTGTTAGATGATTGTATGTATATGTGCACATGGATGTATGTACTGGAGTTGGGTTGAGGCGGGTCCTGCTGTGTGCAGTAGGCCAAGATACCCAGGGCGGACCGGTTGTCCCGTAGGCCCAGCGAGCGGTCCGGACAGGCTGTAGGTCCCGGTAGGGGCGGACCAGACGTGCCGAAGGCTCGGAGAGTGGACCAGACAGACTGAAGGCCCGGTGAGGGCGGACCAGTCATACTGTAGACTCAGAGAGTGGACCAGGTGGATTGAAGGCCCGGGAACGGGCGGACCAATCACACTGCAGACTCGATGTATGCGGATTGACTCAGAGGGTGGACCAGGTGGACTGTTGGCCGGTGCGGCGGACCAGTCACACAGTAGACCCGGAGAGCATGGCTGTTCTATGATCGGATATGTTATGGCATGTTATGCGTGTATAGTATTTGTGGTTGGTATTTTGGGGGTATCTCACTAAGCTTTCGGGCTTACAGTTGTGGTTTCATGTTTTTCAGGTTCTTCAGGAGATCGTGGCAAGGCGAAGGCGTGATCGTACTGCTCCTCGTAATTTTATGGTGTTATGATTCTGGGAATACGATAAATATTTTGAATTGAAAACCTTTTTGTAAAGAATTATTGGGACTGAGATGTTTTTGAAAAATTTAAAATTTGTTGTGTTTTTCGGTCGTTACAAGTTGGTATCAGAGCCTTGGTTTGAGTGAATTGGAGAAACACTCGTGTGACTCCAGTCTCAAATCGAGGAGAGTTTTCGAAAGAGTATTTAAAAATAGTTTTCAAAAATGAGTAAAGGAGGACGCGGAGGTACGATCAGCCGGAGCCAGTAAGTAACCCCAAAATACCATGCATGTTATTTGTTTTTGAGCTTTGATAGAACAGCATGCTAGTGTTAGGCTAGGGATCTTCAGGATTTCATGATATGTTGCCTGATTTGTGATGCCTGTAGCCTAGGGTCCCTTATGGGAGATTCTCAGTGTTTCTCTAGTGGTGAGGGTTGATTATTGTTATGCTTGTTCTCTAGGGTATTGTGGTAGTACTTCATACAAATGTGGGTAGGTGTGGAAGGTAGTATGGGCCCGTACTACTGAAAGCACAGGACCCATACGCGTATCAGGGAAACCATGATCTCTAGGGTGGGTTGAGAGAGAGTTGGATCCCAGGGTGTGGGAAGAGTCTGAGATTTTGTGTGGTGTTTCCTTTCAGTATGGAGATTCCAAGGCATGATGAGAGTGGATCCGGGTCAGGATCGAGAGCTGGAGAGAGGGTTCCGGGCGAATCAGTGCCGCCCGAGATTGTCGGTCAGATGAGCACGAGCGAGTTGGACGCAAGGATTCGTGAGATCCTGCGTGAGGAGATTGCGGAGTTGTTCCGGGCTGAGTTGCCAGAGCTGTTTGGGTCGATTAAGACCGCCATGGTTGAGTATTTTGATGAGCGTTATGCGGCTCTCACCGAGACGGCTACCGCGGCGGCTACAGCAGCTGTAGCAGCGGCAGGGGGAGGAGCTAGTCGGGGTTTTCAGTATCGGGACTTCGATAGGACGAAGCCTCCCACATTCGATGGAGTTCAGGATCCAATTGTTTCCATGAGGTGGTTGTCTGACGTGGAGGGATGTTTCTTCACGTGTTCATGCCCTGCTGATCATAGGGTGAGGTGTGCTCTGAACCTGTTGAGGCTCGGGGCGAAGGATTGGTGGAGATTGACCACGGGGTCATTTTCGGAGGCGCAGAGGGCTGCGGTTTCATGGGATCAGTTCAGAGAAATGTTCAGTACTCGTTATGTTCCGCAGGTTGAGAGGGAGAGATTGGCTCAGGAGTTCCTTGAGCTGAAGCAGGACTCGGAGTCGGTGACTGAGATCACCAGGACGTTCACTGAGAGGGCGATGTTTTGCCCAGAGTTCGCTTCAGAGCAGGCTCAGATGTCTCGATATCTGAGCATGCTCAAGAGGGATATCAGGCAGTTTGTGTCTGCGCAGAGGTGCGAGACCTTGTTGGAGTTGCAGGAGGCCGCTAGGCGGCGTGAGTTAGAGATTGAGTTGCAGATGCGTGAGTCGAGGCAGGCTCCGGTGCAGTCGCAGCCGGCGCCAAAACGGTCCAAGACCGTTGATGTTAGAATGGGGGATTCGAGCAGCCACACTTGTGGGAAGTGTGGGAAGGGTCACACCGGGGTTTGTAGGACCGGTGGTGCATGCCGCAAGTGCGGAAGGGGTGGGCACTATGCGAGGGATTGTCGGCAGTCAGCGTCAGTTCGGGATTTGAGGATCTGCTATCATTGTCATCAGGTTGGACATTTGAGGGCCAACTGTCCGCAGTTTGCTGCTGGGTCGGTGCAGGCTCCAGCACCGGCCACTTTGAGGATCACAGGTGGAGGTCAGGGTGGAGCGGAGCCCCCAAGGGCTCAGGGTCGTGTTTTTCAGCTTGTTGCAGAGGAGGTCAGGGCAGTGCCAGAGACAGCTGCGGGTATGTTTCTTTCTTGATGTCTTGTTATCTTGTGATTATTGTGGTGTAATGTTCGTGAGCCGGTAATTGTTTGGTTTTCGTTGTGATATTCTTCATTTTTCGGGTTGTGGTTTGGGTTATGGATTTGTGTTTCGGGTTTTCGTCTTGGTATCCGTTGCTCCCTGAGGGTTTGATATGATTATGGTTAGTGTTTTGGTGCTTTCGTTGGCTATCGTTCGTAAGGGTTGTTAGTGGAGATGCGGCATTGGGTTATATGTCAGGCAGCATCATCGTTCATGGAAGGGATAATTGGAGATCGGATTCTTCTTGAGCGGATTGATCGGTGAGGAGATGTGTTTTGCTAAGGGTTGTTATGCTTGTGAAAGCGGCCCGTGTGTAAGTGGTCTCTTGGTGCAGGGTTGTTTGGGAAGGTTGTTGATGGCGGCTGGCGGTTGTTAGTCAGTGCTATAGTGGAGGAGAATTGGAGAATTCTCTGGGAGATCGATGAGTATTTGAGGGTGTTTAGCTGTTGGGTTTCAGCAGTGTTCTGTCAGCCTAGAGTATAGGCTGATAGGAGCGAGTGTCGGGCACGCGGGGCGGGATACAGACCTAGGGCATTGGTTATGGAGGCCTGGAAGCAGGCTGGGATCGAGTGTGTCGACGGAGTTAGAGTTCGGAACCCCTAGAGGGCTAGAACGGTATGCATGGGAGGAATCCTGAGGGGGGATAGCATGGAATGTTGGTTGATAGTGAGCGGTCCGGATAGACTGAAGGCCGGAAGGCGTACCAGTCAGACCGAAGGCTCGGAGAATGGTCCAGCCAAACTGAAGGCTCTGAGAGCGGTCCAGATTGGCTGAAGGTTCTGAGAGAGTGGTCCAGATGGACTGAAGGCCGGATGGGGCGGTCCAGTCATGCTGAAGACTCTGCGGGTATTGTTGGTTCAGTTTGAGATTGCGGTTTGTGTATGCTGCAGTGTGATTGCATTGGAAGGTCTGGCCCCGGGTAGTGATTTGGAGGAGTTGAGAGAATGCATGGGCTTGAGAGCCCCTGCAATGAGAGCCAAAGTATGTGAATCGCGGTTACGCAAAAAGGGTGGTGTCGCATTGGGCGGGCACCGTGGCACGTGTTGGAGTGGCTATGTGGCCAAGTGGATTCCTTGGAAAAGGAAGAGAGAAAGTTGTGTAACTCCGAAGGGGAGTGCAAGTTCGCGAAAGTGAAAGCTGCAGAGCAGAATTATGATTAGAGTATTTCGAGTATGGTTTTGAGCATCGTGTTCACGGCAGTGAAGTAGGAGCTCATCCGGTTTGGGATGTCTGCCGAGGATGTGGAAGGAATTCCGCAAGTGTAGAGCCCAGAGGCTTGGAAAGGATGCAGGGGGAGAGTCCTGGACTCTCAGTATGTTTCTGTTCAGGGTATTGGTTATGTATTAGTGGTTCATCCTGGGGGATGTTTGAGGGTGTCATCAGTGTGTCGGGTTTTCCAAATCTGAGGATGCTGGAGCTAGTCCAGCATGTGTATGGGTTTGTAAGAGGAGGACTCATGGGAGTGCTCTGTGATAGAGAATGGGTTTTCCGTCGTCACGGAATGGATAGAGTGGGATTCGGATCGGGGATCCGATGGTTCATGGTTTTTCTAGCCTTTATGAGTCGAGTGATGGTTGTGATTTCGAGTAGTGTTTCAGTATGGGTAATGCTCAGGGGTTAAGTGAAGTTATTAGAGGGCGAATCCGGTGCTCTATTTGAGACGGTGGTCAGGACACCGTGAGGAAAGGAAAGTGTGTTCGAGTTTCGTTTGGGTATGCCTTGTGGGACCTGGTCTGGTTGGGGCCAGGTGGAGCATAGTGGGAGTATCCTTGGAGTTGAGCTGCTATAGGCTTCGAGGGCGAAGCCTAATATAAGTGGGGGAGAATTGTAACATCCCGAAATAGCGAGAGTAGAGTTGAAGGGCCAAAAGTGTTAATTGGGAAAGAGTGACTCGGCGAGTCCATGGATGGACTCGGCGAGTAGAGTCGCGGCTGGACCGCGTGTTAAGTAGCCGACTCGGCGAGTCGATGAGTTGGACTCGGCGAGTAGGCGCTGGGTGGAGAAAACCCTAATTCTCGGGGTTGAGCCCTATATAAGGAACATTATGTTCCTTCCCCAGCCTCTTTACTTCCCTCTTGAGTGCTAGAAACCCTAAATCGCAGAGGAGATCCATTGTTGAGTGGATTGAAGCTTGGAGAAGTAATCTTTGAAGGAATTTGTGGAAATTGAAGGCTTGGGGCAAGGGGCTTTGCTTGGAATCAACTTCATTGCAGTTGGGGGCGTCCATTGGAGGTAATATCTCGTTCTTGGCCTGATTGTATGCTGTTTCTTTATTTTGGGGTTTGTGGGATCATGTTTAAGGGTGTAAATGGATGCCTAGAGGGTAGATCTGAGGTTGCTACCTCAGATCTGGAAGGGAGGAGAATCAGAGAGCATGAAAGTCCCTGTGTTGGAGTGTTTAGTGAGGCTTGCAAGTCCCAAACCCTAGTTATGAGTGAATATGGCCTAGATCTCTATGGATTCACGTAAAGATTGCCACTTTACGTGATGGATGAGTTGTAGGAGGTTGGATCTATGTTTTGGATCATTTGCATGGCCTGGAAAGCTTCTGAATGGATTCAGATTGGTGGTACTCGGCGAGTCACATGGGTGAACTCGACGAGTTGCTTGAAGATGAGCTGGGACTCGACGAGTTGGAAGAACAACTCGGCGAGTCGGTTGAAGTTAGCCTTGAACCCGGCGAGTTGTATGAATAACTCGGCGAGTATGTTGATGATAGCCTTGGACTCGGCGAGTCTGTTCTTGGACTCGGCGAGTCTTGTCGAAGAGTTCCGATATTCTCTGGTTGAGTCGAGAATCGGTGAGTCAAGGGATGACTCGGTGAGTTGTGTGCGAGTGGTCTCTGAGTTGTTGGACTCGGCGAGTCTCGGGGTGACTCGGCGAGTTAGGTCGCGGATGGAGTGAAGTCTGAGCATGGGAACTCGGCGAGTCATAGGGTTGACTCGGCGAGTAGGGTCAGTCAGGAGTTGACTTTGACCTTGTCTTTGCCCAAGGGTTGACCAATGGAGTCCAGGGGCATTTTGGTAATTATTGTTTGTTGTTTTGAGTTCAGCGCATTGGTGGTTGACCAGTGGTGGAGATCGTATCAGTGATCGGAGTAGCTTGGATTATCTGTTCAGTCGGCAGCTTCGAGGTGATTTATCCTCACTATATCAACGGGGTCTAAGGCACCAAGGCCGACCCTTATCGGATTGAGATCCGGGTAGTCGTTTTTATGTTGCTGTTTTATCATGTTTGCATCCTGTGAGTTAGGATGGTATATGCTAGAGACCTGATTGAGATCAGTATCCAGAGAGATAGGGAGATGCTATGTTAGTGACCTGTTAGGTCGGTATCCTGGCGAGCATAGTGGCATGTTATGTGATTTGTTGATCTGCTTGTTATCTGTGAATTGTTAGATGATTGTATGTATATGTGCACATGGATGTATGTACTGGAGTTGGGTTGAGGCGGGTCCTGCTGTGTGCAGTAGGCCAAGATACCCAGGGCGGACCGGTTGTCCCGTAGGCCCAGCGAGCGGTCCGGACAGGCTGTAGGTCCCGGTAGGGGCGGACCAGACGTGCCGAAGGCTCGGAGAGTGGACCAGACAGACTGAAGGCCCGGTGAGGGCGGACCAGTCATACTGTAGACTCAGAGAGTGGACCAGGTGGATTGAAGGCCCGGAAACGGGCGGACCAATCACACTGCAGACTCGATGTATGCGGATTGACTCAGAGGGTGGACCAGGTGGACTGTTGGCCGGTGCGGCGGACCAGTCACACAGTAGACCCGGAGAGCATGGCTGTTCTATGATCGGATATGTTATGGCATGTTATGCGTGTATGGTATTTGTGGTTGGTATTTTGGGGGTATCTCACTAAGCTTTCGGGCTTACAGTTGTGGTTTCATGTTTTTCAGGTTCTTCAGGAGATCGTGGCAAGGCGAAGGTGTGATCGTACCGCTCCTCGTAATTTTATGGTGTTATGATTCTGGGAATACGATAAATATTTTGAATTGAAAACCTTTTTGTAAAGAATTATTGGGATTGAGATGTTTTTGAAAAATTTAAAATTTGTTGTGTTTTTCGGTCGTTACACAAACTTTTGATGCCATTTTTTTGGTGCTTGTTTCAAACCATATATGATTTCTTTAACTTCCACACCTTATGTTCATTACCAGGCCTCACAAACCCTTCAAGTTGTTTCACGTAAATTTCCTCATCTAAGTCACCATTCAAGGATGTAGTTTTCACATCCATTTAGTGAATTAGAAGATTATGCATAGCTGCAAGAGTTAACAATAATCTCATAGTGTAAATTCTAGCAACATGAGCATAAGGATGCAGTCAACGACTTCCTTTTTCCTAAAGCCTTAGATAACCAATATGGCTTTATATTTATCAATTATGCCATTCATCTTCATTTTACTTTTGAGGATCTACTTACTTCCCAAAGCCTTGCAACAAGGAGGTAAATCAAACAATACCTAAGTATGGTTATGCATGATAAAATCAATCTTATCCTAAATTGCTTCTTTCCATAAATGAACATCCCTAGAAGCTATAGCTTCAATAAAAGTCTTTGGATCCTCCTCAATATTAAAACAATATTGATGTTGACATATAGTCTCATTCCTTGTTCCTTCAACTAGATAAAGTTGAAAATCAGATCCAAAATACTTAGCTTTTCTAGCTCTTGTCATTTTCCTAGGTTCAGGTACAAAACTTGCACCACCAGAAACATCTTCAACTTTAGTAGTACTCCTGCTAGAAGATTGATGAATCGTGTCCCTTGGTATAGGTATAGATGTAAACCTTACATCATCAAATATAGCATTTATTGAATCTATCATAGTTTTTATAGACACACAGTCATTAGATTCTAAAACATAGAACTTGTATGCTTTGGAACGCTCAACATATCCAATAAAGATACAATCCATACCTCTTTCACCCAATGTTTTCCTTTTAGGTTCTGTGAGCTTTACAGTTGCTCTACAACCCCAAACTTTAAGATAACTCAAATTTGGTACCTTTTTACACAAAAGTTCATAAGGAGTATTTTTTACTCCTTTTATTTGTGTTGAAATACTTTTTGTATGTGACCATCACTAAAATAAGACGAACTGTTTTTATTTAAGCTAAAAAATATTATCAGTTAATTCAGGTTGCATGGATTCGTAATCAAATGGAAAATACAAAAATACACGAATACAAGAATACACAAAGACGGAAAAAGAGCTACATATTTGATCATTTGCAAAGAAATCAAATCAAGGCCTAAATGTGTCAAGACTTTAAACCTCAATGGACTTTAATAGAAATTCATTTATAATAAATGAATTTATGAGATTTATTTAATCTCATATTGTGCCCAATGGAGAATTAAAGAAAAACCCAAACACACGTCTCGTATTACAAGTTGAAAGTTAAAGAAGAGTAAAAACATCAAGTTCCTACTACTACCACTTGACAAAATCCACATCGATTACCTCCATCATTTTCATCATTCTTGTTAGACAACTTAGATATTTTAAACTATGTGTGTGTATGTGTATATGTATAGCGAGAAGAGAGCCAACGTTTTTTAGTGTGTTCATTTTCTTCCTTGTAAAACCTTTGCAAACATAAAGAGCAAACAAAACCTTACTCCTCCCTCACCAAGAACATCTCCTACATCTTTAATGGACTCTACAACATCAACTTCATTAACAATATCTTCATCAAACCATCAACATCATCTTCACCACCTTATACCTCCAACATCATAAACTTTCACAGCCTCCACCACCTTCGTGAACTCATCACCTTACACCACCATTCACTACCAAACAGTCTCTATAACCTGAATCCAAGTAAACCACAAGCATCAAACCATCCAAAACCCTCATGCATGAAGAACTCATACGAGACTCGTTACTATTCATCGTCACCTTCATAAACTTTCACCACCTTATATCAACCTTCTTCCAACCTTTAAACAACCTATAAAACATCCTTAAGGCACCAAAACACTACTACCTTAGCCAAAACATCAAAAACAAACCATACCTTCAAACCACCACAAAATCTCCACCTTGCTGTTTTTCACGAAATCAGAATCTGCAAGTAAGAAAAGAAGAAAATTGGGTATCTTACAGCCAAAAAACCACCACAAAGATTTTCACCACAAACTCGTCATAACCTTACCTACATCTAGGAAGTTTCTTGCACGATTTTCACCAAGGAAAACCCCAGAGAGACACGATAGAGAATTAGGTATCCAGAGAGATTTATTCCGAAAATTAAGAAAAGAAGAAGGATATTCATTCTCTGTGTGTTTATGTTTGCTAAAACAATAATACAAAAGTCAAGTTATTTGGATTAATTTCATATTGGGCTAGGCCAAATAAATATTGGGTCAAAAATCAAGTGGGCTAGTTATTTCAAAGTGGGCTAAATCAATTTTCTACTAGACCCGATAAAACAAAGTTTTTGAAAACCGCACCGCTTGACAAATCAAACTCGACTGAATATTGAAGAAATATAAACAAAGTATATTAGGTACCAGTCCAACCCTAAGCTTGTTCAGTAAATAATTTGACAAACTTACTTGATAGACAAGCCGTTTCAATCAGTCCTGTAACTTAACCAACCTTACGCTTATATATTTATATATTATTAATTTCTAACATTTAAATATAATCATTTATATTATTTTAGCTTTATGCCATTTAAATACAGTTATATTTGTTATTATTTTCCACTTTATATCATATTATCCGACATTGATACTGTAGCATATCAGTCAGACAACAACTGGTCTCCCAGCCGTTATTCGTGTTGATACATATTTATTAACAATTTGGAGTTATATTCAAGATGTAACATGTAGTTAACATTGCCTCACCCCAAAACCCATCACTTACTCCAAAATATAACAACATGGAACTAACCATTTCTTTCAAAGTCTTATTCTTCCTTTCAGCTACACCATTTTGTTATGGTGTATAAGTAGTTGTGGTTTGATGCATTATTCGAGTTGATTCAAAAAAACTGGATCATATTACTCACCACCTCTATCCGTATGCAAGATTTTTATTAATTCATTTTTATGTAGCTCTACTTGTTTTTTATAAATTTTAAATTTATCAAGAGCTTCATCTTATGAATGTAGCAAAATAGACATAACAATATCTAGATGCATCATCAATGGAAGTAATAACATACTTTTTGTTTCCAATGGAAGGTGTTGCATGGAAATCATATAAATCACTTTGTATAAGATCCAACACCTTGCTTTTCCTAACAACATCTTTGAAAGGTTTGTCTAGTGATTTTAGTTAGCATGCATGTCTTACATTTTTCATTATTTTGCATATCAAAAGCAAGAATTAAACTCATTTTAAACATGTCTTTTAATCTATTGTAATGAATGTATCCGAGTCTAGCATGCCATAATTCAGTTTTATTAAAATTATTACTAGTACCAGTAGAAGCCATGCAAAAAGAATTATCAATAGAAGGATAATTAATATTAAGCATAATCATTCCATTACATATGTATTCAAATCCCATAAAAGAACCATGTCTTGACAAGATATACTTGTCACTTTATAACACTTGTTTGTAACCATAATTATTTAATACAATTTCAGACACGAGATTCTTGCGAACCCCTATAACATATAAAACATTTTTCAACCACAAACATTTCCCAAAAGTAAAAGTAAGTAAAATAGATCATAGGCCCTTGATTGGTTCAGTTGCAACATTTCCCATCTTCACAGCATATCCATCTTTAATTGGTTGAAAGTCCTTGAACCAATGTAGATCTTTGCAAACAAGACTAGTTGCTCCCGAATCAACCCACCATATAATATTATCATCCTACACGTAAAATGTGTGACAACTCGAAATTTTAAAATTTTTTTGCCATGTAAAGCTCAGCCATCCAAATCAACTGAGTGTCAGACTCATTTCTGCTATCATTTAGCCTTGTTTAGAGTCCATTTAAAGGTTCAAATCTCAGCACATTCAAGCCTCGAGTATAGGATTGGATCGCGTACACTTCTAGCACCAAAATCAAGCCCTACACTCCATTTAAGGGAGTGTACGATCGTATACATGAGTGTGCGGCCGTACACACATGTGTGTGTCAGCGTACACCTATGTTGTCCGTACACTCCCTCCATAAGAGTGTTACCCTTCCATTTCCAAGCCATTTGATCAATTTAAAAGCCTAGAACACGAATCCTCTCTCAACTATCATCTGATTTTCAGCTTAGATCTTCAAGAATGTAAGTGTTCTTCCCTAGATTTGTTGTTAATCCTTTCAAACTAGTAACACGTCTTGATTCCATCCAATGTAAATCATGTTTTGGCTAGATCTTCAAATCTTCATCCATTTCACCAAGAACACACACTTATTCTTGGCGATTTTGAGCCTTCTCGAGCCTCCGGATCGTAAGTACTCTTTCCCAATACTTGAATCTTGTTTAGAACACTTGATTTAGTCTTAGAATATGCTCAGAACTCAAGAACATATGGTGTGTGCGGCCGCACACACAGGTGTGGCCGTACACCCCTCAAACACCCTCAAAACACCCTCCAAACACCCCTAAAGGCTTCCATATTGTAAGTACCGTCCCCTAAGCTTGTTACTTACTATATATGAGCCTTAGAAAACGTCCAAACCATGTTAATCAAGGAGTGTGCAGTCGCATACACTTTATTTGGCCGTACACCCCTTTGTTTAGTTCTTAAGGGCATCCAAAGTGCCTTTCCAGCTTCAACACTTGATGAGAATTAGTCCTACAAGCCTCCCTACCTTTGGAAAACGTTTTTGTGCACTATTTACCATGAGTGTGCGGCCGCACACTCCTTGTCCACACACCCATGGCCACACACTCCTCAAAGTGGTCGTACACTCCCTTACGCGCATATTCGTATGAATCAGCCACATAATGTGAGTTCATACCCCGTAATGAATATTTTAAACTATTTTAAATGTCTTAAGGGGGGAATACAAGTTGAACACAATGATAATTGTGTAATTATTTGTTATAAACATTTTAAAGGATTGCTTATGTCATTTATAAGTAGTCAAAACATTTCAAAAACTCTTTTAAAGTTATGTTACTTTATAGTTTAACAAAACTCCGTTTTTAAAGTACTAGCATAACTTAGTAGAAAAATGAGTCCTTTCAACAACAGTTCAAGTAAATTACTAGAAAAATATAAAGGTTATAGTTTAGGGGTTCAGTTCATACTATAACTACAAGATACTAAGATGCTAGATACTAGAGAATACTAAGATACTATAACAAGAGAACATACTAAGATATTATAACGATAGCATACTAAGATACTATACCAGAATGAATATAATCAGGTGTTGCATCATGGGACATCTCCATGATCTAATTATACCAATGAATCACTAACTCATTGTTCTACACAAAAGGTGATAGTTAAATTGGGTATACATGATCGTATAACTTTAATGTGGAGTTACACGGCTATCAATTATTTTCTGAAGTCGCGTTTGGTCCCCAAAATCTCTTTACAGGGAGAGCGTATCGTATGGGTACTAGCCTTTACATGATGACCTTCATAAAACAAACATGTTTTAAGGTAACCAGTACTGCAGAATGTTAGTTCATAAGACAACTGAGTACTTATATTTTCAAAATACTTTCATAATGTGACAATTCCACTTGAAAGTTAATACAAACTATTTTCGAGTCAAGATAGTTATAAACTAAGGAAAACTTACATTTTACAACCGACACATAGAACAGTCGATTCTAGTACATTCAGTAGAAGGGGGCCTATAATGATAACTTTATGATTCCTTAGTGTATTCATTCCGGGATATATATTAACTGGATCCGACAAGTAGTACGATGTGTGCTTTCCGCTTCATTTCCTGTTTCTTGTTTGGTTGTGGGCTTAGAGCAGATTCACCCATCCCACTATTTATTCGATCATAGCTATATATATATATATATATATATATATATATATATATATATATATATATATTATGTATACACCAAGTAATCATAAGGGGTACCAGGTATGGGTCGGATCATAGGACACTAATTCAAAGCACAGTTTTCTAGTAGAAAACATGCTTTTCAAATCAGAACTTTTGGTACATAAAACTAGAAACTTTCTAGTAAAGGGTTTAATCCATTTTATTAAACCAGTATAACTTAAAGGACCTTAGGTGGTTAATCCTATAATACCTTAGTTTATACATCAATGTTACATATAATTAATATCCGATAGGTAGTTGGATGTGTGCTTTCCGCCTCATTCCCTGTTCCTTGTTTGGTCGTGGGCTTAAGGCAGATCCACACAATTAACTATCCATTTGATATTAGATTATATATAGCTAGTATAAACTAAGTGATTATAGAAGGAACCACTATGGTTACCAATTTTATAATAAGAAATAAGGGTTTTCTTAAATAATCTTTTCATCAAACATAAAGGAACTATTACAGTTAACTCCGTGAGTACCAAGTGAATACGTCGGGGTTATATACAAACGATGATCTAACAACCTATGGGTTGTGTGCCTTTCGCCTCATTTGATGTTCCTTGTTTGGTTTTGGGCTTAGGGCAGATACACACAACCCATTGTTTGTTTACTCTGGGTTTTATATAAATTGTATCCATTTAGCACTCATAGAAAGGATTGTAGAGTCACTTTTACTTAGCTTTCATCAAAGCAGGAAATATAGGATTTTCTGGAGGAACATGCGAACTTTTCTGAACAGAACTTACAAATTTACTGCAACTTACTACAACTTTCTACAACTTACATTACATCACTAAAATCTTACGAACTCACCAGCTTAAATGTTGATATACTCTTTTAAAATAACTTGTATTCTCAGGAGACCAGTAGACAGGTACGCGCACTGGGATTCAGAAGATGGAGCAGTATAGCTTCATGTCTTTTTGTTATTTTCTATGTATTCTATATTATGTGAATCACATACTTTGTAAACACTTTCTTTCTAATGAAACGGTTGTTTATTACTTGCTTACTATGATGCATGTCTTGTGATACTAAACATGACGTCCTCCACCCCAGAACATTTCCGCCATTCCGGTTTTGTGGTGTGACAGATTGGTATCAGAGCATTTTTTATAGTGAACTAAGTATATCAACCGATAAAAGATATACAACTATAAATAGAATGGGCCGAAGATCTCTGGGTAAGAATATATTTTAAATATATAATAATACCTTATAAAAGTATACATACTTGCTTATACATATATACATACTAGAACAAGTATCACAAGAAGAACAGAACATAAGTATTTAAAGGTTGAACACTGTGGTCAAACCTGGACAGTTATGTAATCATATATAGAATCAATATAGCCTGATCAACTATATTCATTCGAGTCATGACCGACATGTGTTTGGGAGTGATGTGGTGTTGCAACAGTCTTCAAACTTACCTAACACCATCAAGAGAATTCTAGATCAAGTACATAGAGTTATAATACTATAGGAGTATTTTATGATACTATAATGCGATAACAAGTTTAAGACATACCAAGTACATTACATTAAAATACTATAGGAGTATTTTAGGCACTTTATAAATAACTTATGTGATAACTTAATAGACCTTTATGGATAGGTCTATAATCTTGCAATGTATACTCCCAAGGTTATATATAATTGAGATTTTATAGACTTAGAATTTGTGATCTAGGCTTCTCTACCTGTTCCTTGTTTGGTTGTGGTTTTAGAGTAGGATCACTTATTCAAAAGTCTATTTAATCTTAAATTATATACAACTTGTATACATTGTGCAATTGTAGAAGGACTCTGTAAGGATCACCCCATAAGGTTTCACTTCATCTCATAGATTCTTTAGACACTCCCATTCTTGTACGACAAATTCAGATAGATGTAAACACTTCCTCATAACAGCCAACATATGAGTCAAGGAGGAACAAGAGCAAGTTCATGAGAAGCTTTCAAAGAAGGATCAGCCGAAGTAGCCAAAACATCTTATGCGCCACACTAATAAATAATAATCTTGTTTAACTTAATGAGTTAGTGGAAACACTGCTCACATTATGTGTTAGGATTATTTTCTTACATGCAGCTGGTAATAGTTATTCCGGTAACAGATATTCATTCGAGGATAGCCATTCCAAATTCATAAAGTTTATTAGGTATAGACTCTTTTATGAATTGTTTCCAGAACCCTGTGGAAGTTAGGAACTGATAACCTCAGAACTAGGATAACCTTGTCCTTCAGCTTTCGGCTTACAAACCACTGCTATAGACTTATTCCATTTCATCTTTGTATCCTTTTAGCAAAGATGCCTCCTCATAGATCAATGAGACGCACTACTCCGATAACTCCAACTCCTACGCCACAATTTGATTCTGCTGCCCACCAAGCAGCGATATCCTCTGCAGTGGCAACTACTCTGGCTCACTTCGGTGAAAGTGGTACCCTCAGATCTGGTAGCGGTACTCACTTAACCAACCCTGGAGTTACTCATGGACACCCAAAGGAGTGTTCGTATAAATACTTCATGAACTGCAAAACCCAATTCCTTCGATGGAAATGGTGGAGTCATCGCTCTGATGCGATGGTTCGAGAAAACAGATTTGGTCTTCGAAATATGTTCGTGCCCTGAAGGGAGCAAAGTGAAGTTTGCTGCCTGCACTTTCTCAGAAAGAGCCCTGCATGGTTGAACAGCCATGTTAAGTCACTGACTCTATCAGTGGGTAACTCAATAGGTTGGGAAAACCTAAAAGAGTTAATGCTGGAAGAATACTGCTCGTTAGGCGAAGTCCAAAAGCTGGAACAAGAACTATGGGAGCTAGCAATGGTCGGCTCAAACATAGTGGCCTACACCGACCGATTCAGCGACCTAGCAGCTCTATGCCCCGGGATGGTTACCCCGGAGAGCAAGAAGATAGAAAGATACATCTAGGGTCTAACTGCCCCAATCCAAGAAGATGTGCTATCTTCTAACCCAGGCGCATTCGATAGTGCTAAACGCCTGGCTCAGCGGCTCATTAACCATGGAGTCCGCCATGGTGTGGAAGTCCCCGTTCCCGAGCCACCGATGGAAGAGGACAATAGCCAGAAGTCGGGGAACAAGAGGAAGAAGAAGCGAACAACACAGGAGCCTCCGTAGGAGGAACAAACGAGTACTATGTACGCCGCCACAACTTCTACTCCAACACCTGCCATTCAATATGCTAGAACCCTCCCGAAGTGTGGAAAGTGCAACTACCAGCACATCGGAGTATGCCGGGAAATGCAGTGTATGAACTGTCACAGAAAGGGACACACAGTCCGTTTCTGCAGGGGACCAGCTCAATCGATCTCCCAAGTACCTAGAGTTGAAGAAAACCAAGCCTTCTATGGTTGTGGTGAGACAGGTCACTATCAGAGGGACTACCTGATAACAAAGAACTCAGGAGCGGATGGACGGATTTTGATGATCACCGCATTAGAATCAACCTCAGAGTCGTCAACGAGCAGCGATACGTTTTCGAAATAGTAATTACTTTAAAAATTAATTTATATTTATATAAGATTCAAACTTGGGGAATAACTCTTAAAAGTAATTATAATAACTCACTTATTGAAATAAGTCATAGTATTCAAAGGGAACTAAAAGATCCGTTCAGAGAAGCTATAATGGCTAAGTATGTATGTCACACCCCAAAACCGAGAACGGCGGAAACGTTCTGGGGCAGAGGACGTCATGTATGCATCACAACAAATGTAAAGTAGTAAACAAGCAACAACATCATCCATTGCATTAATAGTATAATTTTAGTTACAATTATTTTCTTTCATAGTACAAGACAACAAGATAACTTATCAAAATAAAAGACGAGTCTTGACTGCTCCATCTTCTCTAAACCTTACATCGGCACCTGTCTATTTGTAACCTGAGAATACAAGTTATTTTGAAAGTGTAGGTCAACATTTAAGTTGGTGAGTTCATAAGTATTTAATGTCATTGCTTTGATTAGTTGTTATGAAAGACTGGTGAATGATTGATGAAACATTTAGTATAAGTATGAAAACTCTAGAAAATCCCATATTTCCTACTAGTATAAAAGTAGTCTTCTACCCAGACCCGAATGTTTTGAAAGTAGTCTTTTACTAAGACCTGACTGTTTTGAAAGTACGCATCACTTGAAAATGTGACGGTTTTTCCCTGTTTAACTATTATTATAAAACTCTAAAAGTAATAATAACTTATGTTGTATCCTTTGGTACTAAGATACACACGACGTGGAAACTCGCCGTAAACTAATCAACTGTAGACATCCGTAGATGTGCATTTACCTCTGTTGCTAACAGCTGGGTTTAGGAATAGTTAGTCCCTTAAGTAAAGATACACATGACGTGGAAACTCGCCATAAACTGATCAACCGTAGACATCCGTAGATATGTCATCATCCTCTGTAGCTAACAGTGGCTATAGGAATGGTTAGTCCCTCAAGGTATCCTTTGGTACTAGGATATAAAGTCTAATTCATCTCGTCGATTATGTGATTGCATCACAAGGTAAAGATAAGAAGGTGATCTATATAACAGTATCTACACATATCATATGTAGTAGTAACTCGTCATATATGATCTATGTAAATCTACTCAGCTAAGCGTATCTATGTAATCGTATTCATGTAAGCGGAATCTCTATAAGAGTATCCCTTCATATAGCATGTAGTCTAGACTCATGAATGAACTGACTCTGGTGTAATTTCTTGTAATAAAGATAATGTTTTGTATACCCTAAACTATTCCTATAATAGTTTACTAGAATGTAATTGATGAGTGTCCAAGTAGGTTTATACACCCTTGTTACCCAAGAGTATCGGAACTGAATTAACTGATGGAACATTTATGACCATATATGTACACATGATATATAACTAATTTAAACGACCTTCGGAAGAGTACCTGATATCCCACCAGACTACATCCAAATCGAGGAAAAGGAAACAGGGTGGATAGCCTTCCTAAGTATTTTAAACATTTCTTATATAACTATACATATAGAGGCATGCATTTTATAATATAAAAGCATAAAAGAAATTTTGTAAAACCTTTGAAAAGTTTAATAAGAATTTATGACTTGATGTCAGTTTATAAATCGATTCGAAAACCGTTTGACAAGACAATTTAAATGTGAGAAAACCTTTGTTTGAAGCACAACTATAACAGATTCAAAAAGGAAACATACAGTTTGTAAGATAGTTTCTAAAAGTGTTTCAACATGTAAAAACGTTTGTCAAAACTATTTGAAGTATCTATGAAAATATTCGTTTATTCTTCTATATGAATGTATCTACTTGCAATAGTGTTTCTAGTATATAAAAGTTCGTGATGTTCTCACAAAACTATACTTATTATAGTTTTGTAAAAGTGCGTCTCGTTTGTATAATAATCCCTAGTGAAATGCTCGCTTGTTATGAAAGGTATAATTTTTGTAGTGCCTAAGATGGACACATATATATACGGTATAAGCAGTGTGTTTGATTTATACAATAATAACAACACTTTTCATTTCAAAAGATATGATGTTATCGTGATACATTTTGCATATGAAAGCTTCCTTATAATAGTTATAAATCACATGCGATTCCGTTGATAAACAGTGTAAAATGAAACTTTATATAACATACGATAATCATCGTGTGTTTTACTTGTATTCTCCCCCTTAAAAGCTTATAAAACATTTATAAAACATGTAAAAGTGTGGATTATAGGGGTATGAACTCACTTGATTGATTGAAGAAAGCGAGATGGAAAACCGGGCAGAGTTTCGTCTCGGGACACGGATTTTTCTCGGGATTCTCGAGAATCTCGGGAGTAAAATCGACCTTCGGGACTTGAGCAAAATGACCAGGGCTTCGGGTTTGAACGGGCACGGAAAACGAGGAAAAACGTAAGAGAAATGAGAAGAAATGAGCAAGTTTTTCGGAAACCCTCGCATCCTTTTTATTGGGGGGCTGAACCGCCTCGGTACGCTGGGCGTACGAGGGTACGCAGCGCGTACTGGGGCGTCATCGCTTACGTACTTCGGATGGGAGAGCATAGAGGAGTAGGGGCGACGTGGACGATCCGAGGCCCTTGAGTTGATTACGCGGGGCGTACGAGGGTACGCAGGGCATACTCCGGTCCTATCTGCTGACTCCACTTCAGATATTACCAAGAATTTATATTTAAATTTATATTTATTTTAAATAAACTTCTAAAATTCATATCTCCTTCATACGAACTCCGTTTTCGACGTTCTTTATATCCACGCGTAGGTGAGACTAAGATCTACAACTTTCGTTTAGATTCCATTGGCAAATTATGAAATTATTTTTATTATTTATTTATTAAAATGACGTGATTAAGGAATTTCTTCAAAAATTCATAACTTCTTTATCCGACGTCCGTTTTCATCAGACTTTTTACCGTTGCGCTAGTATTGTTGAGCCCTTCGATTCTCATTTAGATTGTGTCAGCTAAAAGTCTCTCGATCTCTATTTCGAGTTTTTAGCTGTCTACTGTTATATCTGTAACTTAGATAAATCACAACTTCCTCATACGAAGTCAGATTTGGACGTTCTTATTATGTACGTTTACGGTTTAATGATATCTAAAACTTTTATTTAGATACTTAAGGCTAAAAACTATTGTATTGAAACTTCGCGTTTTACGTCTATCAGTATTGCCGGTTTTGTCGAGAATCTTCGGTTGGTCATAACTTCTTCGTTATAACTCGGATTTTTGGGTTCTTTACATGTATGAAAACCTTGATACGATTCCTACTACTTTATTTAACCCAAATAAGATTTTTGGAAAGTTAAATTTTGACCTAAATTTGACTTGCGTTCCATCGTATTGTCTTGAAATATCGGGTTGTCACAATGTACATCAGGGTTGTGCATAGCTAAGTTTTTGCAGACCTAGAGTGAGTGATTCCGCCTTGATTCCTGTTCCTTGTTTGGTTGTCGATTTGAGACAAAGTTACTCAGTCGACCGTCTAATTCATCTTAATTATTCATAACTTGTATATGACAGGCGATCATAGTGGTACCAATTAGGATCGTAGTAAAGTATCGACACTAGTTAACAAAGCACTTTCTCAGTATGTATGCACACATCGCAGTACGATACGTAGAAGTGTTATCAACAACAGGAAAACAGAAAACACTAGAACATTTACAAAGGGTACATTTTCGAGCACACTAGGAGTACATCATCTTATAATAAATGTTTCTTTCAAATCGGCCAAAACTTTGTTTAGTAAAGAGTCTGTTACTATCATTCGTCATGAGTTGGCGTGGTCCTCACCATACTAAGTTCATATGTTTCTATCGCCTTGACCGTCAAGTTCACGAAACCTTGTCATTCGTAACAACAGTCCGACCTAAAGCTTAGTTTTGTCTTTCGTATTCTAAACCCCTAAGTACTCATGTGAAGGGTATTTTTTCCTCCGAAGCCTTGTCGTCATATGTTCTGCAGACCTTTCCAAAATACCACTTGTCCAGCAGACCAAGTTCGAGCACAAGACAAATACAGGCCACCTATCACTATTTAGTGTATATGCGAGGGTCGTATATGATTATGATTACACAGACCTAGTATGTGTGTTTTCGTTTTATCTCATGTTCCTTGTTTGATTGTGGACCTGGGGCAGAATCGCACATCCAACCGTCTAACAAATCCTAATTATATACGACTTGTATACATGAGGTAATGGTAGATGGACCGAGTATGAATCCAATCATGAACATTAGGGAAAAGTTTCTAGGTCTATGAGTGGGTATTCTGCAAATCAGAGGAGCGCAACCCTAGTAGTACTGCTAAGAAAGCTAATTTCGGGACAAAATTCCATCTAACGGGGGGATGATGTGACAACCCGAATTTTTTAAAAATTTTTGTCTTGTAAAGCTCAGCCAGTCAACTCAACTGAGTGTCAGACTCATTTCAGCTATCATTTAGCCTCGTTTAGATTCCGTTAAAAGGTTCAAAGCTCAGTACATTCAAGCCTTGAGTATAGGATTGGATCGCGTACACTTCTAGCACCAAAATACAGCCCTACACTCCATTTAAGGGAGTGTATGGTCGTACACATGAGTGTGCGGCCGTACACACATGTGTATGCGGCCGTACACCCATGTTGGCCATACACCCCTTCCATAAGAGTGTTACCCTTCCATTTCCAAGCCAGTTGATCAGTTTACAAGTCTAGAACACAAATTCTCTCTCAACTATCATCCGATTTTCAGCTTAGATCTTCAAGAATGTAAGTGTTATTCCCTTGATTTGTTGTTAATCCTTTCAAACTAGTATCAATCTTTGATTTCATCCATTGGAAATCATGTTTTGGCTAGATCTTCAAATCCACATCCATTTCACCAAGAACACACACTTGTTCTTAGCGATTTTGAGCCTTCTCGAGCCTCTGGATCGTAAGTTCTCTTTCCCAATGCTTGAATCATGTTTAGAACACTTGATTTAGTCTTAGAAGAACTCAAGAACATAAGGTGTGTGCGGCCGCACACACAGGTGTGGCCGTACACCCCTCAAACACCCTCCAAACACTCCTAAAGGCTTCCATATTGTAAGTACCATCCCCTAAGCTTGTTACTTACTAGATATGAGCCTTAGAAAACGTCCAAACCATGTTAATCAAGGAGTGTGCGGCCGCACACACTTCATGTGGCCGTACACCCCTTTTTTTAGTGCTTAAGGGCCTCCAAAGTGCCTCTCCAGCTTCAACACATGATGAGCATTAGTCCTACAAGCCTCCCTACCTTTGGAAAACGTTTTTGTGCACTCTTTACCATGAGTGCGGCCGTACACTCCTTGGCCGCATACCCATGGCTCTACACTCCTCAAAGTGGTCGTACACTCCCTTTAAGTGAATCACATGTGATTCCAACACTTGGTTAAAGTGTTTCCTAGTCCCGTGAGGTGTTTCCTTACATTTGGTTGCTTCTAAACACTATATTTATGTCAATATATGTCATTATATGTCATTTAGGACTCGTTAAGTCTTGGGACTTCATTCGTGGAACTTCTCATCCTTACGCGCATATTCGTTTGAATCACCCACATAAGGTGAGTTCATACCCCATAATGAATCTTTTAAACTATTTTAAATATTTTAGGGGGGGGGGGGGAATACAGGTTGAACACAATGATAATTGTGTAATTGTTTGTTATAAACATTTTAAAGGATTCCTTATGTCATTTATAAGTAGTCAAAACATTTCAAAAACTCTTTTAAAGTTATGTTACTTTATAGTGTAACACCGTGATTTCCAAAAACAAAATTTTCATTTAAATAATCAATTTAATATTAAAACATTTGCTTAAAATCTTATTTACATTCGACTTTCCAAAACATAGTTTCTTTTTCATTATAATAGAAGACCAGGATCCTCCAAAACATAACTCTTTCTTCGGTGTGTACAATCGAACCGTTGCCATCCCGCGTTACTGTAAGAACCTGAAACAACATAACATAAACAACGTAAGCACGAAGCTTAGTGAGTTCCCCAATATACCTTACACACATACGCCTTCCGGCCCGGACCATTTGGTCCACATAATATCGCCTTCCGGCCCGGATCTTTCGATCCACATAACATCGCCTTCCGGCCCGACCTTCCGGTCCATGTGTCTCAGGGGACTTCCGTCCCTGCTGGGTAAACCTTCCGGCCTTACCCACGCCGACCTTCCGGTCCATCACACATATATAACACATAATACAAATACTCTAACACATAAAGCACATATATCATATATCATACCTGACCTTTCTGTCACATAATACATTGCCTTCCGGCCCATATATAAGCATGTATATCACGCGTAGCAACTAACTTTCCATTCATAGCATATAAACATAACACACAACATACTTGACCTTCCGGTCACACAATCATACCCTTCCGGGTGAGGTATAGTGAGAAGACTCACCTCGCGGTCACTAGAAGATAGCAACTCCTAAAATCCCTTGCACTTGATCCTCCGAGCTGCAAGCTCCCTGTAACATCATATATCCCTTATTTAATACTTCTATCTTCCACGTTAACTGACCCTAAGAATCACACCAGTCAACTCTGGTCAACAGTCCAATGTCAGCTCGACTGGACTCGGCGAGTTCCCTGGCGACTCGGCGAGTCTGGTCGTCCTTCAATCCTCTGAGATTCCCTTTCTACTCATCGAGTATCCTCTTTGACTCGACGAGTCACTCCTGGAAGAATCGCGGGGCCACCCCGACTCCACTCGCCGAGTCTGAAGAACAACTCGGCGAGTCCCAGTGAATCTTCAAGCTACTCGCCGAGTCTGATCATCCGACTCGGCGAGTCCACGCCATGCAGTCGATCCAACTGCTTCCTGAGATACGTTTTTCCCGAGATACACACTCATGGGACTTCTGGACCTCTAATCATCCTATTACTAGGGTATAAACTTTTGTATAACAACATAATAATCCACCAAATCACCAAATGGGTTTCATAAACCCTAATTCCATAACACATCAACATAGCAGAGGATAATTCGAAATATTACCTGAATAACACCCTCTCTGTGTCTTCAAACCTCAGAACTCAATCCTCTTGATATTCCTTTGGCCAAAACTCTTCTTCTTCTTGCTTAACAAATTCTTCAAGGTCAATAATGGCCTTCAAGTTTTGCTCCAAATGCCACAGTCGTCTAGGGTTCTCCACAATCGGCCAAAAGACGTGAAATGACGACATACAACCCTTAAATACGACCCAATACGAAACGGCTAGGGTTTCTGCTGAACAGCATCGACTCGCCGAGTCCATACCTGGACTCGTCGAGTCCAGTCGCGAACCCACGATCAAATCTGCGACCCTACTCGGCGAGTCTGGCTCCAACTCGCCGAGTCCCTCCTTAAAAACACCCTAAAATGCAATTTAACAATACTTGAGATTTTGGGCTGTTACAATTCTCCCCCACTAGAATTAGACTTCGCCCTCGAAGTCTCGCTCTGAAAATGATTCTGGATGCTGCTCCCGCATCACACGTTTCGGCTTCCCTAGACACTTTCGATCTCTTCCGAGGTTGCCACTGAATCAATACTAGAGGTATCTCCTTGTTCCTCAGAATCTTGATCTTCCGATCCCCGACGGCCACTGGCCTCTCGACGTAACACAGGCTCGCATCCACCTAATTGTTCTCTAGGAGGACCACTGCTGACTCATCTGCTATACACCTCTTCAGTTGCGACACATACAAGTGTCATGGATCCGTCCCAATTCCGTTGACAGCTCCAACGATAGGTCACCCTTCCTGTCTTCATACCTTCACGAAAAGACCCAACATACCGGGGCCCCCATTTACTCCTCCTCCTAAATCGAAACACCCCGCCCGAAATACGAAGTCGCCGACCGAAATCACATGCTCGTAACGACGTCTGCCTGCATAACTTTCCTGTTAACTCTAGACGATCACTAACTCTCTTTAACCTGCTGATTCTGCCCTGCCAACTAAGGTACGAACTCTGAACTGCTCATCACTCCCTGCAATCGGAAATTACCCAAGATGCACTCTGCTCCAAATCTCAACGATCACTCAACCCATAAGGGTTAGGAAACCCTAAACCACCGGATCCCCGATCCAAAGCCCACTTTGCCAATTCCGGACCGACTGAGAGATCCGTTCTCTCTCTCAGATCAACTCTCACAAGTTCCCTCTTGCCATCACATACACATACTGAACTAGCCCCAACACCCGCAGGTGGAAAGACCCGATACACCGATAATATCCTCGAACATCTCCCCAGATGAACCACCACATCCACCCTACACTCTGATCAGATCCACACTGAGAACTTAAAACTTTCCCTCTCCATGCATCCCTTCTGAGCCTCAACAGACATCCCAACCGGATGAGTTCCTACTCCACTGCCGCGAACACGATGCTCAACCATACTCGAAATACTTTAACCATAACTCTGCTCTGCAGCTTTCACTTTCGTGAACTTGCACCCCCTTCGGAGTTACATACCCTCCTCTTTTCCTTTTCCACGGAACTCTCTGGAACATAACGCCACTCCAAACGGTTCCACGGTGCTCGCCCCAAGCGACACCACCCTTTTTGCGTAACTGCTATTCACATACTCTGGTTCTCATTGCAGGGACTCTCAATCCCATGCACTCTCTCCACTCATCAAAATCACTGCCTCCGCTAAACAAGATCAACAACCCAGGGCCAGACCTTCCAATGCAATCACACTGCAACATACGTGATCCGCAAATCTCAAACTAATCCAGCAATACCAACAGAGTCTCCAGTATGACCGGACCGACTCTCATAACACATACTAGCCACTCGAGGCTATATCTCTGTGGGTCCGTACACCCAACTCTGCGAACCCTCAGGTTCTAACTCTAGGAACCTTCCGGTTCCAGCTCTAGAAACATACACAACATAATCCCGTAGGATTAATGCAGTACAACCATCACGTACCTCAAACGTACCAATACTCTGATCGCAAAATTCCGTTTACTTACTCAAGCTCGATCCCGACCTCCTCTCAGGCCTCCACAATCAAATGCCCTAGGTCCGTATCTCGCCCTGCATATCCAACACTCGCTCTCGTCGGCCTATACTTTGCGCTGACAAACCCTGCTGAATCCCGGCAGCTAAGCACCCTCACATACTCGTCGATCTCCCGGAGAATTTTCTAATTCTCCCCCACTAAAGCACTGACTAACTGCCACCGATCGTCATTAACGACCTCTCAGAACAATCCTGCACAACGAGAACATTCACCCACTGACTGCTTCCCACAAGCGTAAGCAACCCCCAGCAAAACACATCTCCCCCCTGATCAATCAGCTCAAAAGGATCCGATCTTCCAATTATCCACTCTACAACTGCAGATGCTACCCGTCATTCAACCCAGTGCCGCACCTCCACTATCAACCCTCACGAACGATGACCAACGGAATTTCCAAGCAATAACTCATAACCAAACCCACAACCTGCCAAAGGTTGAATATCGCATCGAAAACCGCACAAAGTTACCGGCACTAAAACACCAGACTATAACCATACCAAACCATCAGGGAACAACGAATGCCAGAACGAAACCTGAAGCACCAGTCCATAACCATGCCAATCCCGCGAAACAACGACTACCGCATCGAAATCCACACTTCCAGCACAAACAATATGCCACAATCAACGCAATCTACTCAAGACATCAAGACAGCATCATACCCGCAGCTGCCTCCGGCACTGCTCCGTCTCCCTCTGCCGCAATCCGATAAGCACAACCCTGAGCCCTTGGGCTCTACTCCATCCTGTCCTCCTCCTGAACTCCTCAAGGTGGCCGGTGCTAGAGCCTGCACCGATCCTGCAAAAGCTGTGGACATTTGACCCTCAAATGTCCAACCTGCCGACACTGATAACAAATCCTGGAATCCCGAATTGGCACTGACTGCCGACAACCCCGTGCACCATGCCCCTCCTTTCCGCACTCGCGGCATGCACCATTGACCAACAAGCTCCGGTGCCATCTCTCTCACACTTCCCACAAGTGTGACCGCTCCGATCCCCCATTTCAACGTCTACGGTCCTGAACCGTTTCGGCGCCGACTGCGACTGCATCGGGGCCTGTCCCAGCTCACGCAACTGCAACTTAACCTCTAACTCACGCCACATGGCGGCCCTCTGCAACTCCAACAGGGTCTCGCACCTCCGCGCAGACACGAACTGTCTGATACCCCCTTGAGCTTACTCGAATATCGGGCATCTGAGCCTGCTCCAAAGCGAACTCAGGGCGAAACATCGCCCTCTCAATAAACATCCCGGTGATCTCAGTCACCGACTCCAAATCCTGCTTCAGTTCGAGGAATTCCCGAGCCAATCTCTCCTTTTCATCTCGCGGAACATAGCGAGTACTGAACATCCCTCTGAATTGATCCCATGAAACCGCAGCCCTCTGCGCATCGGAAAATGACCTCGTGGTCAATCTCCACCAACCCTTCGCCCCGAACCTCAACAGGTTCAGAGCACACCCCACCCTCAGATCAGCAGGGCATAAACTCGTGGAGAAACACCCCTCCATGTCTGATAACCATCTCATAGCGACAATCGAGTCCTGAACTCCATCGAATGTGGGAGGCTTCGCATAATAGAAGTCCCGATACCGAAAACCCCGACTAGTCCCTTTCTTAGCCGATGCTACAGCCGCTGTAACCGCCGCGGCAGCCGTCTCTGCGAAAGCCGCATATCGCTCATCAAACTACTTCAATCATAGTGGTCCTGATCGACCCAAACAATTCTGGCGACTCAACCCGCAACAATGCAGCAACCTCATCACGCCGGATCTCGCGAATCCTCGCATCCCGCTCGCTCGTGCTCGTCCGATCGATAACCGGATAACAAGATAGCCACAAGCATCATCCACTACGAACCATGGTACTCATCCCATGACATCCTTCCCCAACATGCTTCGGTGTATGGTACCTGAACCATAGCACCATTCCTCAACCTGCTCCAATGTATAGCACTCGAACCACAACATCTATCTCAATCTGTTCCGATGTATGGTGCCCTTTACCATAACATCACTCTGTATCCGCTCCGATGTATGGTATCCGAACCATAACATCACCCCTCAATCTGTTCCTTAGGACCTTCAGAATGCCCCCTGTATCAAGTATGGGTCCTCTGCTTTCAGTAGTACGGGCCCATACTACCTGCCACATCTACCCATACTTTCCACACGGACCATTCCAGAGTCCCTAAGTAGCTGATAAACCTGCACTTTCACCAATCTCATCGCGCGTGCTCGCTTTCCAGCGAAATCCTCTACTCTACCAGCGCACTCATCTGGCTAGGTTTACTCCCTAGTCCCTTCCGCTGTCCTCCCACTTCTTTGCTATCAGCTGCTGAAGAGTTCCCAATGATGCCAGCCCTCTACCTCCTGAGTATCGTCATACTCACTTGGTAGCTGACTCCCATCATCGATAACTCCACAAAGCACAAAGCAAGCAGCATTCGAGCATTGAAGCATACATAGGACTCCCCATCTGTGGTAGCTCCACCTTCTCGGCTCATCCTCGGAAGTACCTCTATACTCCGTAGCTTTACCCCTTGTGCGTTCTAACTAGATACTCTCACTCATCACATACACATAAAAGCATAACGCACATATAACAGCAAACCCTAGACTAAGGCATCACAAATCAGGCCACTCTAGTCCTAAGATGTGAAGTACCTAGCCTGTCTCTAGCATGCAATAATGTCTCATAAAGTGCATAATAGATATTTCATAATACAAAAGTAAGGGTATTTTGGGAAATCACCGTTTGGCTCTGGCTGATTGTACACACTGCTCTTTCTTGCTTTCTCTTTGAACTCTTATTCACTTTTAGAAAACCATTTATTTGGAAAACTTTTTCTTACTTCCTCAGTTTGAGTCCAGATTTACCCGTAGGCGCGTCCGAATCCCTCAAACCAAGGCTCTGATACCAATTTGTAACACCATGATTTCCAAAAACAAAATTTTCATTTAAATAATCAATTTAATATTAAAACACTTGCTTAAAATCTTATTTACATTCGACTTTCCAAAACATAGTTTCTTTTTCATTATAATAGAAGACCAGGATCCTCCAAAACATAACTCTTTCTTCGGTGTGTACAATCGAACCGTTGCCATCCCGCGTTACTGTAAGAACCTGAAACAACATAACATAAACAACGTAAGCACGAAGCTTAGTGAGTTCCCCAATATACCTTACACACATACGCCTTCCGGCCCGGACCATTTGGTCCACATAATATCGCCTTCCGGCCCGGATCTTTCGATCCACATAACATCGCCTTCCGGCCCGACCTTCCGGTCCATGTGTCTCAGGGGACTTCCGTCCCTGCTGGGTAAACCTTCCGGCCTTACCCACGCCGACCTTCCGGTCCATCACACATATATAACACATAATACAAATACTCTAACACATAAAGCACATATATCATATATCATACCTGACCTTTCTGTCACATAATACATTGCCTTCCGGCCCATATATAAGCATGTATATCACGCGTAGCAACTAACTTTCCATTCATAGCATATAAACATAACACACAACATACTTGACCTTCCAGTCACACAATCATACCCTTCCGGGTGAGGTATAGTGAGAAGACTCACCTCGCGGTCACTAGAAGATAGCAACTCCTAAAATCCCTTGCACTTGATCCTCCGAGCTGCAAGCTCCCTGTAACATCATATATCCCTTATTTAATACTTCTATCTTCCACGTTAACTGACCCTAAGAATCACACCAGTCAACTCTGGTCAACAGTCCAATGTCAGCTCGACTGGACTCGGTGAGTTCCCTGGCGACTCGGCGAGTCTGGTCGTCCTTTAATCCTCTGAGATTCCCTTTCTACTCGTCGAGTATCCTCTTTGACTCGACGAGTCACTCCTGGAAGAATCGCGGGGTCACCCCGACTCCACTCGCCGAGTCTGAAGAACAACTCGGCGAGTCCCAGTGAATCTTCAAGCTACTCGCTGAGTCTGATCATCCGACTCGGCGAGTCCACGCCATGCAGTCGATCCAACTGCTTCCTGAGATACGTTTTTCCCGAGATACACACTCATGGGACTTCTGGACCTCTAATCATCCTATTACTAGGGTATAAACTTTTGTATAACAACATAATAATCCACCAAATCACCAAATGGGTTTCATAAACCCTAATTCCATAACACATCAACATAGCAGAGGATAATTTGAAATATTACCTGAATAACACCCTCTCTGTGTCTCCAAACCTCAGAACTCAATCCTCTTGATATTCCTTTGGCCAAAACTCTTCTTCTTCTTGCTTAACAAATTCTTCAAGGTCAATAATGGCCTTCAAGTTTTGCTCCAAATGCCACAGTCGTCTAGGGTTCTCCACAATCGGCCAAAAGACGTGAAATGACGACATACAACCCTTAAATACGACCCAATACGAAACGGCTAGGGTTTCTGCTGAACAGCGTCGACTCGCCGAGTCCATACCTGGACTCGTCGAGTCCAGTCGCGAACCCACGATCAAATCTGCGACCCTACTCGGCGAGTCTGGCTCCAACTCGCCGAGTCCCTCCTTAAAAACACCCTAAAATGCAATTTAACAATACTTGAGATTTTGGGCTGTTACATATAGTTTAACGAAACTCCGTTTTTAAAAGTACAAGCATAACTTAGTAGAAAAATGAGTTTTTTCAACGACAGTTCAAGTAAATTACTAGTAAACTATAAGGGATATAGTTTAGGGGTTCAGTTCATACTATAACTAGAAGATACTAAGATGCTAGATACTAGAGAATACTAAGATACTATAACAAGAGAAGATACTAAGATACTATAACAAGAACATACTAAGATACTATAACAGAACGAACATAATAAGGTGTTGCAGCATGGGACATCAACAGGATCTAATTAGACCAATGAATCACTAACTCAGTGTTCTAAACAAAAGGTGATAGTTAAATTGGTTATACATGATCGTATAACTTTAATGTGGAGTTACACAGCTAGCAATTATTTGATGCAGTCGCGTTTGGTCCCCAGAATCTCTTGACAGGGAGAGCGTACAGTATGGGTACTAGCCTTCACATTATGACCTTAATATAACAAACATGTGTTAAGGTAACCAGTACTACAGAATGTTAGTTCATAAGGAGACTGAGTACTTATATTTTCCAAATACTTTCATAATGTGACAGTTCCACTTGAAAGTTAATACAAACTATTTTTGAGTCAAGATAGTTATAAACTAAGGAAAACTTACATTTTACAACCGACACACAGAACAGTCGATTCTAGTACATTCAGTAGAAGGGGGCCTATAATTCTAACTTTATGATTCCTTTGTGTATGCATTCAGGGATATATATTAATCGGATCCGACAAGTAGTAGGATGTGTGCTTTCCGCTTCATTTTCTGTTCCTTGTTTGGTTGTGGGCTAAGAGCAGATTCACCCATCCTACTATTTATTCGATCATAGCTATATATACATATATTCTGTATACACCTGTAACGTCCCAAAATTCAAGACTAAAAATTGTTTTTAATAAAGTACCACTTAAAGTAAAATCATCATTTCAAAACATAAACAGAGTATTAGTTTTCAAAACACATGTTTATTATCAGAGTAAACATTCCCAGGCTGACTAATCTATGGTGTGTGTGTCATGCGATCACCCCGAGCTCCTCCCTCCGCTACCGGAAGTACCTGAAAGCAAAATTGAAAACCGTAAGCACAAAGCTTAGTGAGTTCCCCCATAATACCCCATACCATGCAAACATATAACAACCAATGTTCAGCTAGGAGTTACGGGACTTGCCCACACTCGGGAAGATACGGGCCCTACCCACACTTCGCTAGCCGGGAGATACGGACCTCGCCCACACTTGTGAAGATACGGGCCCTGCCCACACTTCACTATCTGGGAGATACAGGCCTAGCCCACACTCCAACCTTGGAGAGATACGGGCCCTGCCCACACTCAACCGCTAACCCATAACATACAAGTATCACACAGACAACAAGTATAAGCAACTCTATCATATTAACACATATATCATACTTGACTAAACCCAGAGATACGGGCTCGGCCCACACTCTAGTACTAGCATCTCGTCTACACGGGTCGACCTTGGTGCCTTAGACTCGTTCCTATTGGAAAGGAAACTCACCTGATACTGCTGAACTGCTGCTGCTAACCTCCTTATCCGCTACCTGACCACTGACTCCGAACTGCTGCTCCGCTAGCTCCCCGAGCTACCAATATCAACATAACACTTAGTCTAACTGACCCTCGAAGGTCAACCAAGCCAACTCTGGTCAAAGTCAACGTCCTGGTCAAAGTCAACCTTCCAGGTCAACCCTACTCGTCGAGTCACCCTACTGACTCGCCGAGTTCATAATTCCAGAGTCCTTCCACTCGCGACTCTACTCGCCGAGTCAGCCCCTGACTCGCCGAGTCTACTGATTCCCGATTCCTGTCCTGTCCAACTCACTGAGTCCTGGCTCGACTCGCTGACTCGAGACTTAACTCGAAGGGTTTGGGACCACGCGACCTGACTCGCCGAGTCTAAGAACAGACTCGCCGAGCAAACGGCAATCTTCATCCAACTCGCCGAGTTGTTCATCCAACTCGCCGAGTTCATGCCTATCTTCATCCGACTCGACGAGCTGTTCATCCTAATCGTCGAGTTCCTCCTCATCTTCAAGCTACTCGCCGAGTCCACTCGAAGGACTCGCCGAGTCCAATAAGATCCACTTACATGCAGAGGACTTCCGAGTAATGCATGAACTCCAAACTGTAGATCAACCCTTCCCAAGCCTATTTCCCACATAAAGTTGCAAACTTTACGTGTAGAGAGGGAGATCTAAGCAAAATGCACCAATAACTAGGGTTTAAGACCAAGAGGCTCCAAAATCCACCCAATGGTTGATACTTTACGGGATTCTAAACCAAAACAAGCATGGATCTGAGGTAGCAACCTCAGATCTGGACCTCAAGCTCAAGATTGATCTTAGGCATGGCTTAAAAGCCCCAAAACTCATAACCAAAGAAGATCTAAAGGAGGGAAACGAATTGATACCTTCAAATGCTCTGAAATGTTCCCCAAACTTCAGATCCAAAGCCACTCCTTGATGCTTCAAAGATTCCCACTTCTTCTTCTTCTTCTAAATCACTCAAAAATGGCCAAAAGCATGAATCATCACAATGGAGGCTTAGTGTGCGGCGTTCTGGGTGTGAGGGGCAGTAAAGGAGCCCTAGGAAGAAGATTAAGACGTTTAAATAGGCTCCAAGCCCCGGATTTAGGGTTTTCCTCACACAGACCAGACTCGCCGAGTCCACTTGGCCGACTCACCGAGTTGGTCACTTACTCCTCGACCCAGATCCCGCTCCGACTCGCCGAGTCCTTCCTTGGACTCGCCGAGTCCCTCCTAAATTTAGGGTTTCCTTTACTTTCTTGGATTTCAAAATCTTGGGTGTTACAACTCTCCCCCACTTAAACTGAACTTCGTCCTCGAAGTTTACCAATGCCCACCGCTTGCGATCTGCCTCCAATACCCAACACCAGCTGCCTACCTGCGCTGGTCTTCCACCAGGTCATTTTGACTAACATCAACCTCGCGGGTAAACCTCGGGTCGAACCTGATCCTGAACAACTTAGAAACATAACTTACTCAACCGATAATCCTTCTGGTACTCACCGAGTACTGCACTGAACCCGCAGAGGTTCTCCACTACTTTCCTTGCGCAATTTCCTTGCCTTCCCTAAGGCAAAGCCTCATAACCGACTTTTCCTCTGACACTGTGAAGGCCCTATCCTTCACTAACTCCATCACCCCCGCTATTCCCAGAGCGGGTCATCACCGTTTGTCACCACTGACACTGCTCTCTGATAGAACTTGGTGCCTAGCACCCCTCGACCAACTATCCTGCCAGCGTTTGCATTCCAACAAAAATACTAATACTGTCCAAAACTCTGAAACTATCCAAACACTGAACTGCCTGCAATACTGAACATGCCTGAAACTCTGAACTAACTGAAACACTGAGCTGGCTGAATCACTGAACTGACTGAAACGCTATGTTCCAACTCAACTGTGGAGCCAAAGGACTCCTCACTTAGTCGCTCCCACGACTCTTGAACGAAATCTTTCTCAGAAACTAGTTTCCACTAGTTATCCTGTCGCTGTGGCTCTAACAACCTTCCGATCCAACCGATCGGGTCCAAACGTCACATCTTGACATCATCAATTCCACGACTAACAGCACGATGGCTCCCAGACTGACGGTAGCCCTTAACATACCCGAACCCCAACGGTCCACTGCTACTCTGATCTCATAACTGATGTGACGATCTATAGCCAAATTGCTGACTTAGCCATAACTGAACCACTTGGGAAATCTGAAATCTAACCCGTGGATTCCCATATCCTCACTGCTGCACTCGAACTGGTGGGTACTACCACTTTCCCGCGTCCAACACGCGCTCATGCTACCTACCAATCTGATAAAGGGTGCGACTACGCTCGCGGACTTACAACTCTCTAATACTATCTGGCTGCTAGTGAATGCTACGGCTACCCCCGCAGACTTACAACACTACTACTACTATCTGACTGCTAGTGAATGCTACGGCTACCCCCGCAGACTTACGACACTACTACTACTATCTGACTGCTAGTGAATGCTACGGCTACCCCCGCAGACTTACAACACTACTACTACTACTATCTGACTGCTAGTGAATGCTACGGCTACCCCCGCAGACTTACAACACTACTACTATCCCGAGGACATCCTGACTATCCCTATCCCGCTAGTGATTCCTCATCCCGATTTCCCAAAAACAGCCCTTAGTCTTTGAATACTGCATCATTCTTGACATCTTATATCCTTGATATACTTAGCGCTTCGTCGAGGAACTCTTCGGCTTGGTTCCCAAACCAACCGTCTACTAATCCGGATACAAGAAGCTTCCGTTGGGAAGTTTCCAAACTCCCAACTCCTGAATCCACGCAATCCTGCATGCTGACTCTGCCACTGGCTACTAATACGAAAACATCTTCTGCTATCCGTTCTCAGGATCCCCATTCCGACTCACTTGAGCCTTTACAGGTGGTCCTCCAATCCTGGATTCTCAACCAGCTTCTAATCATCTCGATTACATGAACTAACTGCTGGGAAGGTCCTCGAACTCCCAATTCTAAACTTCTCGCTCCATCGATCACTATGCTACTATCATTTCCTCTCAAATGCCGCGCACTCATTCTGAGTCCACATGGCTCTTATCCTTGTATACTTGGAAGGGTTCTCCCCCACTTGGATTCAACTAGATCCTTACTGCTCACTGGTCAAAAGGATTTCCAACCATCCTTTCATTAGAAGGGCAATATGCTGTCCGCCGACGTTTATCCTTGCCAGCGCTCCAACTAACTCTTACCAGATCTGCACCCTTCCTGCTATCTAACTGAGCACCCTTCGGTCCTTAACTGTAATTGCTTTAGGGACTACATCCCGAGAATCTGCATTTGGGGTGCACCTCCCCAACCCAATTTCTTACTGACCGCTAGCTACTCCACTAAAAACTCTAAACTATCACAACTGAGAATATAACTGATCATTACTCGACTAACGCCTTCCGTAAGTAGTAAAGCACTACTGCATCTTACACATACATGCTACAGATACTGAATCCGAAATAACCTGATCTAGAGGGGACGACCTCCAATTCACCATTCTAATCCCATGGTATGCAGATGGCATAAATCTCCGACACAAGCAGATAACATAATACCCAACACATATGCTTATTGACATCAATGCAGCAACATAGCAATAATATCATGAATAATAAAATAGAAGGAAAAGAATCATACCCGCAACCTGCTCTGAAGGATCCTCAAATCCCTCTGACTTTCGAACCCTACTATGACAATGAGGTTGTCCCAACCGCTGAACGGGGCAGTTCACCCTAACATGGCCAGGCTGATGACAACGATGGCATAACTCTACTTCTACTGTGCATTCTTGACGTTTGTGACCCCTCCATCCGCATCTACCGCACTTAGACTTGCTGCGCACGCCAGCCCGTGATCCCTTCTCCCTCGTGCAACCATCTCGACCCTATGGGCCCCTGACACCAACTACGACAGTGTCCGACTGCCCATCTTGCCGAACTAGACCGGAAGACCGCTTTCTCTTCCTAAGCTGAATATCCGAGCCAATCTCCCGTTCATGGGTCATAGTGACCATTTCACCCATTGCCTGGACAACTGAGGTCCGCCTTTTAATCCCGTCGACCACTCTATCGGTGATATGCCCAATGGTGTTCGGTAACTCTTCCTGGAGAGCCCGCGAAACCTCTACAGCAATCCAATCCTGCAGGGAACCCTCTTAGGGGTAAGGTGGACCACTCACTCCCGACCCCGGATGACAAGTGCTAAAAATGGGACTCCCCTCCCTGATGGATCCCTGGGATACATGAGAATCGGGCTCTAGATGAGCCCCAAACTGTCCTGAAACTGACCCGGCCCCTAAGGCCTTAAGTCGACTGTCCATAAGCTCCATGATGGCCTCTCTAACCGAACTGAAAATTACTGGAGTCTAATCGATGATGTTGCGCATGATCTCTGCGGAAATGAAATCCCTCATCTGATCATCAAGCTGCCCGGCTCCAAAACCTGAGCCAGATCCCTCCTCGACGCCTGAACTGCTAACTGGTAGCTCGCACAATGTCACCATGCTGAAAATATAACAAAATCCTGATCAATTCACACTCTACTGCTGAGGGATTTCTCACTCACTACACCATTCCCTGGTTTCATCTTGGCCCCTCTTGAATCGAGTGCGGATCCTCTGCTTTCAGTAGTATGGGCCCCTACTACCTTCCACATCTATCCGCACTTTCCTCAAGAGTTACCTCAACTCCACCAAATCAATTCTACTGATATCTGCTACTCCCATCCTAGGCTTGCCCTAGGGAACCTCTGACTTTACCCAACCAGTCCTTAGCTGCTGAAGGCCTCCTTGTAATGCCAATTAGCCACCACCTAAATACCATCACATGCAATGAGGCTCGGATAATCCTTCGAGTAAAAGTCTCGTCCCTACAATGGTTAGACTCAAATGAGAGCTGCGCAGTAGGGCCAAATCCAGCACTCTGAGATTATTCAACTCTGACCACATGTGATGTGACGTATTCACCTAATGGCTAACTCCCATCCTCAGAGTCCCACAAAGTACAAAGCAAGCAGCATTCACATAAAGGAAACATACTCAGGCAAAACTATTCTCATAGCAAGAAACTTGTGACAACCCGATATTTCGAGTCAATGTAATGTAAAACCGATCAAATTTAGGTCAAAATGTAACCTTCCTAAAATCTTGTTCGGATTAAAGAAAGTAGTAGGAATCATATCAAGGTTTGCGTACATGAAAAGAACGTCCAAATCTGACCTCGGATGAGGAAGTTATGAAATTTTGAAGAAATTCCTTAATCACGTCATTTTAATAAATAAAT
The DNA here is from genome assembly GCF_002870075.4 of Lactuca sativa. Lineage (NCBI taxonomy): Eukaryota > Viridiplantae > Streptophyta > Magnoliopsida > Asterales > Asteraceae > Lactuca > Lactuca sativa. The sequence continues at coordinate 161,011,116 of NC_056623.2, read as the reverse complement.
AATAAAAATAATTTCGGAATTTGCCAACGGAATCTAAACGAAAGTCATAGATCATGGTCTCACCTTCGCGTGGATATAAAGAACGTCAAAAACGGAGTTCGTATGAGAGAGATATGAATTTTTGAAGTTTATTTAAAATAAATAAGAATTTAATTATAAATTCCCGGTAATATCCGAAGGGGAGTCATCGGATTGGACCGAAGTACGCCCCGCGTACCTTCGTATGCCCCGCGTACTGAGATCGAGGGTCTCGGATCGTCCACGTCGCACTATCCGAAGAGTTCTAACCCGTCCGACCCGTCCGAAGCTCCGACCCGTCCGACCCGCTGTCCCGTCCGACCCGCCGTCCCATCCGACCCGCGTACCCAGCAACCCGTCCCATCCGAACCGAGGCAGTCGAGGCTTCGGTCATGCATGACGTACGCGTACGCGCTGCGTACGAGCGTACGCCCCGCGTTCGGAGGCGGTTCAGCCTTCCTATAAATAGGATGCGAGGCTTTCCGAAAATGTTGCTCATTTCTCTCCTCTCTCTCACAACTTTGTCTCGTTTTCCGTGCCCGTTATAACCCGAAGCTCTGGTCTTTTTGCTCAAGTCCCGAGGGTCGATTTTACTCCCGAGATTCCCGAGAATCCCGAGAAAAATCCGTTTTCCGAGACGAAACTCTGCCCGGTTTTCCATCTCGCTTTCTTCAATCAATCAAGTGAGTTTCATACCCCTTAATCAACCTGTTAAATATTCTAAATGCTTTTTATGCTTTCAAAAAGGGGGGGAATACAAGTTAAATACTTATAGTTATTGTTTCAATCACATGTGATTGTACTAATCACATGTGATTAATAACTAGGGAAATCAGTGGTTTTATCACTATTCAAACTATCTATCAAACTGTTTTACTTCTAAATGTTTTCCAAACCCATTTACTTTTCGAATTTACACTACAACTGTGATTTAAGCAAATGTTCCTTATACTTAAACTGTTTTAATCAAATCTACACATTCAAATGGTTTTATAGATTGACATCAAGTCAATCTTTCTATAAAAATAATACTTATGTTTCAAATGCCTTATAAATACTTATTTATGCTTTTATATTACAAATTGCATGCCCATATATGTATAGACGTATAAATAATGTTTAAAGGGCTTAGGAAGGCTATCCACCTTGTTTCCTTTTCCTCGATTTGGATGTGGTCTGATAGGATTTTGGGTGACCATCCGAAGGTCGTTTCCATATTAATTATATATCAAATATACATATATAGACATAAAAATACTTCCACAATCATATGTACTAAACGCACTGTTAACAAGTTACCATCGGGGTAACACAGAATCATACTATTACAACTACTAGATCAATGAGTCAGTTCATTCATGAGTCTATACTAGGAAGAGAATATATACAACTATACTACGAGAACATATACAACTATACTAGAACAAGAAACATTCCATCACACATGCAAGAATACGATAACAAATGTGATCCACTGTATCGGAGCATGCCTTAAATGTCATGGCCCGAGTTGTAGCCAGAATTCTCTTGGAGGGAGAGCGTTGAGTTTGCGTATAGATCTATACTGGATTGACTATCCTACACCTTGCTGCTAGCTACAGCCGGACCTGCAGGTCTGCGGGTGCCAAACGTCATTCCGTTATTACGACCGTTCTTTATGTCGTTGTTATAAGTCGATAGTATGGTGCAATTATCAGATTATACCTTAATATAAATCCGGTTTAAGGTAGTAGTAATCAGTACAACAGTAGTTCTTATTATACAAAACTACAGTACTACAATGATTTACCCATTACATATTTTGGTGATAATCTCACTTAAGCATTAATGTACAAACTATATTTTATCAAATGATAGTTATACTTGGGAAATCACACACTTTTACAACAGACGAGTTTACAAAACAGTTAAGCCTTGGTAGAAGGTTACTATTATAGAAAATATAGGATTTTCTGAGAGATTCAAACTTTTGCAAATACTTTTAAACATTTATTTACATTTTTACAAACTTATACATTGGGACAAGTTCAAACGTTTTTGACAATGAACATTGACACTAAAATACTTATGAACTCACCAGCTTAATGCTGATAAACTCTTTCAAAATAACTTGTATTCTCAGGTCATCAGTAGACAGGTACCGATGCCAGCTTTTGAGATGATGGAGCGTACTCAAGACTCATCATTTTGTTATTTTGATTTACGTTATATTTTTGGTGTCTAAAATTTTACAGAACACACATGTATTAAATTTATATATTTAATGCAATGGACGATGTTGTTTGCCTATTTACATTTACTGTGTTGTGATTACCTTACATGACGTCCTCCGCCCCAGAACGTTTCCGCCGTTCTTGGTTTTGGGGTGTGACAGATTGGTATCAGAGCATTGTTTATAGTGAATTGAGTATATCAACCCATAAAAGATATACTAAACTATAAACCCATTAGGGATTAAACTCTGACCAAGAGTCTATACTTTAAATAATAAAATATTTAACTAAGTATACTAGTCTGCATTCATACTAAAATAAGTGTCACAATGACAAGAACAAAAGTATTACGATTGTTAAATATCACAAGTGAGCTCGGGGATGTATGGTCAGTCCTGGGAATGGCATAGCCTGATCAACTATGCTGATCCTAGGAGTGATTAGCACATGCCTTAGAATGGTTGTGATAGGTTAACAAGTCTAAAAACTTACCAACAATACCACAAGAAGATCAATAGAACATAAACTTAAAATACTATAGGAGTATTTTGCGCTGCTAGTTACACGTATACTATATTCTTATACCTCTATTCTCGCGTAGATCTTGATGGCTAGATATCCATCATGGCGACCCGTACTTTCCCAATAAAGGCAATGCCGGGTGGATCGATGAAGAGCCGAAGTTGATCATCCAATCCCTTTGGATGATCACCTCGCAGAAGGCTTTTCAGATGGATCCGACTCCGAGCCTGAAGTCAACAACCTACTGATTGTAGGTCAAGCCCCGAACAACAACCCTCGACCAGCGTTTCCAGGTCCTACACCCATGTGGGCAAACAACCTGAACCGCTGGCGCGATGATCAGGGTCAACCCTTACCATACTTTGGGGACCGAACCTTTTACAACGTCAGCGATGGTGGCTCTACTGACCGAGCTCTGCCTGTCATTATCCGCAGAATAGCTCGTATTGTCGAGCAAGGTGGAGCAGCCGTCGACCGGGTCATAGAGATTGATGCCGACTCAGGTGTCAACACAGTCAGCATCCGCCGTCTTGAAGAAGACATGGAACGGACCCGGAGGACAAATAAAACCCTGCAATAGCAGTTGGCTGCCTCACGAGCTGAAATATTGGAACTTCGAGCTCGTCAGAGGACTCAGGATCGACCCATTCAAGAGGTGTTTCGTCAAGTGTCCGACCGCAGTACTCGCCCGGGATTTTTCCCATCGCCGTTGGTTAATGTCTAGTACAGCTCCGTCTTTTAATTAAAGAATAGCCTTTAACATCTGTGCTCCAAGTAGCGCTTGTGTGTAAAATGTTTCTAACTTCCGTACTCAAATTTGAAATCTAAGAACTGTCAAACTTTTCTATATGGTATGATGTATGACCTACTGTTAGGTCGATTTTCACTGAACTTATTACATCGGTAATACCAGTATTTTTGAGATCTAACTATCTGGGAAAAGTCTATACACTTATACTTTCCTTCAAATATTTCTTATTAAGGTTTCAAACACTCTTTCAACTGTTGGACTATGGTTAGTTAGTCCTTGTGTCACTCTCAAGTTGCTTACAAATTGATTCTTACCATCCTTCTTATCTTTTTAAACTTTCAGCTAAAGGATGCCTCCTCGCAAGTCTCCCAGGAATAGGAATAATCCTGCACCTCCACCACCTCCTCCGCCTCCGGTCATCGATACTGTAGCCCTGAATGCTGTTGTAGCTGCAGCAGTGGCAACTGCCATGGCTCAGTATCACTCTTCTGATGCCAGCAGAGGTGGAACCCCTGTGGAATCTACTCCGATCGAAATCCCTGTGCGCTCAAGGGAGTGCTCTTACAAGGATTTTACAAACTGCAAGCCGAAGCCTTTCTATGGCACCGGCGGAGTCATTGCTCTCTCGCAGTGGTTCGAGAAGACTGAATCAGTCTTCGAAATCTGTTCATGCCCTGTTGCGTGCAAGGTGAAATATGCCGCCTGCACCTTTGAGGGTAAAGCCCTAACGTGGTGGAACGGCCACGTCAAAGCCCTAACTCTCGTCGTAGCCAACGACATGGGCTGGGAAACAATGAAAGACCTCATGACTGAGGAATATTGCCCGAGGGGCGAGATCCAGAAACTGGAGCAGGAACTCTGGAACCTGTCGATGAAGGGCACCAATGTGGTCGCTTATACTGCCCGATTCAGCGAGCTGGTGGCCCTCTGCCCCAATATGGTTCCCACCGAGGGGAAGAAGATCGAGAGGTACATATGGGGATTAGTGCCTCCGTATCAGGGGAATGTGCTAGCGTCAAACCCCGCTACCTTCGACAGTGCCAAACGATTGGCACAACGACTCATTGACCATGGAGTCAAAACCCCTGCAACCACAACCACCCTAGCCATCCCGGAACCCTCCAAACCCGCCGATACTAAGCGGAAATTCTGGGATGAAAGGAAGAAGCAGCAGGCTGCCAAAAAGCAGCAACTGGTGGCAATTCATGCCGCAGTGACCCCTACTGCTGCTACTACTGCCCCGGTTAGTCGGTATGCTGGAAGTTCGCCCAAGTGCAACAAATGCAGCTACCACCACAACGGCCCCTGCCGTGAATTGCAGTGCTCTAACTGCAACAGGAAAGGACACACCGTCCGATTCTGTAAGTTCCCGGCACAACCTATCAACCAAGTCCCTAGCTCTGGCGCGAGCCCAACCTGCTATGGATGTGGCGAAGCAGGCCACTTTAAGAGGGACTGCCCCAAAGCGAGGAATGCTGGAGGAGCAGGGAGGGTACTGGCTATAGGCCACGGGGAAGCAGTTGCTGACCCTACAGTAGTAACCGGTACGTTCCTCCTCGATAACTCCTATGCATGCATTCTATTCGATAGTGGAGCGGAGCGAAGCTTCGTAAACCATAAATTTGCTCGCATGCTTAATCAACCACCGCACGCACTCAAAGAACTATTTACAGTAGAAATGGCTAATGGAAAAACTGAAAATACGAGTAGCATATACTTAGGTTGTACCCTAACCCTAGACAACCATTCATTTCCAATCGACCTCATGCCAGTCTCAATAAAAAGTTTCGACGTCATCATTGGCATGGACTGGTTAAGCCTTCATCGTGCCGACATCATGTGCTTCGAGAAAGCAGTCCGTCTAAACCTTCCGTCTAACGAAACTCTTATAGTCTATGGCGACAAACCCGGTGCAAGTCTTCGCATCATATCAAGTATTCAAGCACAGAAATACCTGCGTAAGGAATACCACGCATTCCTTGCTCACGTCGTCGACACGAACCTAGAAACGAAAGAACTAAAGAACCTCCCAGTAGTGAGCGGCTTCCCCGACATTTTCCCAGAAGAACTACCCGGATTACCTCCGCAACGACAAGTCGAGTTCAGAATCGACTTAGTCCCAGGAGCTACCCCAGTAGCCAAGTCGCCCTACCGTTTAGCACCAGCCGAGATGCAAGAACTCTCTGGTCAACTTAACGAACTGCTCAGCAAGGGCTTTATAAGGCCAAGTTTCTCACCTTGGGGAGCACCGGTCTTGTTTGTTAAGAAGAAGGACGGATCCTTCCGTATGTGTATTGACTACAGAGAACTCAACAAACTGACGGTCAAGAATCGTTATCCTCTACCACGCATAGATGATCTATTCGACCAACTGCAAGGGGCGAACTATTTTTCTAAGATTGATCTGAGATCCGGATATCACCAGTTACGAGTGCTAGAGGAGGATGTGCCGAAGACCGCCTTCCGAACTCGTTACGGACATTACGAGTTCGTGGTGATGCCATTCGGATTGACCAATGCGCCCACAGTATTCATGGATCTGATGAATAGAGTATGCCGACCCTAATTGGATCAGTTCGTCATCGTTTTCATTGACGACATCCTAATCTACTCCCGAAGTAAGAAAGAACATGGCGATCATCTGCGACAAGTTCTAGGGACATTACGAAAAGAGAAACTTTATGCGAAGTTCTCGAAATGTGAATTTTGGATCCGAAGAGTCGAATTCTTAGGACACGTGGTAAGCGAAGAGGGAATCCACGTGGACCCATCCAAAATTAAGGCCATTGAGAACTGGTCAGCACCGAAGACTCCTACAGAAATTCGTCAATTTCTAGGTCTCGCTGGCTACTACCGCAGGTTCATTCAGAACTTCTCATGAATAGCGAAGCCTCTTACAATACTAACCCAGAAAGGCGTGGCCTTTGACTGGGAAGAGAAACAAGAAAGAGCGTTCCAAACGCTCAAACGAGCCTTGTGCACCGCACCAATACTATCCCTTCCCGAAGGAATAGAAGACTTCGTAGTTTATTGCGATGCATCAAACCAAGGACTCGGATGTGTTCTGATGCAGCGAGGAAAGGTCATCGCCTACGCCTCAAGACAATTGAAGATACACGAGGTTAACTACACGACCCACAATCTTGAGCTAGGAGCAGTAGTGTTTGCTCTGAAGATCTGGAGACATTACTTGTATGGAACGAAGAGCACTATCTTTACCGACCACAAGAGTTTACAACACATTTTCGATCAGAAGGAGCTCAACATGAGACAACGACGATGGGTCGAGCTACTCAGTGATTACGAATGCGATATTCGTTATCATCCGGGTAAAGCCAACGTAGTAGCAGACGCCCTAAGTCGGAAGGAATATTCTGGTCGCAAAGTCAAGTCATTATCGATAACCATCCATTCACACCTGACTAAGCAAATTCAGGCGGCTCAACTTGAGGCCATGAAATCTGAAAATGTGTCAAGTGAATCCCTTAGAGGAATGGACAAGAATTTAGAAGCCAAGGGTGACGGAGCTTTATATTTCATGAACCGGATCTGGACACCGAAACATGGTGGTTTCCGAGACTTGGTCATGACCGAGGCGCACAGCACTCGGTATTCCGTCCACCCAGGTTCAGATAAGATGTATCTGGATCTTAAAAAGCTATACTGGTGGCCTAATATGAAAGCAGAGATTGCTACCTTCGTAAGTAAATGCCTTACTTGCGCAAAGGTTAAGGTCGAGTACCAGAAGCCCTCTGGTTTATTGCAGCAACCAGAGATCCCGGAATGGAAGTGGGAGCGGATCACTATGGATTTCATAACCAAGTTGCCCAAGACAACGGGTGGACTTGACACCATATGGGTCATCGTTGATAGATTGACCAAGTCTGCACACTTCCTGCCTATCAAAGAAACCGACAAGATGGAGAAGCTTACGAGAACATACATTAGGGAAATCGTACGGCTACATGGTGTACCTATGTCCATTATCTCCGATAGAGATAGTAGGTTCACCTCAAGATTTTGGCAATCACTACAACATTCTCTAGGAACAAGGCTGGACATGAGCACAGCCTACCATCCTCAGACCGACGGACAATGTAACGCCCAAGATTTTGAAAGCCAAGAAGTAAAGGAAACCCTAAATTTAAGAGGGACTCGACGAGTCAAGGAAGGACTCGGCGAGTCGAAACGGGATCCGGGTCGACAAGGAAGTGACCAACTCGACGAGTCGGCCAAGGTGACTCGGCGAGTCTGGTCTGTGCGAGGAAAACCCTAATTCTGGGAGTTGTATCCTATTTAAAGGGTGTTATGTCCCTCCCTCAGCCCCCATATCACTCCAGAGGACCTGTAAACCCTATTATACGTGTGAGCTTCCATTATTGAGAGAAATAGCTTTGGAGGAAGGATACTTTGGAGAGGAAACTTGAAGATCAAGAAGGTTGCTTCAAGGGAGAGGTGTGTGCTCGAGATCTACTTCAGTATTGTGTTCATCTTGGAGGTATTAAGCTGCCATTTTCCCTTCTTTGCATCTAGATCTATTTTGTCATGAGATTTGGGGGTTTTATGGTTGTTTGAGACCCAAATCGGGTTAGGGGCTTAGATATGTTGTTGCCACTTCAGATCTATTGTTGGGCTGGTCTATTATGTCATAAAGCATCAGGAGTTGAGTAGTTGGTGAAGCCCTTGTGTCCTTAAACCAAACCCTAATGTGTTTTGAGCCTAGATCTCTTTAGTTATACGTAAAGTTTGCAACTTTACGTAGGGTTTGAGCTTTGGAAGTATGGATCTATGGATTGGAGTCCCTGCATGACTCAAAAGCCCTCTGCATGTTGGGAGATCTGAATGGACTCGGCGAGTCCTTTGAGTGGACTCGGCGAGTACTATGAAGATGAGGAGGAACTCGACGAGTGGGATGAACAGCTCGTCGAGTCGGATGAAGATGGGCATGAACTCGGCGAGTTGGATGAACAAACTCGTCGAGTTGGATGAAGTTTGTCGTGTGCTCGGCGAGTCTGTTCTTAGAACTCGGCGAGTCAGGTCGAGTGGTCCCAAACCCTTCGAGTTAAGACTCGAGTCAGCGAGTCGAGCCAGGACTCAGTGAGTTGGTCAGGACTGGAATCGAGAATCAGTAAACTCGGCGAGTCAGGGGCTGACTCGGCGAGTAGAGTCGCGAGTGGAAGGACTCTGGATTTATGGACTCGGCGAGTCAGTAGGGTGACTCGGCGAGTAGGGTTGACCTGGAAGGTTGACTTTGACCAGGACATCGACTTTGACCAGAGTTGACTTGGTTGACCTTTGAAGGTCAGTTAGACTAAGTGTTGGGTTGTTGTTGGTAGCTCGGGGAGCTAGCGGAGCAGCAATTCGGAGTTAGCGGTCAGGTAGCGGTCAAAGGGGTTAGCAGCAGCAGTTCAGCAATATCAGGTGAGTTTCCCTTTGTATGAATGGGTCTACGGCCACAATGCCGGCCCATGTAGTTATGAGTAGAAGACCCGGGGGTTAGCCCTAGGCACAGTATGCTAGTATGATTTTTTTGGACGAGGTCCAATGACAGAGGGCGGGTGCCTAAGGAGCGGTTCATGTGATAGTCTATACTTGTGGTCTGTGTGATACTTGTATGTGCCTGGTAGGGAGGTGAGAGAGGGCGAGGTCCCGTATCTCACCAATAGCAGAGTATGGATGGTGTTCCACATCTCAGTAGCAGCAAAGCAGGGGCGAGGCCCAAGTTAGGAAAGGAGTGAGGGTGGGCTGGGCCCGAACCTCACTATCAGCAGGAGTATGGACGAGGTTCCATGACTCATCAGTAGCAGAACTCGGGCGGGGCCCAGAGATAGGCGAGGCCTTAGAGCAAGAATTGTTAGTATAAGTTTAGTTTATGTAATGTTATGTGATATACTTATGTGCTATTATATGTTAGAGGGCGAGGCCCTGTGACAGGCGAGGCCTAAGTGAAACAGATCTGTATCCGAGCGAGGCTCGAAGCCAGGCGGGGCCTGGAGTGGCGAGGCCGTTGTATCGGGCGAGGCCCGAAGTAGAGGGCGAGGCCCAGGATAGCGGGCGTGGCCCAGTATGTGCTGTATGTGATTTTGCATGGTATGTGGTAAGGTGGGGAACTCACTAAGCTTCGTGCTTACGGCTTTCAGTTTTGCTTTCAGGTACTTCCGGTAGCGGAGGGAGGAGCTCGGGGTGATCGCATGGCACACACCATAGATTAGTCAACCTGGGAATGTTTACTCTGATAATAAACAAGTGTTGTGAAAACTTATACTCAGATGATGTTTTGGAATGATGTCTTTGTTTAAAGTAATGTTTTATTAAAAAGAAATTTTTGGTCTAGAATTTTGGGATGTTACAAGTTGGTATCAGAGCCTTGGTTTGAGGGATTCAGGTATACTCTCGGGTGTGCCTGAACTCAAACTGAGGGGTCGGATGAAAAGTTTTCAAAAATGTGAAAAGACAGTTTTGTAAAAAGAATTTTGAGAACGAAAAACAGTTTTAGAAAAACAAAAAGAATTCCAAAGAAAAGAACTTTGAAAAGAGAAAAGAGGTGTGGTACATGCAATCAACCGAGCTCAAGTAAGTACCCCAAAATACCCATACAAGTTTATGTTATGATTATCAGTTGATAGAACAGCATGCTAGAATAGGACTAAGGATCTAGGAATGATGCCTTATGTGCCTGTCATTTGTGCTTCTGAGTTGCATGATAGTGCTGATTAGACAGTAGTAGGATAGCCTGTTTAGGTTATGCCTGAGTTTATGAGTTTGTGTTGCATGCTAGCTCAGATTCTTGCTATGTGGATATGATTGTTGAGTATGTTGTGGTTAGATTTTCCCCTTGTCCGAATGCTGCTTGCTTTGTGCATTATGGGATTTTAAGTGATGGGAGTTAGCCATTAGGTGGATACGTCACGTCACATGTGATCAGGGTTGAATAATCTCAGAGTGCTGGATTTGGCCCTATTGCGCAGCTCTCGTTTGAGTCCAACCGTTGTAGGGACGAGTCTTTTACTTGAAGGATTATCTAAGCCTCGTCGCATGTGATGGTATCCAGGTGATGGCTGATTGGCATCATGAGGAGACCTTCAGCAGCTGAGGACTGGTTGGAGTTGAGTCAGAGGTTTCCCTAGGGTAAGCCTAGAATGAGATAGAGTTGGGAGCAGTATGAGTGGTTAAGGGACCTGGTGGAGTCAAAGCAATTCCTGAGGAAAGTACGGATAGATGTGGAAGGTAGTATGGGCCCGTACTACTGAAAGCAGAGGATCCGTACTCGATTCAGGAAGGGCAGAGGCAAGACCGGGAACCTGGTAGAGCATGTTCGATCTTGTATCAATGATGGGTATTCTGATTATGGTTGTGGTATATTTTCAGCATGGTGACATTGCGAGAGAGACCAGCGGGCGGATCAGGCACCGGAGAGGGATCAGCCTCGGGTTCTGGGTCCGAGCAGCTCGAGGAGCGGATGAGGGAGTTGATATCAGCTGAGGTTGCGCACAGTATTCTAGCTCAGACTCCTGTGATCTTTGGCACGGTCAAGGAGGGCATACTGGAGATCTTGGAGGAGAGGCTGGGAGCCTTCCGTACTGAGATGATGGCATTGATGGGGGCGCGCACCTTGACATTTCGAGAGTTCAGAGCCTGCGGGGCACCAGACTATCATGGGGCTAGGGACCCCATTGCTAGCAGCAGATGGTTGGCTGATGTTGCTAATGCTTTTCGTACAAGCAAGTGTCCCGAGGGGGACAAGGTTAGACTCGCCTCCTGTCTTCTGAAGGACAGAGCGAGGGATTGGTGGGAGGAGATTGGTCATGCATTGGGGGATGATGCCGCGTTGGACGCGATGACTTGGAGCGATTTCTCGGCCAGGTTCAGGGCGGAGTTTTCGCCGATTATTGAGGTGCAGCAGCTGGCACGAGAGTTTCAGGATTTAACGCAGACTACTGAGACTGTGGCGGAGATCACCGCCAAGTTCAGGGAAAGGGCTCTTCTTGTTCCGCAGTATGTAGCGGATGAGGAGATGAAGAAGGCTCGGTACCATGAGATGTTGAGGGACGACATCAGGGAGTTCGTGAGCAGGTCCAGCTGTAAGACGCTGGAGGATATGATTTCTCGGGCTAGGGAAAGGGAAATTGATTTGGAGCAGATCCGGAAGAGGAAGCCGGATGAGGTTCAGGTATCAGCGGGTTCGGGCAAAAGGCCCAAGGGATCGGATTCGAGATCGAGGGATCGTCAGGACCGCAGTCGATGCGGAAAGTGTGGCAGGGCGCACGGGGGCGCGTGCAGGAGTGGTAGCGGTGGTGAGTCTGGCTGCTTCAAGTGCGGTCGGACTGGTCATTTTAGCAGGGATTGTACTGTTACCGCCGCGCAGGGATCGGACATGATATGTTTTCATTGCAACCAGCGGGGCCACAAGAAGGCCCAGTGCCCCAGTTTGTCTTCAGCGGGACGGGTGATGGCACCCGCCCCTGCAACTTTGAGGATCGCAGATGGCCGTCAGGGCTGGGTAGAGGCACCTGCAGCAGGGAGCAGGGCTTTTCAGATGACGACTTTGGAGACGCGAGCATCGCCGGATGTTGCAGGTATGCATTTTCCATTCTCAGTTCTCTTATTTTGTGCATGATTTCATTGTTATGGTTCTGCATCATTATCGGTTTGAGTGTTTTATTTTGATTGGTTGATTGTGATCGAGTTATATGCCATTTGCATACCTTGGATATTTGTATGGGAGTTAGGGGGAAATGTGCTCTATCGAAGAAGGTTTCGAAGGATGCAGTAACTGTAGCATGCTCGGGAGGGATTTGAGTTGTTTCGTTAGTTCAGAATGGTGCAGTGATTGTGATGGATTGGTTAAAGCCCTAGCTATGGCGGGCTTGGGTTCCTCAGTGGATGGGTTATGGAATGGTAGCAAGGATCGGGATTTCTTTGAGTGATGAGCAGCAAGGGATAAGCAGGATCGAAGTGGGGGAGAATCCTCCGGGTGTGCCCGGAGAAGGGCACGCAGACCCAGAACGAGTACGTGACCTCCGAGAGGGAAGAGAAGTAGTTCAACGTTTGATGGATTGAGGATTCCAGGGTTGGGAGCTTGAGAAACTCCATATCAGCTAGCGCGTGGGATGGTATGGTTGGTTATGATTGAGAATTCAGATTGTGGATCGCCTGTAGGACCCACGGGAGTCGGAATAAGGATCTTGAGAAGTCGATGGCACGTGGGTGCCTTCGTTTTAGCAGTCAGCGGTAGGGATGTAAGACTACGAGTAAGCCGTAGCATTCCTTAGTAGTTTCGTTAGCAGGAGTCGGGGCGAGGCCCTTATCTCCTAGTGATCAGGTAGGGATCAGGAATGGGTAGTGGACGAGAGTAGTAGGGAGTTGCCTGTATAGCTCTAGAGAGGTGAGACCTTGGGAGAGACCGCTCCAGGATATAGTTGGGTGAGACCCGTGGGCGAGGCCCGTATGAGATTAGCGGTGCAGGTGAGACCTGGGAGCAGGGTTGCTCAGTAGTATGGTTGGGTGAGACCCGAGGGCGAGGCCCGTGAGTTTAGCAGCGTAGGTGGGACCTGGTAAGGACCTTAGTGTCAAGTTAGGGGATCGGGAATCCCGAGTTGGTAGTGCCTGGATGGCAGGATTGTTTGAGCAGTTGCAGATGGTCGAGGTTTCCTCGGTAGTCGCTGAGAGCGACCAGGGTTGGTGTTGGGGCTAGCTATCGGTGGGAACCGGTAATTCAATCATTGATAGGCTGGTAGGGACCAGGGCGGTCCCGGGTTATCAGGAAGTCAGTCGAGGAATAATTGAATTGCCAGTCGGTGGCAGTATGAGTATGCAGCGTATGGTGGAGTTCAGTTAGTTGAGTCGAGGGGTGCTCGACACCAAGTGTTGGCAGGAAGGAGTGTCAGTGAGTGCTGACGGCGATGACCGTCCTGGAAATAGCAGGGAGGTGATGGAGTTAGTGAAGGATAGGACCTTCACAGGGTCAAAGGAAAAGTCAGTTATGAGGCTTTGCCTTGGGAATGCAAGGGATTTGCGCAAGGAAAGAAGTGGAGAACCTCTGCGGGTTCAGTGCAGTATTGGTGAAGACCAGCGCAGGTAGGCGGCTGGTGTTGGGGATTGGAGGCAGACTGTTGGTGGTGGGCCATGGTTAACTTCGAGGACGAAGTTCAGTTTAAGTGGGGGAGAGTTGTAACGCCCAAGATTTTGAAAGCCAAGAAGTAAAGGAAACCCTAAATTTAAGAGGGACTCGACGAGTCAAGGAAGGACTCGGCGAGTCGAAACGGGATCCGGGTCGACAAGGAAGTGACCAACTCGACGAGTCGGCCAAGGTGACTCGGCGAGTCTGGTCTGTGCGAGGAAAACCCTAATTCTGGGAGTTGTATCCTATTTAAAGGGTGTTATGTCCCTCCCTCAGCCCCCATATCACTCCAGAGGACCTGTAAACCCTATTATACGTGTGAGCTTCCATTATTGAGAGAAATAGCTTTGGAGGAAGGATACTTTGGAGAGGAAACTTGAAGATCAAGAAGGTTGCTTCAAGGGAGAGGTGTGTGCTCGAGATCTACTTCAGTATTGTGTTCATCTTGGAGGTATTAAGCTGCCATTTTCCCTTCTTTGCATCTAGATCTATTTTGTCATGAGATTTGGGGGTTTTATGGTTGTTTGAGACCCAAATCGGGTTAGGGGCTTAGATATGTTGTTGCCACTTCAGATCTATTGTTGGGCTGGTCTATTATGTCATAAAGCATCAGGAGTTGAGTAGTTGGTGAAGCCCTTGTGTCCTTAAACCAAACCCTAATGTGTTTTGAGCCTAGATCTCTTTAGTTATACGTAAAGTTTGCAACTTTACGTAGGGTTTGAGCTTTGGAAGTATGGATCTATGGATTGGAGTCCCTGCATGACTCAAAAGCCCTCTGCATGTTGGGAGATCTGAATGGACTCGGCGAGTCCTTTGAGTGGACTCGGCGAGTACTATGAAGATGAGGAGGAACTCGACGAGTGGGATGAACAGCTCGTCGAGTCGGATGAAGATGGGCATGAACTCGGCGAGTTGGATGAACAAACTCGTCGAGTTGGATGAAGTTTGTCGTGTGCTCGGCGAGTCTGTTCTTAGAACTCGGCGAGTCAGGTCGAGTGGTCCCAAACCCTTCGAGTTAAGACTCGAGTCAGCGAGTCGAGCCAGGACTCAGTGAGTTGGTCAGGACTGGAATCGAGAATCAGTAAACTCGGCGAGTCAGGGGCTGACTCGGCGAGTAGAGTCGCGAGTGGAAGGACTCTGGATTTATGGACTCGGCGAGTCAGTAGGGTGACTCGGCGAGTAGGGTTGACCTGGAAGGTTGACTTTGACCAGGACATCGACTTTGACCAGAGTTGACTTGGTTGACCTTTGAAGGTCAGTTAGACTAAGTGTTGGGTTGTTGTTGGTAGCTCGGGGAGCTAGCGGAGCAGCAATTCGGAGTTAGCGGTCAGGTAGCGGTCAAAGGGGTTAGCAGCAGCAGTTCAGCAATATCAGGTGAGTTTCCCTTTGTATGAATGGGTCTACAGCCACAATGCCGGCCCATGTAGTTATGAGTAGAAGACCCGGGGGTTAGCCCTAGGCACAGTATGCTAGTATGATTTTTTTGGACGAGGTCCAATGACAGAGGGCGGGTGCCTAAGGAGCGGTTCATGTGATAGTCTATACTTGTGGTCTGTGTGATACTTGTATGTGCCTGGTAGGGAGGTGAGAGAGGGCGAGGTCCCGTATCTCACCAATAGCAGAGTATGGATGGTGTTCCACATCTCAGTAGCAGCAGAGCAGGGGCGAGGCCCAAGTTAGGAAAGGAGTGAGGGTGGGCTGGGCCCGAACCTCACTATCAGCAGGAGTATGGACGAGGTTCCATGACTCATCAGTAGCAGAACTCGGGCGGGGCCCAGAGATAGGCGAGGCCTTAGAGCAAGAATTGTTAGTATAAGTTTAGTTTATGTAATGTTATGTGATATACTTATGTGCTATTATATGTTAGAGGGCGAGGCCCTGTGACAGGCGAGGCCTAAGTGAAACAGATCTGTATCCGAGCGAGGCTCGAAGCCAGGCGGGGCCTGGAGTGGCGAGGCCGTTGTATCGGGCGAGGCCCGAAGTAGAGGGCGAGGCCCAGGATAGCGGGCGTGGCCCAGTATGTGCTGTATGTGATTTTGCATGGTATGTGGTAAGGTGGGGAACTCACTAAGCTTCGTGCTTACGGCTTTCAGTTTTGCTTTCAGGTACTTCCGGTAGCGGAGGGAGGAGCTCGGGGTGATCGCATGGCACACACCATAGATTAGTCAACCTGGGAATGTTTACTCTGATAATAAACAAGTGTTGTGAAAACTTATACTCAGATGATGTTTTGGAATGATGTGTTTGTTTAAAGTAATGTTTTATTAAAAAGAAATTTTTGGTCTAGAATTTTGGGATGTTACAGACAAAGTGAGAGGACCATCCAAACTCTGGAAGATATGTTGCGAGCCTGCGTGATTGACTTTGGGAAGGCATGGGATACTCATTTACCCCTTGTCGAGTTTTCCTATAATAACAGTTATCACACGAGCATCAAGGCTGCTCCATTTGAAGCTCTCTACGGCCGTAAGTGCAGATCCCCTCTGTGCTGGGCTGAGGTGGGTGATACCCAATTAGCCAGGGGGCAAACTTCCGACAGTACTCTCACCGGTCCGGAGATCATTCGGGAAACAACAGAGAAAATCGTTCAGATCTGTGAACGATTGAAAGCCTCTAGAGACCGACAGAAGAGCTACGCTGATAAACGAAGGAAACCTTTGGAATTTCAGGTGGGAGACCGAGTCCTCCTCAAAGTCTCACCCTGGAAGGGCTTGATACGCTTCGGCAAGCGTGGAAAGCTTAATCCGAGGTACATAGGGCCTTTCGAGATTCTTGCAAGAGTCGGCCCCGTAGCTTACAAACTCGAACTACCAGACGCACTTCGTAACGTACATTCTACATTCCACGTATCTAACTTGAAAAAGTGTCTATCCGACGAGACTCTTGTAATCCCACTCGACGAGATCGAAATCAACGAGAGCCTCAACTTCGTGGAAGAACCTGTAAAGATCATGGACCGTGAGGTCAAGCAGACAAAGCAAAGCCGTATCCCTATCGTGAAGGTTCGCTGGAATGCCAAGCGAGGACCGGAATTCACTTGGGAACGTGAGGATCAGATGAAACTGAAATACCCTCACCTTTTTGCTTAGTTATTCGTAATTTCTAACTTGCTTAAAATTCTAATTTCGGGACGAAATTCCTTCTAACGGGGGGATGATGTGACAACCCGATATTTCGAGTCAATGTAATGTAAAACCGATCAAATTTAGGTCAAAATGTAACCTTCCTAAAATCTTGTTCGGATTAAAGAAAGTAGTAGGAATCATATCAAGGTTTGCGTACATGAAAAGAACGTCCAAATCTGACCTCGGATGAGGAAGTTATAAAATTTTGAAAAATTCCTTAATCACGTCATTTTAATAAATAAATAATAAAAATAATTTCGAAATTTGCCAACGGAATCTAAACGAAAGTCGTAGATCATGGTCTCACCTTCGCGTGGATATAAAGAACGTCAAAAACGGAGTTCGTATGAGAGAGATATGAATTTTTGAAGTTTATTTAAAATAAATAAGAATTTAATTATAAATTCCCGGTAATATCCGAAGGGGAGTCATCGGATTGGACCGAAGTACGCCCCGCGTACCTTCGTACGCCCCGCGTACTGAGATCGAGGGTCTCGGATCGTCCACGTCGCACTATCCGAAGAGTTCTAACCCGTCCGACCCGTCCGAAGCTCCGACCCGTCCGACCCGCTGTCCCGTCCGACCCGCCGTCCCATCCGACCCGCGTACCCAGCAACCCGTCCCATCCGAACCGAGGCAGTCGAGGCTTCGGTCATGCATGACGTACGCGTACGCGCTGCGTACGAGCGTACGCCCCGCGTTCGGAGGCGGTTCAGCCTTCCTATAAATAGGATGCGAGGCTTTCCGAAAATGTTGCTCATTTCTCTCCTCTCTCTCACAACTTTGTCTCGTTTTCCGTGCCCGTTATAACCCGAAGCTCTGGTCTTTTTGCTCAAGTCCCGAGGGTCGATTTTACTCCCGAGATTCCCGAGAATCCCGAGAAAAGTCCGTTTTCCGAGACGAAACTCTGCCCGGTTTTCCATCTCGCTTTCTTCAATCAATCAAGTGAGTTTCATACCCCTTAATCAACCTGTTAAATATTCTAAATGCTTTTTATGCTTTCAAAAAGGGGGGGAATACAAGTTAAATACTTATAGTTATTGTTTCAATCACATGTGATTGTACTAATCACATGTGATTAATAACTAGGGAAATCAGTGGTTTTATCACTATTCAAACTATCTATCAAACTGTTTTACTTCTAAATGTTTTCCAAACCCATTTACTTTTCGAATTTACACTACAACTGTGATTTAAGCAAATGTTCCTTATACTTAAACTGTTTTAATCAAATCTACACCTTCAAATGGTTTTATAGATTGACATCAAGTCAATCTTTCTATAAAAATAATACTTATGTTTCAAATGCCTTATAAATACTTATTTATGCTTTTATATTACAAATTGCATGCCCATATATGTATAGACGTATAAATAATGTTTAAAGGGCTTAGGAAGGCTATCCACCTTGTTTCCTTTTCCTCGATTTGGATGTGGTCTGATAGGATTTTGGGTGACCATCCGAAGGTCGTTTCCATATTAATTATATATCAAATATACATATATAGACATAAAAATACTTCCATAATC
Source organism: Lactuca sativa (assembly GCF_002870075.4). Lineage (NCBI taxonomy): Eukaryota > Viridiplantae > Streptophyta > Magnoliopsida > Asterales > Asteraceae > Lactuca > Lactuca sativa. The sequence continues at coordinate 160,992,837 of NC_056623.2, read as the reverse complement.
ATATGTACTAAACGTACTGTTAACAAGTTACCATCGGGGTAACACAGAATCATACTATTACAACTACTAGATCAATGAGTCAGTTCATTCATGAGTCTATACTAGGAAGAGAATATATACAACTATACTACGAGAACATATACAACTATACTAGAACAAGAAACATTCCATCACACATGCAAGAATACGATAACAAATGTGATCCACTGTATCGGAGCATGTCTTAAATGTCATGGCCCGAGTTGTAGCCAGAATTCTCTTGGAGGGAGAGCGTTGAGTTTGCGTATAGATCTATACTGGATTGACTATCCTACACCTTGCTGCTAGCTACAGCCGGACCTGCAGGTCTGCGGGTGCCAAACGTCATTCCGTTATTACGACCGTTCTTTATGTCGTTGTTATAAGTCGATAGTATGGTGCAATTATCACATTATACCTTAATATAAATCCGGTTTAAGGTAGTAGTAATCAGTACAACAATAGTTCTTATTATACAAAACTACAGTACTACAATGATTTACCCATTACATATTTTGGTGATAATCTCACTTAAGCATTAATGTACAAACTATATTTTATCAAATGATAGTTATACTTGGGAAATCACACACTTTTACAACAGACGAGTTTACAAAACAGTTAAGCCTTGGTAGAAGGTTACTATTATAGAAAATATAGGATTTTCTGAGAGATTCAAACTTTTGCAAATACTTTTAAACATTTATTTACATTTTTACAAACTTATACATTGGGAGAAGTTCAAACGTTTTTGACAATGAACATTGACACTAAAATACTTATGAACTCACCAGCTTAATGCTGATAAACTCTTTCAAAATAACTTGTATTCTCAGGTCATCAGTAGACAGGTACCGATGCCAGCTTTTGAGATGATGGAGCGTACTCAAGACTCATCATTTTGTTATTTTGATTATATTTTTGGTGTCTAAAATTTTACAGAACACACATGTATTAAATTTATATATTTAATGCAATGGACGATGTTGTTTGCCTATTTACATTTACTGTGTTGTGATTACCTTACATGACGTCCTCCGCCCCAGAACGTTTCCGCCGTTCTTGGTTTTGGGGTGTGACAAAACTGCACTAGCACACAATGCTAAGCTCACACTATCAGGCATCACCTACACAGGCGATCCTACTACTGTCTACTCAATACTAGCATGCAATTCTCATCAAGCTGGAACACATAAAGCAGGCACATAAGGCATCATCCAAGATCCTTAGTCCTATTCTAGCATGTTGTTCTACTAAAGCTGAAACTGAAACTGAAACTGAAACTGATACTGAAACTGATACTGAAATAATCATAACATAACTTGTATGGGTAAATTGGGAGTACTTACTTGAGCTCGGCTGATTGCATGCACCACACCCTTTTCTCTTTTCAAAACTCTTTTTTTTTTGCTTTTTCTAAAACTCTTTTCTTTACACTTTTTTTTTAAAATTGTTTTCTTTTCTCAAAATTCTTTTGTGACTACGATTTTTCTTTTGAAAACTCTATACCACTTCCTTATTTTGAGTTCAGGCACACTCGAAAGTGCGCCCGAATCCCTCAAACCAAGGCTCTGATACCAACTTGTAACGTCCCAAAATTCAAGACTAAAAATTTCTTTTAATAAAGTACCACTTAAAGTAAAATCTTCATTTCAAAACATAAACAGAGTATTAGTTTTCAAAACACATGTTTATTATCAAAGTAAACATTCCCAGGCTGACTAATCTATGGTGTGTGTGCCATGCGATCACCCCGAGCTCCTCCCTCCGCTACTGGAAGTACCTGAAAGCAAAACTGAAAACCGTAAGCACAAAGCTTAGTGAGTTCCCCCATAATACCCCATACCATGCAAACATATAACAACCAATGTTCAGCTAGGAGTTACGGGCCTTGCCCACACTCGGGAAGATACGGGCCCTGCCCACACTTCGCTAGCCGGGAGATACGGGCCTCGCCCACACTTGTGAAGATACGGGCCCTGTCCACACTTCGCTATCTGGGAGATACGGGCCTAGCCCACACTCCAACCTTGGAGAGATACGGGCCCTGCCCACACTCAACCGCTAACCCATAACATACAAGTATCACGCAGACAACAAGTATAAGCAACTCTATCATATTAACACATATATCATACTTGACTAAACCCAGAGATACGGGCTCGGCCCACACTCTAGTACTAGCATCTCGTCTACACGGGTCGACCTTGGTGCCTTAGACTCGTTCCTATTGGAAAGGAAACTCACCTGATACTGCTGAACTGCTGCTGCTAACCTCCTTATCCGCTACCTGACCACTGACTCCGAACTGCTGCTCCGCTAGCTCCCCGAGCTACCAATATCAACATAACACTTAGTCTAACTGACCCTCAAAGGTCAACCAAGCCAACTCTGGTCAAAGTCAACGTCCTGGTCAAAGTCAACCTTCCAGGTCAACCCTACTCGTCGAGTCACCCTACTGACTCGCCGAGTTCATAATTCCAGAGTCCTTCCACTCGCGACTCTACTCGCCGAGTCATCCCCTGACTCGCCGAGTCTACTGATTCCCGATTCCTGTCCTGTCCAACTCACTGAGTCCTGGCTCGACTCGCTGACTCGAGACTTAACTCGAAGGGTTTGGGACCACGCGACCTGACTCGCCGAGTTTAAGAACAGACTCGCCGAGCAAACGGCAATCTTCATCCAACTCGCCGAGTTGTTCATCCAACTCGCCGAGTTCATGCCTATCTTCATCCAACTCGACGAGCTGTTCATCCCACTCGTCGAGTTCCTCCTCATCTTCAAGCTACTCGCCGAGTCCACTCGAAGGACTCGCCGAGTCCAATAAGATCCACTTACATGCAGAGGACTTCCGAGTAATGCATGAACTCCAAACTGTAGATCTACCCTTCCCAAGCCTATTTCCCACATAAAGTTGCAAACTTTACGTGTAGAGAGGGAGATCTAGGCAAAATGCACCAATAACTAGGGTTTAAGACCAAGAGGCTCCAAAATCCACCCAATGATTGATACTTTACGGGATTCTAAACCAAAACAAGCATGGATCTGAGGTAGCAACCTCAGATCTGGACCTCAAGCTCAAGATTGATCTTAGGCATGGCTTAAAAGCCCCAAAACTCATAACCAAAGAAGATCTAAAGGAGGGAAACGAATTGATACCTTCAAATGCTCTGAAATGTTCCCCAAACTTCAGATCCAAAGCCACTCCTTGATGCTTTAAAGATTCCCACTTCTTCTTCTTCTTCTAAATCACTCAAAAATGGCCAAAAGCATGAATCATCACAATGGAGGCTTAGTGTGCGGCGTTCTGGGTGTGAGGGGCAGTAAAGGAGCCCTAGGAAGAAGATTGAGACGTTTAAATAGGCTCCAAGCCCCGGATTTAGGGTTTTCCTCGCACAAACCAGACTCGCCGAGTCCACTTGGCCGACTCGCCGAGTTGGTCACTTACTCCTCGACCCGGATCCCGCTCCGACTCGCCGAGTCCTTCCTTGGACTCGCCGAGTCCCTCCTAAATTTAGGGTTTCCTTTACTTTCTTGGATTTCAAAATCTTGGGTGTTACAACTCTCCCCCACTTAAACTGAACTTCGTCCTCAAAGTTTACCATTGCCCACCGCTTGCGATCTGCCTCCAATACCCAACACCAGCTGCCTACCTGCGCTGGTCTTCCACCTGGTCATTCTGACTAACATCAACCTCGCGGGTAAACCTCGGGTCGAACCTGATCCTGAACAACATAGAAACAGAACTTACTCAACCGATAATCCTTCTGGTACTCACCGAGTACTGCACTGAACCCGCAGAGGTTCTCCACTACTTTCCTTGCGCAATTTCCTTGCCTTCCCCAAGGCAAAGCCTCATAACCGACTTTTCCTCTGACACTGTGAAGGCCCTATCCTTCACTAACTCCATCACCCCCGCTATTCCCAGAGCGGGTCATCACCGTCTGTCACCACTGACACTGCTCTCTGATAGAACTTGGTGCCTAGCACCCCTCGACCAACTATCCTGCCAGCATTTGCATTCCAACACAAATACTAATACTGTCCAAAACTCTGAAACTATCCAAACACTGAACTGCCTGCAATACTGAACATGCCTGAAACTCTGAAGATGGAGCAGTATAGCTTCATGTCTTTTTGTTATTTCCTATGTATTCTATATTATGTGAATCGCATACTTTGTAAACATTTTCTTTCTAATGAAATGGTTGTTTATTACTTTCTTACTATGATGCATGTCTTGTGATACTAAAAATGACGTCCTCCACCCTAGAACATTTCCGCCGTTCCGGTTTTGGGGTGTGACAAAATGCTTTGGAACACGTAGAAATATAATTCGGAATATATTTAGAATTCTGCATGAAAACAGAAATCAGACCTTGTTGCTTTTCTGGATCCTTGGATCCACTTGGTCCAGCACCATCCTTGTTCACTTTACAAAAAAGACAATTTTTCTTAAAGTGACCTAGTTTGTTACAATTCCAACAAACCAATTTAGCCTTTTTGTTGGAAGACTTGTCATCCTTGTCTGTAAACTTCCTTTTTCCCTCCGACTTCTTTTGATTCTTTGATCCTTCTACATCCACCATGTTCACAAAAGAGAAACCAACTTGGTTCTTTACTTTGGGATTGTTATCAAGTTCTAAAGTCCTTAAGTACTCCTCAATCCGTAAATGGCTTCCAAGTTGAGTCAATTTCAATTCCTCCTTGTTATGTTTCAGATTGTGTTTATAATCCTTCCAGGAAAGGGGCAGTTTGTCAATGATCACAACCACATAAATGGCTTCATCCATTTTCAAATTGTGTTAAGCAAACTGTCCCATGATCATTAATATTTCATGAAATTGTTCCATAACAGGCCTTGAGTCAACCATCCTGTAACCCACAAAGTTTCCAACCATAAACTTCTTACTAGAAGCATCTTAAGTTATTTACTTGGATTCAAGAGAATCCCACATTTCATTTGCAGATTCAACAATTAAATAGATATCAGAAAGAGAGTCAGACATACCATTGAGAATATGACCACGATAAATGTAGTCGTCATTGTCCTACTTTGATCTTCTCATTGTTGCCTTTAGAGTTTCATCTTTAGCAAGTTATGGCATGGGTGTACTCAGAACATACACCACTTTAAGGGTGATCAAGAGGAACTTCATATTCTTCTGCCATCTATGAAAGTCTTGGCCTTCAAACTTCACCAACTTATCAAACTTGATTGTCATGTCCTTCACAGAATCGCCAATTGTCATGATCACAGAAATACTTTAATGTTTGTTAGAAATTTAGGTATAGAAAGGCTTGGAAATTTTGAGAATTATGATATCACTTACAGATTAAAATATTTGGGTGGTACTCCCAGTCTTTAATCGGATAAGACTCAAAATATGAGAGCAAGAACATAGAATCTGATTGTTATGAATTTCGAATGAACCATAAAATGAGACCAAAAACCAATTTATGATATCTGTCTGAAAACTTTCATATGGCAGTTTCAAACTGTCATAAAACTACCAAAATTGACCTAAAAATGAGTATTTAGATAATGGTCAAACCAAGGGTCAATTCTCTAAAAATAACCGTATTTCTAATGCATGTTTAATATAGCAACATAACCTATATAAAAAATTCTTGCGTTGACCTAGCAGCTCGACCCCAGCCAGGGGTTGTCGCCCCTTGGATCCCACTCCTACGGGCGCTGCCCCTGGACGCCCGTTAGTTCAGGCGTTTCGCCCTTAAATGACAGTGTACTTTGAAACTTGATCAAACTTAAACAAGTGTGTACTCCACACTTCTCTTACTTGTTTAATATTCATCAAGATCACTTTTGGTCAACAGTTAATCCTATTACACTTAAATAACTTTGATGATAACAAATCACCAACATAAAGTATCTATGTTAGTTATTATAATATGAGATATGAGATTGCAATATTAAGTTATACCCAAGGCTCTATCATTTGGACGATGTTATAGTTTTATAAGGGTAATAAATATTTTGAATTTTGTTGACAAAATAAGATTTAGCTTTTTCCAATGCATAAACTGATTGTAAATATCGCAATATTAAGTTATACCCAAGGCTCTATCATTTGGACGATGTTATAGTTTTATAAGGGTAATAGATATTTTGAATTTTGTTGACAAAATAAGATTTAGCTTTTTCCAATGAATAAACTGATTGTAAATATCGCAATATGGTTTGTACGACTTAAAATTCATCATCTGACGAAATATGTTATATATATATATATATATATATATATATATATATATATATATATATATATATATATATATATATATATATATTAGTTTGTTATTAATCGGAATATAACATAGAATGGAATTAAAATGTTAAGTCAATTTGTATGTAAAAATATATTAAAATATTATATCCACGTATTAAAATATTATGTACACATATTAAAAAATATTATGTCCACGTATTGGCTTCGTCTAATTTTTTAGTTTTTTTTAGAACGGTAGAAATATATAAACACACACACACACAAAAAAAAAAAAAAAAAAAAAAAAAAAAAAAAAAAAAAAAAAACTAGCAAGAAGTTAGAGATGAAGGTTCAACCAACATTACAATAAGGTTAAAATTGAGTTTTTAAGCCACAACACCCAATTGAGATGAAACTTAGACCTACTAGAACACCAAATAAATGAATTAGAAACTATGTCATCAAAAAATAAGACTTCTTTCTGGAACCTCATTACCAAAAATGGTTTTATTTCTAAACATCCAGATGTACCACCAAGTAACTAAAAAACACCTTCAAGAACCTCCTCAACTTCTTCAATTTGACAAAATCAAACCACACCTTTTCAGTCTTCAATGGATTGAAAAAAATAAGCCTTCTAATCTCACCAAGCCAAAATCTTTTCGATCACTACCTTAGCGAAAGGGCAAGAGAAGAAAAGATGATTGACATCTTCAACCATAAGATCAGAAATGAGACACAAAATCGAAGGAATATCCATACCCTTTTTAGTCAAGTTTACCCAAGTAGGTAACTATCCAAAAACATTCTCCAACAAAACATGTTAACTTTAATAGGAACCACCCACCCATATAGAAGCCGAAGAAGTGATCCAAGATAAATCAAGTCTATCCAGTGACTAGTTGAATAGACTATGAACCCACCTGAAACTTCAAGATCCCAAACCCATCTATCACGAAAAGAGTTAAGGTTAATTAACTCCAAGAAAGAACTAAGACTAGCAGCTTGCTCAATTTCAGCGCCACCCAAGCAAGGACGACGGAAAGAATCAAAGCACAAGATAACACCAAACTTGACAACTACCGAATCATTCTTGTTTAGCTCTAAAGCATATAAACGAGGGAACCGATCCTTAAGAGTACTATCACCAATCCACACATCCGTCCAAAACAAATAATCAACACCATTTCCAATAAACTTCTTACAATTTGCAAATAAATCTATCCCTTTTTTCTGCAAATCAAGCATAGCATATAAAATAACAACCCAAACAGAGGATTGTTTAGGAAGAATCATATGGCCTAAACATCCAATATTTCCATAAATTGCCTGAATAACACGAACCCATAACGCATCTAGATTAGACAAAAACCTCTGAATCCACTTAAATAGAAGCGCTCTGTTTAGGGCAAAGAAACTACCACCACCCAAACCCCTATTTTCATTCCCCGCTAGCACCTTATTCCAATAAGTCCAAACAATTTTTTTGTCATGAATATCCACTCCTCTAAAAAACGCACTTCTCAAGGACTCAAGTCTATAAAGAATGCCAACTGGAGCCTTAAAGAGCGACATAAAATAAGAAGGCATGGAACCAGGAACATATTTAATCAAAGTAAAATGCCCCAGCCGAAAAAGAATTAATTTGGCTTCATCGAATTTGTGTGTGGGATTATGGCTTCATATCTAATAAAAAGAGATGTTATACGACTTCCTTTTATTATTGTATTCATATAATCATAACTAAATAGACACACCAAATGGATTGTTAAGTAATTAGACTCACAAAATGGCTTATTGCATAATAGTAGTTGGAAAATATGTTTCTTCCCCAAAGACTTTAGGGTTTAGGTTCGCTTGTAGTTTAGGATTAGAGTAGGACACTAGTATAGAACCTATTTTTTTGGTGCGATTGATTTTTATATTTTTGGAGCGGTGGTAGCCTAAAACTGCATCATTAAAACACGTCCGCATCAATAAATCAATGAACTGTATCATTTAAGGTATTTGTTGGTGCGGTTTCCCTAAATGGCATTAAAAACGTATTTATTGGTGCGATTTTTAAAACCGTACCATTAAATCAATAGAAACCGCCACATTTAATCATGTGGAACCGCCTCATTTGATCTTCCTTTTGAAAATTTCGTTCAAAATTTTCCTTTTATTCAAAATTTTCATTTCGCGTTGGATCCTTCAAATTTACAATATCCCTCCCAAATATTCCCTCTGTTTTTAATATAAATCTAAGCACACACCCATGAAAACCATAACTCATTGGCATTTTTATTTATGTAGAGTAGTAGATAGGATTTTTTTGTAAACCTTCCCTACATCATCTTCATCTCGAACCATCAGTCAACCACATGCACCACCGAGACCACTCTCAACCATCACTGACAGAACCGGAGACCTTCACCACTACAAACCACCTGCCATCACCCTCCATCGCCACATGTTACAGCCGAAGATATCCAACCACAGATGGCACCCATCACACCCTCCACGAACCACCAACCTTTGTCTCAAAACCGACTGAACCGGTTAACCTTCAAGTCACCCATCACAGCCTCACGCACCATTAGTTTCATCCTCACACCTTCTAAACTCAAACCCATCACCGTAAACAACCTCTAACCATCGGAACCTCCACCCTCTTACTTGTTCCAGCTTCGAACAAACTACACCCCAGCCACTACAAGGAAAAAGACCATTACCGGCGACAAAAGTCGCCGGTAAAAGTCCCAAAAGTCACCGGTAATACTAATAGCGGCGACGCGTCACCGAGTCGCCGCTACTGCTTCGTCGCTATTGATCAGTTTGCCGCTATTGACTCTATCGCCGCTAATGAGTATTGACGCCGCTAATAAGCTAGTCGCCCGTAATGACTTCTGTTCGCCGGTAAAAGTGTCGCCGGTAATAACTTCTGTCGCCGGTAATTTTTTTTCAATTTTTTTTATTTTTTTTAATTAATGATTTTGATTGCCGGTGATAATGTCGTCGGTAATATAGTATCGCCGGTAAAGGGTATATTTCTTGTAGTGAGCTGCCACTTTCGACAACCATCGCCACATGATACTTACACCACTATCGAACCAAGAAGAAATATAAAAAAGAGAAGGCTGTGTTTTAAGGATCAACATGGCATTAGATAGGTTGGGGCAAATAATATTTAAATATGAATCTCATTACAATCATAAACTAATATTGAGGCCATACCCTAATATATTAACATAGAGGCCATACCATAATATATCTGTACTATTAAAAACAACCAAGAAATTAATTGTGACTTCATGAATTGGTGTGCTTATAATCTTTTGGTGCGGTTTTCAACATTAAATGTGGGTATTTTTTTAAGTGGTTTTCATCATTTTTTGGAGCGGTTATATAACCGCATTATATATTAAATAGGGGTGTTTTTTTCTGCGATGTTTGTTGGTGTTGTTCAATACTCATCAATTAATCATTTTAACTACATCAATTAATGATTTTTGTACTAGTGAGAGTGGTTTAAAAATCAGTTATGACTTGGATGTAATTTTATTCAGCATCCTTTGTGCCAACATTTAAAGGTAGAATAATATTTTTTTATAACGGTTTGAGATGAGTTAAACGTTACTTGATCTATCTCGTTGATGTGCTTCCGGTTAAACATGCATGTACAACGCTTGCAGGCGGTGGCTTATGAGATCTTGAAGCGGTTTGGAATCATGCATGACATAGTGTTTTGGAGTCATGCATGTCATAGTGTTTACAGCTAGCTCACATCTATTGCTTGTCTGTTAATCAATAATTCAAGAAAAAATCAATAATATCAAACATTAACAAATCATGTATATTTTGTTCAATAAATTGGCCAGAGAGAACATGTCCACGTGAATGACGGAAAACTATTTATAAAAAATTAATAATAAATAACAAAAATGAAGATCAGACGGCAGTATGAACATTAACCAAACAACTTGCATGATAGTTTAATAATTGAAGTGTAACTTTTCGAAGTATATATAAAATACATTACTGAAAAACGTGTATATATAATAGTTTAATGTAAATAATTGGACCATAATTTTAAATGAGTTTATATATCTTTTAGGCCATGGTCAAATGAGGTAGGTGCCTAAGCAAACTTCGTTCTGCGTCTATTCACAGCCAATTTGGTGCTTCTACATTAACATACATCATCAGAAAAATCAAAAGGCAATGTCTTCTTCAGAAGTAAACCTCGAAACTTATCTAATTCCACTGGAGGAGGTCAATCTTGCAACCAAAAATTTCAGTCCGGAAAGATATATTGGAGGTGGTGGATTTGGCAAGGTCTACAAAGGAGAACTTTCTGAAAGATGGCAAAACCGCACAGCCGCTTTCAAACGCCTAGCTCAGAATAGCTACCAAGGAGAGCACGAGTTCCGTAATGAGATTAGTATAATATCCAGATTCCACCATGAAAACATTGTCTCTTTTATTGGTTATTGTGATGAAGTCAACGAGATGATTGTAGTCTATGAGTATGCTATCAATGGAAGCCTAGATCATCATCTTCAAGACCCCAATAAGAGGCGCGACATAACATGGACACATCGCCTAAAGATTTGCATTGGGGCAGCAAGAGGACTTAATTACCTTCACTCAGGTCTTGGGGAGCACAACAGAGTAATACATAGAGACGTGAAGAGTGCTAATATATTGTTAGATATAATTTTGTTGCAAAAATTTGTGATTTTGGTTTGTCAAAATTAGGTCCCAAAAATCTGCCAAATACCCACCTCGACACAAAGGTTGCGGGTACCCAGTTTTACTTGGATCCCACTTACCATGAAAGTCACATCCTTCGAAAAGAATCAGATACATACTCATTTGGTGTAGTACTATTTGAAATGCTTAGTGGGATGCTGGTTTATAGTGAAAGGAGCATTGAAGACAATGGGCCAAAGTTTCTAATGAATTTGGTTAGGCGATATGATGACAACCAACTACATAAGTTAATTGATCCCCATATGAGAGATCAGATTAGTAGTCGTTCTTTGGATATGTTTAAAGAAATTGCATATCAGTGCATTAGTTTCAATTTAAAGGAACGCCCTGGGATGGACACAGTCATTGCGAGAATTGAAGAAGCATTGGCCATTCAAGTAAGTATTTTCATTTAATTATGTGATGAATGTTCTTTAATTAGTTATATGCAAATTATTAATCATTTTATGTCGAGATAACATCAGAATAAATTTTGTCCATTGCGTTTTTCTACAACATTCCTTTTTCGGAAGGTCGAGTAGCATATCTCGATTCCATTTTTAGAGTACAAAACTAAGGCGGTGAATTTTTTTAGATGACCAATTGCTTTCATTTATTTCTAATGCATATGCATAGATCACATTTTAATAATTATCCATTCATAATTGTAACTAGGTGATAAACCCCGCTCCGCGGGGTTCAGTTTTGAGCATAGCTTTCGTTTTTTCATAATCGAATCAGTCACGCGGATATTTGGAGATTGACTCTTCAAATGCTTTCTGTTTTGGGATACTCTAGCTTATAGTGCAACTTAGAAACTGAAAGGCCTTGTGGTTTTTTCCTGGAAAATAGTCATTTAATACCCATTAATGTTATATTTTTTCCAAAATGAAATAAACAAAATTTGTGGTATTATTCCAAAAACGTATAAGATAAAGTGATAAGGAAAAAAAGGTAAAATGCAATTAAGTAATAAGAAAAAAAACAAAAAGGTAATAAGAAAAAAAAGGTAAAATGTTGCATTTGGGTAGAGATTTGTTAACGTAAAATGCCTTAATAAGGAAAATAAATGAAAGTAGGATGCTATAATACACCAATAAATAAAAGTACAATGGTATGTATTGCATTTAGCCAAAAGTTGATTTATCAAGTTCTTTTCTATGGTTAATAACTTAGAAGACCAAGTGTACTTTTGTGTGGCTTATCTGATAGGATTTCAAAGGACATAAGTGGGGTTTAATACACCTCCTGCAACAGTCAAAAAGATTGTAAAATTAAAAAAAAAAAAAAAATTACTATTCTTATAACACTAAATAACTTCATATTTTCGTGACTCTAACCTGTAGTGCAGCCTTTGTGGGGAAACAGAATGTAATAAGAGCAGGTGTGTTGTAAAAGGCAGATTTTGTTCCGGATATATTCTTATTCGAATTAGGTGAAACCTAGTCCAAATTTTGAACTGCAATCACAATATTAGCATGCAGAAAACGGAATTTTAAGTGATAATCTGACCTCAACAATCCAACATAAGCATGTTAAAGAATATCAATCTTTTATTCTCCCCCTGCACAATTAAATTGCAGCCCTGTTAAAATAGTTAATAATTTACAAATTAAGATCTTCCATAATTTCTGACAGATAATAGAAAAACAATAAAGCACTGCAAAACTATTTCAAAAGGATGTCCCTAGTAGTGATATATTTATAGTTGCAATTACCCTTCAGTTTACTACAACAAACACATTCGACCAACATCAATTACAGTTATATGCGCAAATGGATTGCATTTAAAAATAAATATTACATACGTTCGTAGATAATAAGCAAAAGATGCAAAAGACGTAGATAATATTAAAAAAAAAAGTGTGGAATTGGGTAAGCTGCTGCAATCGTTGTTTAACCTGCCCTTAATTTGTTTTTGATGCAATTTAAAACAATCACTCTCGCAATAAGAAAGTTGATATTTGTCAGCCACAAGTTCAACTACAACGTGAAATTCAACATTGCATTTCGGTTTTTAGAAATCTGGAATGGAACTGTTGGTGAAAGAAAGTAGAAGAAAAAATAGCTGAATCTTGATTGTAACTAAATTTTCTTAATTTGTTTAATAGCAACCTACTTTTTTGCTCAGTGATTGGATGCCTAATAGGGACACACAAAGAATTAGGTTTTACTGCGGATTATGGCTTGGAGAGGTTTGTGTTGTGTTAATTGTATGTGGTTGTATGATATTAATATGCAATGCATCTTCATGAAAAGCTTTGTAGCATAGCCTCTGAAAACTCTTTTGAAGACCTGCCATCCAAAAATCACATATTTTTCAATTATTATAATAAACAACGCAATTTAAATTTCAAAAATAAAAAAACTTTAATATGCCTAAAAACAAAAGAGTAATAACAGCAAATAAGAATATTTTAAGGTAGAAAATGTTATAGGATCATTATATAAGTTGCGCTTAAATTAATAGTATTATTTTTCCAGTTTTGGTCGTTATTTGAGATATATGTGATATTTTTTTTCATGTTTTATGCAAAATGACTATATTACCCTTTTATTTATAACAAAACAGAAAGGGGTAATTATTTGAGATATTTGTGATGCTTTTAAAAAAGGGAGAATATGATAATACGACTTTCAGTAGTTGACGAAATTCGACTATAATTTTTCTTACAACATCCATTACATTCATCAAATAACCATGAATGTCACTTGAAAAACATAAAAGTATAATGTTTTCGTAAATTCCAAAATGAAGAATTGCCAAAAGTTACAAATCTTGAAAAATTACACCCGTTAAATGACATAAATTAGTCATTAAAACGATCAACCACTTCACTTTATGATACAAAATCTTAAAGAAATTTGACCAACAATAAGTTTGTGATTTGAAAAAATTGAAAGAAGGAATGAATTCAAGAAACTGTGAAAAGTTTGATTACACATAGTTCGTAATTTATCCAACAAATTACCAAAACTATCCATTTTACATTATCAGATTGTCATTACTATCAAAATTAGCACTTTCTAATTTAAGAACTTTATGTAAACTCCAAATACCCAAAGATTCATTGTACAGGTTCGTAATAACATTTTATAGTTTAAAATTCATTAATGAAAAAGAACAAAAATATACATACGAATTTGCTGAAAAACCACCATAAACATTTTGAGAGATGCGGTTCAGATGAGATCCAATATAATGAAGAATAATAGACCTGCATATGTATAAGAAAATGGTGTTCAGTGTTAATTTAAACCTCTGAAACATGTTTGGATTTAAGATTTTAAACAATAAATATTAAAGAATAATTAAAAAAGTATTTGTCACCATCTTTGACAACTTTTAAAGCAGTTGACCTTTTTGCAAAATGAACAAATCTAAACTTCTGTTTGCCAACTGCCATTGAAATAATGCCCTGAGATGCTCTATTGATGTGTTCTCTGGAATATTGTTCATATAAAATGCCCTCACCTATGAAAAAAAAATGTTGTTATTTTCACATTTTAATGCATTAAATTTACATGGAACAAACAAAAGTTGACAATAATAAATGTGTATGTTTCTAAAAAACAATTCAACAATGTTGGGTTCAGGTGAAAAGTAAAAAATCTTAACATGTCAAAAGTCAGAATGGACGGATATCACTTTGCCATATAGAACTTAACAATAAGAAAAAAATGGCATAATAGATGTGTATAACTGTTTAATCTTTATTCATTAAAGTTTACCTGAACAAAACAAAATGATAAGGTGTTAAATAGCATGGTCATACTAAAATGATAAGGTGTTAAATAGCATGGTCATACTACACTTAATCCAGAAAACTATAGATGAGAATGAAATCATATCAACAGTGTAAATTTTATTTTTATGCAGTTTTAAAAGTAGTTGTTATTGACTGAAGCTAGTGCAATGGATGATAGAATATAACTAATCTTACCGGTTCTTTGAAGCATTTCATCAAACAGTTGATGTGCATCCTCAAATCTGCAAAGTTTGAACAACAAAAACAATCCAATCCTTCTTTAAGTAAGTACCTTTTTAAGTCACCAACATCTGAAAACAGCTGAACGAAATATATAGGAATATAGGATGCTAAACACTTGACAAATCTATTGAAGAACATACAGAAAAGGAAATCAAATGTATTTTTTTACACACTATTCAGATTTCTGAACAGAAGAATTAACCATAGCCACAATTCCACTTCAGAACTCTCTCCTATGATTTTCGTAAAAAAATGGAACACAAATTAGAAAACCCAACAATTTCCTATGAGCGCTGAGAAAGAAAAGACTTAGTTCGATCCAAATCTTGAAATCATCCAGAAATTAGGCGAGGATACCTGTTGATTATTTCAATGTCGAAAGTAGTCAGGAAATTGAGGAACAATGATGTTTTGTTTCATCCTCTCAATTTCTTACGACTCATCTTGAAGGGTCGCCACAGCAGCCTTTCAACCGGTAAGGAAAGTTCAACCGAACATCACCTCCAGCCACTGCGATCGGCAGCCAACGTCGTCGCACCACCACCAGCATAGTGTTGATATGTGTTGCTGGTTGTTGTTGGTTCCTTGTCAAAATCGGCTTTATAGGTCGTTCTTTTCCGGTAAGAAGCAGTGAAATAGGATAATGGCGGTGGGAGAGAGAATAACGGTGAGAGAGAGCCCATATGGGCGTCCGTCCGCTTTCTTTGCCATCGTGTTCAGCCATATTTGTGTACATCTAAAAACTGAAACTGAAGAAGAATCTATAATAGCAACTTATCTGATTAGAGGGGTAGGGCACCAATCGATAACTTCATCAGTAATTACAAATAATCGTTCATTGGTTGTCTCCTGCTTAATCAAAGACCACTGGATACACAATAAATAAGGGAGGGTTGTTACAGGTCGTGGATGAGAGTCGAGAAGCCACAACTGCACGACAAAGGCCTTGGCGATTTCTTCGTTTTCCTGTCTGATCTGTTTTTGCTCCACCGATTACGAATGGAATGGTCAGAAGCGGCGGAGCCGACCGTGGGGAAGGATCCGGAGGCAGTGACCAAAGTAGAGTTACGGTAACCCGATGAAGAACAGGTAGTAAAGGGCATCGTTGGAAGCGGGATCCTTTGGAAGAATGGTAGAAAAAGTCGAAAGAGAGAGACGATAAAGGATTCAATCGAGAGGCAAACAGGTGGAGATAGCAGAGGCGGTGGTGGTGTTCTCGAAGAGGCGGAGAAGAACACGTAGCAGAAGAGCCATGAATCACGTCCAAAATTGATGATATTTGGAAGAAAAAGATTGGTTGAGGGTGCGGTGATGGACCAACATACAACACGTCTTCAAAAATTCAATAAATAGAAACGTTTGAACACACATATATAATCAGAGGACCAAATTTGCTAATCTCTTAGGAAGTATACTGTAGCTAACGGAAGATAATTTTAATCTATAGTATAATTATCCATAGATCACATTTTAATAATTATCCATTCATATTCAAAAATTTCATGCATATGCATACATCACATTCGTATTTGTAATATCCATTCATAATTATCAGAATTCATCTACAAAAAAATAATGCATATTCTTATATGCGTAACCATAATTTTAATAATCATTCATGTCTTTCCGGTATGTATGTATATATGCATGTATTCGTTACTCCATATGTAAGTTGCATGCATATACACAAATGTTTATGTACATCAGTACATGTGTTTGTGTATATGTATGTACACAGTATACATAAATAAATAGGCAGACTATCTTAAACCTTGTCTTACAATGCCTTCCATATTTAGAAACAATATATAGTTGCGTCCTCATATATACCATGTCATGAATATTATTAATGACAATTAAAGCGACATACTCTTTTGATATATGGAAATCAGTCTTTAGAATATGCTGAGGAGGTTAAAGGTGAAGCACAAGAAAGTTTTAATGATGTCATTGAGAAAACGGACGAGGTCAGAGAGGAACCCACACATGAGTTCCATATTTTGGTAAGTAAATTCATAACTCTTTAACCTTTTGAGTTTTTAGTGCAACTTATCTTTGTGGTCAATATTAAATCCTTGTCGTTTTTGTAGGATACGCATGAGGATTTGGAATTGGACTCTACTACTAGCACCGAAAGCAATACCAAAATGGAATCAACAACAATTGAGGGGGAGGCTATTGCGATGGGATTACAGGTTTGTTTCTATGTTGATGTCAGTTTCAAAAATGTGGGAAAATGAATTATGTTTAATATCTGTGATTTATGGTCTTTAGTAATTTCAATGTTTATTTGCCTTTAGACCATAAAGAAGGATGATTTGGAGGAGATAAGCCAATTAGAATCCGGTAGTACATATAGAGTTGTTTATCATGGAATGTGGAAGGGTACGGATTTTGCAATTAAGAGAATTAAAGGCAGTTGCTTTGCTAGGAAGTCATCAGAAACGGAGCGTATGGTATGGATGTTCTTTTTCCTCTTTCGTTTCTTTCCTTTTGATATTGTAAGGTCAAATTGTTCTTTTTACCATGTTTGGTATGGTCAAATTGCTATGTGGTCATATTTGATATCTTTTTTCTTGCTGCAACTTTGAGTGATAATAATACGTCCATCTTTACAAAACAAATGCCTAATTCTGACGACAGAATGATTCTTTGTGTAAGTGTGACATCGTTATTGCTAGATTTTTGGATATAAAAGCACTTTAGAAATTTGAGAATGCTGATAACACTTTTAAATTGAATTAGTTGGGTGGTACTTATGAAATTTCAATTGGATAACACTTAGAAGAAATGAAAGAACAAAGAATGAGATTATTAAGAATATTTCGCTAGTACATTATGACCAAAATTGGTTAAATATATCTTTTATCTAAAACCTGTCACAAGACAATTTTATGTTTGAATACTGACATGAAACTGACACAAGGCATTTTCAAACTGTCTCTAAACTGTCACAGAACCGGTTTTAGACAAGGGTCAACACAAAAGTCAAATATGGATCAATTTTCTAATTTTCGAATCTCTTATGCATTTTTAACAAAGCAACATTACCCAAAGCTCGACCCCACCAGGGGATGCCCCCCCTCCCCTTGGACCCTGCTTCCAGGGGCGCTGCCCCTGGACCCCCATTCATTCAGGGGTTTTGCCCCTAAATGACAGTGTACTTTGAATCTTGACCAAAGTCAAACAAGTGTGCACTTCCTACCTTCCTTATTTTGTTTAATGTTTATCAAGATTATATTTGGTCAACACATTAATCCATTACACTTAAATATATATCTGTAATACAAATCACCAACAAATATCAAGAAATTCATGACACAATGTTAGAAAATGCTCTCACTGCCCCAATATATCAAATATGCGTCTGATCTTTAGTTTTGTGTTAAATTAAATATATGATTCAAACATTTATCTTATTTTCATATTAGATTTTCTTTCTTTTCTGTAAATTATATTGATATAAAGCCAAATATAACTCTATTTTTTCTTCTCATGTTTCTCACTTGTGTATTTTTCCAAGCAAATGATTGTTCATAACAAAATGCTCTTTTATCACATAACCCAATTAAGCATATATTTGTTTAGATGATTTGGGTAATCATAACAAAAAGAGAGGTACCAATATTGTAAACATAGATGTCATTTATTCATTTGTTTTGCAATTTGCTTAAAATTAACTGTTCCATTATTTGATGGTTGCTCCACTTGTTGTCCTCTAACCTTGACCATACTTCTATTTTGAGTAAATAGATTAAAGATTTCTGGAAGGAGGCCTTGGTTTTAAGTTCTTTGCACCACCCAAATGTTGTTACCTTCTATGGTATAGTTCGTGATGAGCCAGATGACTCTTTGACAACTATAACAGAGTACATGGTTGATGGATCTTTAAAGCAATTTTTAAAGAAAAAAGACAGGTACCTATTTTGTCAAATGCTTTGTGAAAATTTAAATTATATATTTTGAATGATTAAAAAACTCTTACGAACAGAACAATAGATCAACGTGAAAGACTTATCATAGCCATGGATACGGCTTCTGGAATGGATTATTTGCATGGAAAAAATGTCGTGCATTTCGACCTAAGGTGTGAGAATCTTCTTGTAAATATGAGAGATCCACATAGACCAATTTGCAAGGTATACATGTGGACTATCAACTATAGAGACAATACATTCATTTTGTTACATCCAAAAATGAAATTTTTTGCACTTTGCAGTACTTATTTCAGAACTAAAAGGGGTGCATTCATTCTTACATATGTTTCTTTTGTGAGCGTTCTAGATTGGAGATCTTCGCCTATCCAAGATAAAACGACACAATTTAGTGAATGGTGATAATCGTGGAACCGTGCAATGGATGGCACCTGAGCTTCTTAATAATGAAAGTCACTTGGTAACAGAAAAGGTATATTGCAATAATAACCTTTATGATCATTACTTTTCTTTGTACATATTTATCGTAATATCGTTTATCTTTGGCATTTTATTTCCAAAATTTAGGTTGATGTTTATTCGTTTGGGTTTGTCATGTGGGAATTGCTTACCGGAGATGAACCTTACAACAATATGCATCATAAGTCCATTATTGGTATGTTCATTAGTTATTTTATCACAATACATTTTTGAAAAATGATTTTTTTGTCAATGATAAAATGAAATGTTTACATTTTTATGGTGTATTTGGTTCGATAGAAGGAATCATTAAGAACACATTACGACCAGCAATACCAACTTGGTGTGATGCTGAATGGAAGTCATTAATGGAGAGTTGTTGGTCTTCTGATCCGCAAGAGAGACTGCCATTTTCAGAAATTGCTCAAAAACTAAGAACGATGGTTGTAGCAATGAATGTCAAATGATATTCTATTCCATAAATGAACCCTTCTTCACTTCTTTTATGCGTGCCAAAGGGTCATGTTATTTTTTGAACGAGGAATATGTATTAATTAAATGGGAAACTAGCAATTGCCTTGACTAAGCCCCAAAGAGCATTGTAGTGAAAAAAAGAAACATAAACTATTAGAAAGGTGAAATGCACAAAGTACACCAATCTAAACTAAGAAGCTTCACCCTCTTTATGATCCAATGAAATGTATTCACATTTATTTTCTCTATAATTTTGTGGTGCATTGGGGTGACATTGTTAAAAACTTTGTCATCCGTACCTTTCTAAATAAATCAACATACGGATATTAAAACTGCCTTAATTAATTTTTTCGTCACGAAAGATCTGTTGAGGAAAGCTAAGATGTGTTTTACCTATTTGTTGTGATGTGGTTCATTTGACAAGAAGAGGAGATCTCGTCCCATACAGATTAAGCAAAGTGCCAGTAGACAGTTAAAGAGACAATTAAGTGTTCAATTGTTTTCATTTTGTTGGAATGTGTGCAAAACCCTCAATTAGGGTTGCTTGTATAGATTGCATTATATACATATATATGTTATAGTAGGGTCCCTATATTGTATAAATATAATATAAACAATCAAGAATATATAAAGTATCTAACACACACACCTCCGTAGATTGAGTAGGGGTTCTCGAATGTTCAAACTATATATGAAATCAAGGAACATTTGTGTATAGGTAGACCCTTCGTGAACATATATGCATACTGATACATAGATAGAACATGCAAAACATGCACATGACCAAATGCATCACTCTCCCTAAAAATTTAAGTCTATTTCCACATTCTTGGTCCTCTGCTGATGAACTGGGTTAGATGCTTGATTCATGGCACTGCCGTTATCACAAAAGACAACATAGGCACTTGATAGCAGGAAAGATAACTCTAGAAGGAGATTTTGAAATCAAACAACTTCAACAACTATATTAGCCACCCTCAGTAGTCAACTTCGACACTAGATCAAGACACAACATGTTGTCGTTTTGAGGACCTGGAGACGAGATTATCGCCAAGATAAACATAAAATCGAGACGTAGACCGACAACTAGTAGGACTACATGCCTAATCAACATATGAATATGAGATCAAGCGATCAACGACTGACAGATGAAAGTGAATACCATGCAAAAGGTACCTTTGAGAAGATGAAGAATAAGTTTGAGAGCCAAGAAATGCGGTTTATATAGGTTATTCATAAAAAGGAAGGCTTGTTGATGGAATAAAATATATCTTGACAAGTAAAAGTAAGATATTGGAGGGCTCCTTCAAGGATTCGCTAGAGAGTCGGATTATATTCAGGCTCACCATCAGTAGGGATCTTCGTTTTAGTTTCAGCCCTAGTGTGGCAAGGATTGCATGTAACCATATTAGCACGTACAAAATCTCAAATGCAAAAGCAGTTTGAGAGAGTAAAATATTTGAGGCAATGTAAGAGGCAGCAACACCCGTAAAAAGAAAGATAGAGACCCTAGATAAAATATGGGACAATCAGACAATAGATGAGACATAATTGTAGATATGAGAGATAAGGAAAATGTATTAAGGATAATATGATCGACATATAGAAATCATGTACATAGTATTCGACCTACAATGAAAAGTGAAGTGAGAGCTATCAAATTTACTGTTAAGAAATCTAAGAGATGACATATAGACATCAACACATTGATACCATGCAGGAGGTACTTCTTGAGACCATAAACACCCGAATTCTAATTGAGCTTTTACATCCTATGTTTGGTGGTTTAAGTCCATGTAAAGGTAGAAGTAAGGACTGAAGTGAGAAGCACAAAAGAGAATTAATCACAAAGATCCTTCTGAGGCACGACGAACCTAGTAAGGGTGTGGGGGATCCCTACGGTTTGGATTAGACTTCGGTGTTGATCTTTCAACCTTGGAGAACAAGTTTCATTTATGCTATCCATAGTCCTATTGGCGGAACCCAAATATTTAGGCTGGCAACACTATAAATACATCTCATTTATAATAACCCGAATGTAATAAGTGATAGTGAGACGGAATTGTTAGTATAGCAAATACATAGATTGTATATACTATATATAGCATTGATTATCAATATGGAATCTTTTTTATTTATTTGTGTGTTTAGCTTTCTTAATCTAATCAACTAAATCACCTTAAATTTCCTTATGTTCTTGTATACTTGTTATTATCATCTCCATTATTGTGCTTCAGTTTTTCTGCAACGTCCCAAAAATTAAGACCAAAAATTTTAATTTTTAGACTAATAAAACCATTTTTCAAACATCTTCACATAACCATAATAGAATCAAAGTGTAATCAAAACATCAATATACATCAAAGTCAAAGAAAATGCAGAACAATGTGGTGTCTACGATGCGATCACCCCGAGCTCTTCCCTTTGGATCTAGAAGTACCTGAAACATAAACTAAAAATCGTAAGCACAAAGCTTAGCGAGTTCCCTAAAATACCACATACCATACATATGAACACATAATGGTCCCCGCCCGACATCGAGCCCTACTCGGAACAAATATGTCAATAAATAATGAACCCCACCCGGTATACATACAAAAACATAAACACATGCAAGAATCAAAAAGTTAAATAGCATACAAGATAGTCATCAGGCCCCGCCTGGTATACATATCAAAAATCGTACATCCAGAGTCATGCAGACAACTAGCATCCTAATCATAATAAACCATGAGGCAGCATTGGTGCCTACGACCCGATAAACACAATTAGGAAACTCACCTTAAGCTGCTGAATATCTCAGATAAAAGCTCGGACTGTTGATCAGGAAAAAGCCCACGCTAACCAATCAAATAAAAAAGAATCAATAAGTTGGGCCATAAACCAAAGCTATGAATCTTATTCGTTAGTCCAACTCCCATGGTAAAAGAGCATTTTACCCTTTCCTTACTTGGCCCAATAACCAAGGCCCAACCCAAAAACTCCAAAGACTAATACAGCCTAAAATCCAAAATGGTACCCAAAGCCCATTATGGGCCAATCCAAGAAGGCCCAATGTCCAACAATAGCCTAAAGTACAAAAACGATCCATAAAAGTTAAGGGTCCAAGCCCAATCAAAAAATAACCCAAAATAAACCAAGACCACACTCCTTGGACCTACTTACCAGTGTACGCTCGGCGTACCAGGCTCGTACGCCATGCATACGCGATCGATCCGGAAACGGGGCTCGCACCCAGTATACTCAGCATACCTAGGTGTATGCCCCACGTACTGGTCTGATTTCAAATTATTTGCCAAACGACTTAACCACTTAAGAACTTATCAGAAAACTGACCAAATAAAACCATATTATGCCCCTAACCCATAAAGTCGAAGACCTTAAGTCTTTTCATGGCTAAAAACACACCAAGGTCCAATTCTAGCATCTGAACACCATGAAGAGGAAGATCAACCTTGCATGGTCGAACAAAACCCATCAAGTTATCATTTTTTGTACAAGGGGACTCTGAAAATCCTAGATATATCATCTCAAGTTGTTGGAGTAGCCGATACTCCTAAACAAGGCTTGAAGGACCCAAAAATGCATAAACATGGTCCTATACTAGATCTAGCATAAGAAGTCATCAAGTTGAGACCTTTATACCTCAAATGGATTGCAAAGTTGATGATGGTTCTGGATCTACAAGCTCAAGCCATACTAAAATAACCTCCAAGTGTTCTTCTTCCTTCAAATCACCAAGAACAACACCAAAACTCACTTCCAAACTCAAAACTCACAAATGGCAATTAGGGTTTCGTTCTTAGGTTTTAAAGGAGTGGAGGCTGACCAAAAGATACCACCAAGGAAACATAAGTTGTTTAAATACAACACAAACCCTAAAAAATAGGGCTCCCCCCGAACCCCCACCCCTACCCCCTCCCCTTTCGGCACGCGCGCTTAGCGTACACCCTACGTACTCCCATGGATGCGTAACGTACGTGGGCGCCTACGCGACCATCTATCGAGCCAGTACGCCCAACATACTTGGATAGATACTAAAATGAAAATGTCACACCCCTGAACCGTGGAAAAAACAGCGGAAACGTCCGGGGATTGGTGACGTCATTCGTAGTATCATAACAATTGCATCATAGTAATCTAAGTAAACACAACCACTACATTGCATTTGAATATTTACATCTGTTTGAAAACATAGTTGTATACATCGAAATGAAACAAAAGTAAAAGACAAGACTCCAAAATGCTTCGTCTTCTCCAAAAACTGGCAAGGGTACCTGTCTATCGTTGTCCTGAGAATACAAGCGGTTTTGAAAACGTATCAGCGTACAGCTGGTGAGTTCATAAGCATATTTTTATAATGAAAACTAGTCACTGAATTTGCATAATTAATTCATTTTCATTATATGTAAAACATCGTATGTATCGAAAACCTGGTTACCACCAGTATGAAAAATGTAATTCGTTTGAAAACCCTGGCTACCACCAGTAGGTAAAGTACGTTCTGTTTGGCTGGTAAAATCCCTTATTTTCCCTTGATATAGGCGATAGTATCTTTGATGGTTTCTAAATCGTAAGGCATAAGTAGCATACTTATGTTATTAAAGCAATTATTTATGAAAGGTATATTATTCCGTAAAAGAGTCGTACATTTGGCGAGTTGTATGACCATACTTAAACTTGACACGACGTGAAACGGACGCCGAAATCCTTTATGACATTTGTCACCTATAGACCTGCCGGTCCGACTGTAGCTAGCAGCCAGGTGCGGGGTAGTCAGTCCCGTATAGAGCTATACACAAAGGCCACGCTTTCCCTCCAGGAAATTCTGGTTCATAAGGATAGTCCTCCACTTAGGTTATGTTGTAAGCGCCCAAGGACGTGTCTCCCAATTAAGTTGATGACATTACGAGTAATAATATATTTAAGTTTACTGATCGTCCAAATGAAAGTCCGGTGTATATTTTGTAAGGTAAAATAATTATACTAATATAATTATTTCTTGTTGTACTCTTGTAGAAATGTACGGCATAAACTAAATTGGTCATAGTTCACGTATTCATTCGTATACATAGCTGCTATCTGTAAAATTGATAATCAAATCCCCAAACTATACCTATTATAGTTTGATTGCAATATTAAGTTCGTGAATTATTAAGAAATTATGCAATTTAGTTTAGAAAAACGTCCCTTATGCTCCGCATAATACAAGAGGGATCAAGTATCTAAATGATTTGTGAAACCCGTTGATTGTACAAATTGCATAAGTTTGACTTGTTTAAAAACCTTTGTATTTGACTTGTATCCCCCCCTCCCACAAAAAAAAAAAACCGTTTAAAAATCATAAATGTGTAGGGTATGAACTCACTGTTGATGTATGAAAACGTCGACTGGAAACAAAGATCCTCGTGTTCTTGTACGTGGCACTTAACGAAATCATAATATCAAATAAATAAATATATGTATCTAAATTAGCGATTTCATTAGATAAAGTGTTAGAAAAACACTTGTGTTCGGTTGAGGAATGTTACCGGGACTTGATTGTATCGAGGAGAATGGTTTATAGCACTTCGAAAGGGTTTACGGCCGTGAAGAGGGGTTTATGGACGACAGGCAGTTTACGGCCATGAATAGGGTTTACGGACGTAAACTGAGTTCACGGCCTTTGAAGATATGGTGAGTTTACGGCCTTTGAAGATTTGAAGGGTTTACAGCCTTTGAAGATTTGAAGGGTTTATGGCCATAAACTCATGAACAAATTTGCTCGATTTTGACGAAAACGTGCTTCGGATGCTTTCAAACGGCCCCAAATGACGATTTTAGGTGTTTTTCAGAAGAAAGGAAGGGGTTTGGGTGTTTACGGTCAAGAAAGTTAGAGAGAGAAAGAGGGTGTTTTCGGCCAAGAAGTTTCAAATGAGGGTGGGGGTCCTTTATTTATAGGTTGGACGTTTGGTCGGTGGTGGGGTCCACATGGCACCGACCGTAAACGAGTTTACGGTCGTACACAAGTTTACGGCCGTAAACTCGTCCTGGCCATGAACTCAGTGTTTTTGAGTGAAGTTTCGAGTTTTTCGCATGATTTCCGATTTATTCCGACTTGTATAAAGTACATATTATTCATTTAAAAACGTAAAGCCTTTCTCAAACCAAGAAATTTGACGGAATTTAATAAAACCCAAATTTTATTAACGGAAATCGGGTAAAGATAACGAAAAAAGTTTCGGGTTGTCACATCATCCCCCCGTTAGAGGGAATTTCTTCCTGAAATTCGAGTGTAGAACACAAATCATGGGTTTGGAAAGAGATGCGGATACTTCTGTTTCATCTAATCTTCTCGATCCCAAGTGAATTCAGGTCCCCGCTTGGCATTCCAGCGAACCTTCACTATCAGGATGCGACTGTGTTTCGTTCGTTTGATCTCTCTGTCCATGATTTCGACCGGTTCTTCCACGATGTTGAGATTCTCATTGATTTCAATCACATCCGGAGGGATTATAAGGGTCTCCTCAGATAAACACTTTTTAAGGTTCGAGACGTGGAAGACGGGATAAATGTTTCTAAGCTCTTGTGGTAGAGGAAGTTTGTATGCTACGGGACCGATCCTAGCAAGGATCTCGAATGATCCTATGTATCTCGGATTCAGCTTTCCACGCTTTCCAAAGCATACCAAGCCTTTCCAGGGTGAGACCTTCAGCAGAACACGGTGTCCAACCTGGAACTCCAAAGGTTTTCGTCGTTTATCGGCATAGCTCTTTTGTCTGTCCTGTGAGGCTTTCATTCGTTCTCAGATTCGTACGATCTTTTTAGTGGTTTCACAGATAATCTCTAGACCAGTTAGAGTGTTGTCAGGGACTTGCCCTTTGGCTAGCTGTGTGTCGCCCACCTCAGCCCAACACAGAGGGGATCTACACTTGCGGTCATAGAGAGCTTCGAACGGTGCGGCCTTGATGCTGGTATGATAATTTTTGTTGTAGGAAAACTCAACCAAAGGTAAATAGGTGTCCCATGACTTACCAAAGTCTATGACACATGCTCTCAGCATGTCTTCCAAGGTCTGATTGGTTCTCTCACTCTGCCCATCTGTCTGAGGATGGCAAGCTGTACTCATGTCCAGCTTTGTTCCAAGAGCTTTCTGCAGGGACTACCACAATCTCGAGGTCAACCTGCTATCTCGATCGGAGATAATGGACACAGGCACACCGTGCAGTCGAACTATTTTGTGAATGTAGATCCGCATGAGCTGTTCCATCTTGAATGTTTCTTTGATTGGTAGGAAGTGAGCGGATTTTGTCAATCGGTCGACTATTACCCAGATGGTATCGTACCCACTAGGAGATTTGGGTAACATTGTGATGAAATCCATAGTAATCCTCTCCCACTTCCATTCAGGTATCTCTGGCTGCTGAAGCAAACCTGAGGGCTTCTGATATTCGACCTTCATCTTGGCGCAAGTAACACACTTGCTCACGAAGGTAGCAATCTCCGCTTTCATGTTTGGCCACCAGTATAGTTTCTTGAGATTAAGGTACATCTTGTCCGATCCTGGATGAATGGAGTATCTGGTTTTGTGAGCTTCGTTCATGACAACCTCCCTGAAACCGCCGTACCTCGGTTCCAGATTCGGTTCATGAAATAGTAAACTCCGTCTCCCTTGACCTCTAAGTTCTTTTCCATTCCCCTCGAGGCTTCATCCGGCATGTTTTCTAGTTTTAAGGCTTCTAGCTGAGCCTCTCTGATTTGTGCGGATAAGTGGGAATGGATGGTCATTGTTAGTGCCTTCACTCTACGACCTGAGCATTCCCTCTGGCTAAGGGCATCTGCCACCACATTGGCCTTACCGGGATGGTAGCATTTTTCGCACTCGTAATCGCTGAGTAGCTCTACCCATCGCCATTGTCTCATGTTCAGCTCCTTCTAATCGAAGATGTGCTGCAGGCTTTTATGGTCAGTGAAGATAGTGCACTTGGTTCCATAGAGATAAAGTCTCCATATCTTCAAAGAGAAGACCACTGCTCCCAATTCCAGATCGTGAGTTGTATAGTTGACTTCGTGTGCTTTCAACTGTCTCGAGGCATAAGCAATAACTCTTCCTCACTGCATGAGCACACAGCCTAGGCCCTGATTGGATGCGTCACAGTAGACAACGAAGTCCTCCGTCCCTTTGGGCAGAGACAGGATAGGTGCGCTGCATAGGGCCTACTTCACTGTTTGGAACACCGTGTCTTGTCTTTCACTCCAACAAAAGGGTGCACCTTTTTGACTCAGAGTGGTTAAGGGTCTAGCAATTCTGGAGAAATTTTGAATAAACCTGCGATAATAGCTAGCGAGACCCAGGAATCGATGGATTTCTGTAGGCGTCTTCGGTGCTAACCAATTCTCAATCGCCTTAATCTTGGAAGGGTCCACGTGTATGCCTTCATCGCTTACCACGTGACCTAGGAAAGTTACTTTTCGAATCCAGAATTCACACTTGGAGAATTTTGCGTACAACTTCTCCGCCCTTAGAGTTTCCAGTACAAACCTCAAGTGTTGTCTGTGATCTTCCCCGCTCCTGGAATAGACAAGTATATCATCGATGAACACGATTACAAACTTGTCTAGGAAAGAACGGCACACCCGATTCATCAGATCCATGAATACCCCCGGTGCATTGGTTAGACCAAAGGGCATTACTACGAATTCGTAGTGACCATATCGGGTCCGAAATGTTGTCTTGGGAACATCACTCTCGTGGACTCTTAGTTGATGGTACCCTGATCTTAGGTCTATCTTTGAAAAGTAGTTGGCTCCTTAAAGTTATCGAAGAGGTCGTCGATTTGGGGAATGCGATAACGATTTTTTATAGTGAGCTTGTTCGGTTCTCGATAATCAATGCACATCCGAAAGGATCCATCCTTCTTTTTCACGAACAAGATCGGGGCTCCCCAGGGCGAGGAACTCGGTCTTATGAATACTTTGCCGAGCAGTTCATTGAGCTGGCTGGATGACTCCTGCATTTTAGCCGGCGCTATATGATATGGGGATTTAGCTACGGGGGTAGCTCTAGGGATTAATTCAATGCAAAATTCGACTTAGCACTTGGGAGGGATTCCCGGGAGCTCTTTGGGAAAGACATCAGGAAAACTACAGACTTTGGGGATACTCTCGAGGTCTTTAATTTCCTATTTCTCGTTAATCACATGGGTTAGGAATGTATGGCACTCCTTTTGTAGAAATTTTTGGGCTTTGGTGCATGAAATGATACAGAGGTTTGAGCTGAGCTTATCACCATAGATCATGAGGGTTTCACCTGAGGAAAGATTGAGACTAATAGCTTTTTCGTAGCAAAGGATATCAGCACGATTGGGGATCAACCAATCCATGTCGATGATAACATCGAAACTCTTTATGGAAACAGGCATAAGGTCGATGGAAAAGGAATGGTTGTTCAAGCTAAGAGTACAGCCGATGAATATGTCGTTAGTGCCCTCTTTCTTTCCATTAGCCATCTTGACAGTAAATGTTTCGGTTAAAGGTTGGGGTTTATGTTTAAGAAGATGCTTGAATGCATGACTAACAAAACTTCTCTCTGCACCAGAATCAAAAAGAATGCATGCGTAAGAGTTGTCAAGGAGGAACGTACCCATAAAAACTGTGGGGTCTGCAACTGCTTCCTCCTGACCCATTGCTAATACTCTCCCAGTGTTGCAAACGTTTGTTGCCTTGGGGCAATTTCTCTTGTAGTGCCCGACTTCTCCACAACCATAGCAGGCTAGACCGAGACCCGCCCCAGACGCCTGATTGGTTGGCTGGACTTGTGTCTTGCAACCTCGAGCTGTGTGACCCTTCTTGCCACAGTTGTTGCAGAGCATTTCGCAGCATGGGCCGGGATTATGATGGTAATTGCACTTGTCACAATGAGTAAGGGTACCAGCATATCCACTGGTAGATGCTTGAGTGGCAGGAGTAGTAGCAGCGTGAACTGCCACCGTTTGTTGTTTCTTTGAGGGCTCTTGTGAAGGCTGGACCTTTCGCTGCTTCCACAACTTTCTTTTCCCACCACTCACCTTTTTTGGTTCGAGAGCAGCTACTGCTGCATCGAGATCAACTCTGTGATCTATGAGAGTCTACGCTAGGCACTTGGCGCTGTCAAAAGTGGTTGGCCTAGCGGCCAAGACCTTTCCTTGCGTTAGGGGCGTCAATCCCGAAATGTACCTTTCTATTTTCGTGTTTTCCGGGGTGACCATTCCTAGACAGAGAAGTGACAGATCACATCATCTAGCTGTGTAGGAAGCAATGTCGGAACCCTTCATTTTCAATTGCCATAGCTCGTGCTCTAGTTTCTCAATCTCGCCCCTTCGGAAGTATTCAGCAAGCATGAGCTCTTTCATGCTCTCGCAACCCATAGCATTTGCTACTGGTAGAGTTAGGTATTTGACACGACCATTCCACCAGGTCAGTGCCCTGTTGGTGAAAGTGCAAGCGGCGAATTTCACTTTGTTGGTTTCGGAACGTGAACAAATTTCGAAGATGGATTCGATCTTTTCGAACCATCGAGTTAGGGCAATAACACCTCCATTGTCGTCGAAAGATGTGGGTTTTGCGATCATGAAGTCTTTATAGGAGCACTCCTTCTGGTGTCCCTGACTACCTTCATGATTTTGGGGATGAGTACCACATCCCGGCCTGCTAGATCCGCCAGGATTAATCTGTGACATCGTGGCAGCCACATCGGCAGTAACTGTTTCCTGGAACATAGCATGATCGAACTGAGGCGGTAGAGAGAGAAAGAGGTTATTTTCGGCCAAGAAGGTTCAAATGAGGGTGAGGGTCCTATATTTATAAGCTAGGGGTGTGGTCGGTGGTGGGGTCCACTTGGCACCGACGGTAAACGAGTTTACGGTCGTACACGAGTTTACGGCCATAAACTCGTCCTGGCTGTGAACTCGGTGTTTTCGAGTGAAGTTTTGAGTTTTTCGCGTGATTTCCGGTTTATTCCAACTTGTATAAAGTACATATTAATGATTTAAAAACGTAAAGTCTTTCTCCAACCAAGAAATTTGACGGAATTTAATAAAATCCAAATTTTATTAATGAAAATCGGGTAAAGATAACGGAAAAAGTTTCAGGTTGTCACAGAAAAGAACTCACAATAAGGGTTAAGAAGGAACATACAACTAAATCTCGAATGTTACAATTATCCCCCAATTGAATCAGACTTCGTCCTCGAAGTCTGCTTCCACAAGTAACTCAGGGTAGTGCTTTCTCATCTCATCTTCTGGCTCCCACATCTATTCAGATCCCTTATGGTTCTGCCACTGAACTTTCAGAAACTCAAAAACCTTTTTCCTAAAGGTTTTCGTCTTCCTGTCATGAATCACCACTGGTCTCTCGATATAGTTCAGGCGATCATCCACCTGAATATCCTCCAATGGAACCACTGCAGAATCACCCACCAAACACTTTCGTAACTAAGAGACGTGAAACGTGTTATGGATCTGACTAAGCTCCTCGGGAAGATCCAAGCGATAAGCAACAGGGACCACCCATGCCAAAAACCTGAATGGACCGATATACCTTGGGCCCAACTTGCCCTTCTTTATGAATCGGATGACACCTTTCCAAGGTAACACGTTCAGGAGAACCATATCCCCAACCTGGAACTCTAGATCTGATCGGCGCTTGTCAGCATAGCTTTTCTGCCAACTTTGTGCTATCTGAAGCCTACCCTGAACCTGTTGAGTCAAATCAGTAGTCTTGAGTACCACCTCAGTACTCCCTACGAACTGCTGACCACGAAATCACCCCAACATATCGGGTTCTTGCATTTCCTCCCATAGAGCATCTCAAAAGGAGGTCAATCGATGTTGGCGTGATAACAATTGTTATACGAAAACTCCGGCAAAGGGAGATACGTATCCCAACTCCCACCAAAATCCAATAGACATGCCCAAAACATATCCTCTAAGGTCTGGATAGTCCGATCACTCTGTTCGTCAGTCTGTGGGTGGAAATTCGTGTTAAAGTGCAGATAAGTACCCAACTCCTGATGGAAGCACTACCAAAACCTGGAAGTAAACGGGACATCCCTGTCTAAAACCACTGAAACTGGCACCCATGCCATTCCACAACCTCCCTAATGTAAATGTCGGCCAACTTCTCTGTAGAGATACTCTCCTGAATCGGAATAAAATACGCGCTCTTGGTCAAACGATCCACGATGACCCAAATCGAATCTACTATGTGCATTGTACGAGGCAACTTCGTAATGAAATCCATGGTGATCTCTTCCCATTGCCACACGGGAATGTCTAACGGTTGCATCTTGTTGTGAGCTCGTTGATGCCCGACCTTGACTTTCCTACAAGTTAAGAACCTTTGTACATACCAAACTACATCCCGATTCATACATGGCCACCAATAATTAGGACGGAGATCTCTATACATCTTTGTCGCCCCAGGATGAATGGAGAAACTTGATTTGTGTGCCTCTTCTGTCAAAAACCGACGTGCACCGCCCCAATAAGGAACCCATACCCTTCGATGGAGATTCATGAACCCCCGGCTATCATAATCGAAGGCAGCCACCTGACCGACTATGCACTCACTCCTCCGGTGCTCTTCCTTCTTAGCCTCAACATAAGCCTCTCTAATCTGCTCTAAGAGTGGAATAATCACTGTCATCCTCAAACAAATATCTCTAATCAAAGTTGTGACCGTCTTGCGACTCAGAGCATCGACCACCACATTGGCCTTTCCCAGATGGTAAAGAATCTCATAATCATAATCATTCACCACATCCAACCACCGACGCTGACTCATGTTCTTATTCGGATGATCCATCAAATACCTCAGGCTCTTGTGATCCGTGTAAATCATATAATGGAGTTAGAGGAACCGCTATCTTGGAGAGATCCTGAATGAGCCTCCGGTAGTAGCCTGCCAACTCAAGGAAACTCCGAATCTTAGATGGAAACCTTAGAACCTACCATCTCATCATGGCCTCGTCTTTGGCTGGATCAACGGGAATATTGTTCTGGTTGAAAAGGTCCCCCAGAAACTACACCTCACGCAACCAAAACTCACACTTGGAGAACTCTGCATATAGTCTCTCCCTCCTCAGAGTCTCTAATACCTCCCCCAAGTCCTCTTCATGCAGCTCCTCGGTCTTGGAATAAAACAGGATGTCATCAATGAATACAATGACATACTGATCCAACGTCGGCTTGCATACGCTGTTCATGAGGTCCATGAAAGCGGCTGGAGCATTGGTGAGCCCAAAGGGCATCCCCACGAACTCGTAATGACCATAACAAGTCTGTAAGGCCGTCTTCTACACATCATCCTCTCTGACACTCATATAATGTTAACCCGAACGTAGATCACTCTTGGAAAACCAAGATGCACCATGAAGATGGTCAAACAAATCATCAATCATCGGAATCGGATGACGATTCTTCATCACGGGGCACGGGACCCGATTGCTAGCAGCGGGTGGTGGGTAGATGTCCCCAATGCCTTTCGCACCATTCATTGTCCCGAGGGGGACAAGGCCCGACATGCTTCCTACCTTCTGCAGGACAGGGTGCGTGATTAGTGGGAGGAGGTTGGACGAACTATTGGAGATGATGCCGCTATTGATGCGGTGACTTGGAGTGATTTCTCGGCCAGGTTTTGCACCGGTGATCGAGGTGCAATAGCTTGCGAGGGAGTTCCAGGATCTCCAACAGACTACTGAGATGGTGGCCGAGATCACCACTATGTTTAGGGAGAGGGTCGTTCTTGTTCCGCGGTACGTGGAGGGTGAGGAGATGAAAAAGGCCAGATACCATGAGATGTTGCGGAGTAATATCCACCAGTTTGTGAGCCGATCCAACTGCAAGATGTTGGAAGATATGATTGTTAGGGATGCAGAGAGGGAGCTAGATTTAGAGATGGAGAGGAAGAGGAAACTAGAGGGGGTTCAGACAGGGAGTTCGGGAAAAAAGCCTAAGGTATCGTATCACAGATCGAGGAGCCAGCAGGCCCGCAACCACTGTGCCAAGTGCGGCAAGATGCACGAGGGCGGCATGTAGGGCGGGTAGTTTGGGCTGCTTTAAGTGCGGCCGAACTGGTCATGTCAGTAGGGACTGTACTGCTACCACCACCACCACGACAATATATGATCTGATTTTCTTTTAGTGCAATCTAAGGGGCCACAAGAGGTCCCAGTGTCCGAGTTTAGCAGCAGTAGGACAGGTGGCGGCACCCGCTCCTACGACATTGAGGATTATCGAAAACCGTCAGGGTCGGGTGGAGGCGCCTATGGGTAAGAGCTGGGCCTTCCAGCTGACAACAGATTAGGCATGTGCAGCTCCCGATGTTGTGACGGGTATGTATCTTCTCCTTATGTCTTCATTTATATTGATTTATTGCTTAAGTTTATGTGTTTAATTATAGGATCGTTCAATGTGAATAGTATATCTGCTCTGGTATTATTCGATTTAGGGGCTACCCGATCCTTTGTATCACTCGTGCTCAGCAAGCAATTTATGGGAGCTCCAGGAGAGTTGGACTGTCCACTTGATGTAGAGATAGCGGATAATAGGACTCTTAGGGTTGCGAGGTTTCATCGGGGATGACACTGCGGTTGTTCGATGATCAGTTTTCCATGGTTTAGTCCCTATTCCCCTGTGAGGGAATAAGGTTATTGTGGGTATGGATTGGTTGAGCCCCAACGGGGCAGTGATTGACTGTGAGCAGCAGCTAGTGCGAGTTCGGACCCCAAGTGGAGGAGGGTTGCTGATTCAGGGCGAGAGGCCGCAACAAGGGTCGACTTTGTGTTCAGCAGCGAGAGCTAGGCGCTACCTTCATCAAGGTTGCACAGGTTATGTCGCCTATGTTATGGACACCCGGGATACGGGTAAGGCGACCGTGGATGATGTACAGATTGTACGGGAGTATACGGACGTGTTCCAAGAGGATTTTCCTGGGATACCTCCGGAGAGACAGGTAGAGTTCAGGATTGACCTAGTTCCTGGTGCGGCTCCAATAGCCAAGGCACCATATCCATGTTGGGTCCTCCCGAGATGCAGGATTTGTCTACACTACTGCAGGAGTTGTTAGACAAGGGATTCATCAGGCCGAGCTGTTTGCCATGGGGAGCCCCGATTCTGTTTGTGAAGAAGAAGGGCGGGTCACATTGGATATGTATAGCTTACCGGGAGTTGAATACGGTAATGAGGAAGAACCGTTATCCCCTCCCGAGGATTAACGAATTATATCACCATCTTCAAGGTGCATCTTGGTTCTCCTAGATTGATCTGCGATCGGGTTATCACCAGATGTGAGTCAGGGACGACGATGTGCATAACACAACCTTTTGGACTCGTTATGGTCACTATGAGTTCATGGTGATGCCTTTCGGGCTCACCAATGTTCCTACAGTATTCATGGATCTCATGAACCGCATGTGCATACTCATGTTGGACCGGTCTGTGATAGTCTTCATCGATGATATCTTGGTTTACACCAAGACTCAAGAGCAGCATGAGGAGTACCCGAGGGAGGTGCTGGAGAAACTAAGGAGGGAGAGACTTTTCACGAGGAGCTGTTTCTAGGGCGCCTTGTCAACCAGAAGGGTATTCTGGTCGATCTGGCCAATGTAGAGGTTGTGATGCAGTGGGAGGTTCCGAGGTCTTCATCCGAGATTCAAAGTTTTCTTAGTCTGGCAGGTTACTATCGGAGATTCATCCAGGATTTCTCCAAGATTGTTGTTCCATTGACCCGACTGACCAAGCAGTCGGTGACTTTCCACTGGGGACCTGAGCAGAAGACAACTTTCGAGACTCTCAGACAGTGGTTGTGCGAGGCACCAATTCTAACTTTGCCGGACGGCGTCGAAAATTTCATGGTTTACTATGACGCTTTGATCATGGGCAGCTGGGCCGCGTGATTGCGTACACGTCGAGGAAGCTGAAGCTTCATGAGGCGAACTATCTGACGCATGATCTGGAGTTAGGGGTTGTGGTTTTCGCCCTCAAGATTTGGAGACACTACCTATATGGGGTTCGTTGTACCATTTACACAGACCACAAGAGCCTGAGGTATTTGATGGACCAGTCGAATCTGAACATTAGGCAGTTTCGTTGGTTAGATGTGGTGAATGACTATGATTGTGAGATCCTCTACCACCCGGGGAAGGCCAATGTAGTGGCCGATGCTCTTAGCCGTAAGGCGGTTGCAGCTATGATTTGGGATATATGCCTGAGGATGACAGTGATTACTCCATTTTCTTAACGGATTCAGGAGGCTCAGGTCGACGGTATGAAGGAGGAGTGTCGGAAGTGTGAGCGGATGATAGGGCAGGTGGCTTCATTCGATTATGATAGTCGTGGGTTGTTGACCCTGCATCATAGGGTATGGGTTCCTTACTGGGGCGGTGTACGCCAAGTTCTGATGAATGAGGCTCATAAGTCAAGATTCTCCATTCATCCCGAGGCGACGAAGATGTATCGGGATCTTCGCCCTGATTATTAGTCGCCCTACATGAAGCGGGACATAGCCTGGTATGTGGAGCGGTGCTTGACTTGCAGGAAAGTCAAGGCCGAGCTCCAGCGACCTCACTTCAAGATGCAACCATTGGATATCCCCGTGTGGAAATGGAAAGACATCACTATGGATTCCATCACAAAGCTTCCCAGGACCGCACGTGGAGTGGATTCTATTTGGGTCATCGTGGATCGGTTGACCAAGAGTGAAGATTTCATCCCGATCCAGGAGAGTATATCAGCTGAGAAGCTAACCGAGATCTATGTCCGCGAGGTAGTGGCATGCCATGGAGTGCCGGTTTCAGTTGTGTCAGACTGAGATGTCCGCTTCACTTCCAGATTTGGAAGCGGTTCCATGAAGAGATGGGTACTCGTCTTCACTTCAGTATAACTTTTCACCGTCAGATGGATGGGCAGAGTGAGAGGACAATTCATAATCTGGAGGATATGCTACGTGCATGCGTGTTGGATTTTGGTGGGAGTTGGCATATGTATATTTCGTTAGCGGAATTTTCGTATAAACACAGTTATCACGCTATCATAGATCTACCTCCCTTCGAGATGCTCTATGGGAGGAAGTGTAGGACCCCAATTTGGTGGGGGTGAGGTCAGTCAAAGAGTCATGGGGAGTACTGAGGTGGTACTCAAGACTACTGAGATGATACAACAGGTTCGGAGCAGGCTCCAGACAACACAGAGTCGACAGAAGAGTTAAGCCAACAAGCGCCGATCGGATTTAGAGTCCCAAGTGGGAGATATGGTTCTCCTAAAGGTGTCACCTTGGAAAGGTGTCATCTGGTTCAGGAAGCGGGGCAAGCCGTTTCCCAGGTAAATCGGTCCGTTCAAGGTTATGGCTCGGGTGGTCCTGGTTGCATATCGACTGGATCCGCCAGTCGAGCTTAGTCAGATCCACAACACCATTCATGTCTCTCAGCTGTGGAAGTGCTTAGTGGACGATTCCGCAGTTGTGCCTTTAGAGGATGTTCAGGTGGATGACTGCCATAACTACATTGAGAAACCAGTGGCAATCTTAGACCGAAAGACGAAAACCTTGAGGAACAAGGTTGTGCAATTAGTGAAGGTGCAGTGGCTACACCGCAAGGGGTCAGAGTGGACATGGGAGCCCGAGGAGGAGATGAGGGAGCATTATCCAAGATTATTCGAGACATAATACTACGAGGACGAAGTTTGAGACAAGTAGAGGAGAATTGTAACAGCTGGTTCCTGGTATGTATTTAAAATCATAATTTATTCACTTTTGATGAGAAAATCGACGAGTTGGGAGCCCCAGACTCTTCGAATAGAGATGATTTGGGACGCGGGTTAAAAATCCTACTCGACGAGTTGGGAGGCCTCAACTTGATGAGTAGGCTGGCAGAAATGAAACCCTAACTTTCAGGGTTTTGTACCCTATTTAAAGGCCTTAATGTTTCATTGTGGCCTCCATCATCGTTCCCTCTGTCCAGTAAAACCCCAATTCATGCTTTCTATCATTTCTGGACTACGGTCGGATGTTGGGTGATTCCTGAGGAATTTTTGTATGTTTGATGTCTTCGTGATTCTTGCATGTGTCTATATTTGTATGTTTTTGGATTATGGTCCGACGTCGGGCAATGCCCGAGGAATGTTAGTATGCTTCCGGATTTCGGTCCGATGTCGGGTGGGGCCCGAGGAATGTTTATATGTTTATGTTATGATAATATTTTATGTGTATTTGTTGTTATGCTATTATGTATACCGAGCTTTGCTTGATGTCGGGCGGGGCCCAATGCCGGACTATGTCTGATGTCGGGCGGGGCCCACGATATGTTTAAGTGTGATTACGTGCTTATGTATATGGTATGTGGTAGTTTGGGGAGACTCACTAAGCTTCGTGATTACAGTTTTCATTTTTGGTTTCAAGTACTTTTGGTAGCAAAGGGAAGAGCTCGGAATGACTGCAGTGCACACACCACGGAGTTTTAGCCTAGGATGTTTACTCTGATATATTGACATATGTATTTTGATATGGATACTCTGATCATGATGTTTTGAGATATTATGACTTATGTTTTTAACGGATGTTTTGATAACTATGGTTTTATTTAATGATTTAAAATGAAATTTTTGGTCATAATTTTTGGGATGTTTCAGTATGAGGTATTTTGGGGGAAACTCACTAAGCTTCGTGCTTACCCAGTTGTTTATTGTTTTAGGTATCATCGGTTATCGGAAAGGCGAAGGTGTGACTATACACATTCATCAACATCAATGAAGACTCTGTGTTTTAAATAATTACTCTGATTTTACTAAATGTATCTGAATTAAATGTTTTCTTCATAATGGATTTATAATTGGGAAGATTTACTCAAAATAAAAATGAAAATTTTTGGTTGTGAAATGGGACGTTACATTTAACCTCAATCGACAAACTACAATCAATTCATAACAATCTTAATTCACTACTTACTTCGAAAAGTATGAACGAATGTGGAAATTTTAAATAATATTTAAATTACTCAGTGAAGTAAAAGATGCAAAGTGAAACATAATAATAAATTAATTAACTATGGCATCATAACTATTGATTATACATAAATGCTTATTATTTAATCACCATAAAAATTACAAATTTATTCATTGTAAGATGCTTCGAGTAATCAACTAATCCACTTGAACTAAATAACATTAGGCATGCCTATGTTCTAAACATGCATATTATGCATCTCGATGGTCCTTCCTTTGTGAACATATCAACTGGACATTACTCCAATGATGCTCATTTAATAATTCCAAATTTTTCTCCTTATTTGAGATGTAGTCGAATTTCATCTTTACATGCACTATCCTCCTGTAATATCAAGGTTCTAAAGTCATAGATATTGAGCCTTCGATATTAAAGAATGTTCCACTGAAAATTGTTACTCAGAACAATTCCAATTGTTATGAAGTCTCAAATTCAAGTTACACTCTTTGAACACTTCTTTGCATTAAATTTTCCAACTCAGATGTAGATTTCGCAAACATCTCCCATTATGGAAACATTTCAATATTATCATATGACCATTGATTCGGAACAAGAATCATCTCAATCAAAAACGTGACACTATGGTCCTTTCCAAATAATGTCATACTTCTAACTATCCACAAGCAACCAATCTTTTCTAAAACCTCATAATGCTCTTAACAGTTTGTTTAATAACTCTAGTCACATGAAATTATAGTCCATTTCACATAATGCTAAAAGCATTTAAAAAATAGAATAATCGAATATTATAGCATATGTAAGCAATCCTATATCTTAAGCATATTGGACTCGACTCAATATTACAAGGGTCCAATATCTGTCCAATTCCTTGCTATAATATTTCTATAGATAGAATATCCAATGTTGAAACAATTCAACATGCAATTCATATATGCCTTTGACTAAGTTTTATTAAACTATACAATCTAAATCTTTAGATTCGTAACGAAATATGAGTGCCCTCTCCCTTAAGTCCATTTTAGTGAAACTTTTTTTAAACTTTTCAATTTGAAACATGTAATAACATCATAACAATTTTGCTCCCATTAGCTTTAACATGTACCCAGAAATCAAATGGACTTCTAGAAATCAATACCCTTTCACTTTCTCATGGAAGTGCAAATTCCTATTTTGTGATGCTTCGTCAAGCCTCTAATTAGGCTTCTTAAGCTTATGCACATTATCCGGATAGTGTATATGTTGAAACTCTTTCAAGACATGATAAACATATCTCTTGAAAGCTTAAACAATTCCTTGTCATTCCTCACAATTTGAAATATGAAGAGGGATGATGTAATGATATTGTGAATTTGACAATGCAATTTACACAACTAAATTCCATACAGATCAGATCTTCAAAATCTATTAGCAAAAGTATTTTCTTATAACCATATTCATGAATTATAGCGAAACCTTTTGCCATTTAGATTTCAAGGTGCATACATTCCTATCCATGTGAATATTTAAATTCCAACCTACAATCATAAGACAATGTTTAGGAAAAAACAAAATCATATTTAGTTCTCCTTCGTGGATCGAACGTCGTTTAATCAAAATTTCTTGCCATATGGAACCTCAAAAGGCGTACCAATGCTTCCATGTTGTTAGCAGCTCACCCATATTGATCATTTTACTTTCACTGACCAACGTGCTTAGCCTTTTGGAGTTAAGTGAAGAACATAAAACTCATAGGTGTTGCCAACTCAACTACAAGTGCACAAAAATTAGATTGTGTCAATAAACACAATAGGTTATCAACCTCAGGTCGCGTGCTATGATAACTAAAAGGATCATTGTCAATTGATTCGTGAAACATTCAAGATCAATACGACTCCCACTGACTTCCTTATATATAATTTTTCTCTCAAGAAACATTCCTTGACGTGCTAAAACCAATATTCAAAAGATCGTGCAGATTTCCGACAAGAAAACACTTCATAGAATAGGTCTCAGTTTATCTTTTGTTTCTTGATCAACAAAAACATTAAAACTCCAACTTT
This sequence comes from Lactuca sativa, assembly GCF_002870075.4. Classification (NCBI taxonomy): domain Eukaryota; kingdom Viridiplantae; phylum Streptophyta; class Magnoliopsida; order Asterales; family Asteraceae; genus Lactuca; species Lactuca sativa. The sequence goes on along the minus strand of NC_056623.2, from coordinate 160,951,981 downwards.
AAATGTACTAGAGTAAGGAAATCATTCTTTACTCCACATATTATGAGGTGTTATCATCCTTCTTATTTTGGAATGAAATTCAAGAAACAATTCATAGTTACTAGAGCATAGCTCTAAAACTAGATTTGGAATGAAGCATGACTCATCTATGATCGAACCGTTTTGAATAATGTTCGATTCCTCTTCTTAATCATACAATTGCATTAAGATGTTCTTTGAGGATTATTTATGATACAATTCCACAATTACTAAGATGATCATAAAAACATAATAGTAAAGCACTCTCCTTTCTTTTCAGATTGGAGAATGTTTTATCTTTCTGCCTAAAAGATTCTTCCATTCGTTCTGTTATTCATGAACTTTTCAAAAGTATTATAATTCTGTTTAATCTTATAAACAAAACCATATTTACTAAAATAACAGTAAATCATGAAGAATAGAGTTATCGTCCCTTATGGTGGATCTAAAAAGTCCATATAAATATGTACTAGATCCATTAGTCCTTCATTTTCCTCACATGAATGTGTGAAAAATGAATTAAGTCACATTTTTTCAATGAAAAAGATTCCTACATAATATACAATTCGAATTATACAACACCAAGTATCTGCCAATTGATGATGAGATTTCTTTTCACTTCGTCAATTATGACAATATCACAAGTGATATCATAAGAATCAAATCCACAATTAATATTGCTATTGTTAGAAACATAACCAACACTTTCATTAATCCCATTGCAAGGAAATAAGATAAGGTAACTCACTAAACCAAAACTTCGCTTTTATTGAAATAACTTAAAATTTGGAACCTGTCCTTACAATGCATGAAATGAAAATTATATTTCTAAATATCTTCGAAAAGAGTAATATCAATATATTAAATTATACTAACTCCCAAGAAGTAGCTCCAAATTCTGACCATCGAACCATGTGACCAAAGTCCATTTCCCACGATCAGATTTAGGTCACTACGCTTAAGCTTCGTTCTTTCTTTTAGATCATGTAATACCATCAAAATGTGATCATCACATTATGTATTAATGTCTAAGAATAGGAACTTATGGAGTTAGATAATGGATATACCTAAAGTAGAGTCACATGACTTGACTTTACTATCATTAAGATCTTTCAGATACTTTGGGTAGCTTTGCTTCCAATGTCCCTTCAATTAGTAGTAGAAAAAAATGGACTCATTGGGGTCAAAATGTGGAATGATCTCACAATGAGCCTTTCTCTTTACCATACGATCAAACAGTTTGACCTTGGATGATCCCTTTCGATTGGGAAGAGAAATATTTTCTTGAGCACAAATGTTATTTTTCTCAATGTCCATGGAAACCTTAGGATTAGACCTGATAAGGATTTCCACTTTAGTTGTGTTCTTAAGCATTTCTTCTTCAATAACCATCAAAATATGGGTCAGATCAATTAGGGTTACATCAAGATTCGTCATATGAAAGTTCTTAACGAACTGACAATATGACTCAGGAAAAGAAAGAAGAACCAGATCATTGGCTTGCTTGTTTGGGAATATGACACCCATTCTCTCTAATTTGTCAATGTGTGATTTCATTTTCAAAACATGCGCACACACATAATTTCCATGTTATTATTTACATGCCAAAAGGGCTTATTTTTCTCATATCTTTCAACTCGTGATGTTGGGAGAGTCACAGGAGGATATGGACGATTTGAAAAAGGTCTATGTCTAATTCCACCATTAGCCAAAAAAGGGAAGAAATTTGCACCTTGATCAGAATATGGAAGACCATCTCTAGATAATTGAGGAAAAACATTTCCCAAAGAACAAAGAAGACCATCATTCTCTAAATTTGACGTATAATATTAGGAGAAGGGAGAATTCAAGTTAGTTGATTTTAGTACTTATTTATTAACCCAAAATTTAAATTAAGGCTAGGATCCATATTTAAGATTCAATCTTTGAAGAGGGATGTCGTAATCAAATGCAAATCTATTTTAGGTAGGTAAGTCATTTACCAATTTCAATCTTATGAAACTCCTAGATCTTTTGAGATTCATTGAATCTTATCAATGACATGTTTAATCTAGGATTATGCTCTCACCTTTTATGACTGGGATGCCGAGGATCACAGATGAGATGTGAATAACCCTGCAAACCCGCTCGGCAACCTCAAGGTCATTTATCATCTCAAATTGATGTGCCGATAAACCACATACGCTCCATCAATAAAGATAATTTTCTATCTGTCCATCACTCAACTTAATAGTCCCAAATTAGTGTGTCGGTTAACCATACACACTCCACTAATGACATATAAAGAGTGATCTGCGTTTTCATGCATTAGCATACACTTCACATTTTTCCTAAACTATCTAGAGTGGGATTTTAAAGTGAGTTCAAGTACTTTATAGTATCATACTTTTAATGAGGTTATGTCCTATCAAATTTGTTCGCCTAACGACCATCCACCATATAAGGAAGCGGTGGGTGAGAGTGGACTCCCAGTGACATTCATTTTATAGGTCGTTCCTTATACCCACTTGTCTTATGATTTATTTCACTGACTTGTCTTATACATCGTAACAACGGGTTTCGAATCACTTCATTATTCGGGGTCGTGGCTCGTTTATCAGTTATCATAAGGTTTTGGGCCTTGGGGGAAGATAGAATTAGCCCTTTTTCATGTGGGTATCATAAACTAGGTGATTCAACTATACGATTGTGTTTTTGAGCCCAAGGGTATAACCGTAAATTTGGCAGTTTCGGCCTTTATGAGTTTTGGGTTTAGTTCGGGAATTTTTCACGCAAAGGAGAGTTAATAGAATGGTGGAGCTTGTATTTCCCTTTCCTTTGATATAAAGAACAACTAAAATTGACTTAGAATGAAGGAGTTGTGGTTGATTAAAGATGAAGCGTTTTAGAGCTTGGTCGAATACACAGGGCGTACTCATTGAGTACGCATCGCGTAGAGGATGAAGTGATCGCGGGTGGCATCTGAGTATGCGGGGCGTACTCCTTTCAACTTGCAACCCTAATTTTTAGGTTCTAACCCATATTTAAGCTCGTTATATTCATGGGGATTCGCCTCTTATTAGCCTCTATATCTACTAAACCCTAGTCTCGACCGCTAGCCACCAGCTTTGAGTTCTTAAGCTCTTGTGAAGAATCTTGGTGTGTTACTGAGCCTTTTGAAGAGATTGATGTTTGTTGAAGGAATCATCACTTGCAGTGGAGCTTGGAGATCCATAAGTTACTCATTTTTTGCAACCTATCGAAGGTAAAAAAATCTCTTATCCTGACATCTCTTTAGGTAAATCTACTTTGGGGTGGTTTATGGCACATTTTGGTCTCTTTGGATTCCCTTTACGAGAATAAGTTTGCTCCGTGAGTTTGTTCACTAGATCTGGACATTTTAGGGGTCCCAAATGCATAAAAATGCAATCTTGATGGTTAATATCTACCCATGCATGTGTATTTAGCTCTTTTGAGGAAGTTATGAAGTTAGGGCTTGGATTTGGGACCCAATGAGCCATGCAAAAGCTCAAAGTTAACAACTTTATGTGTTGAGACATGATTTGGAACTAGTTTTGATCATTAGACGTTTTGCCTTAAAGGTTTAAGGCCTTTTCTCGATGGGTTAGGAACATGTAGCGTACGCGGGGTGTATATCTTGGTACGCAGTGTGTACTAAATATAGCGGGTGTATGCTAGGCATACCAACTGAGTACGCAGGGCGTACGCAATCCGTTTGGGCTTTGTTGACTCTTGGACCTTTGCCAGAAGTTTTACCAGGGTTGACCAATGGATATTTTGGGCCTTTTAGGAGATTGGGCCTCTTGGATTAGGCCTATGATGGGTTTTGGGCCCAATTTTGATATTGGGCCATATTACGCTTTTGTTGCTTTTGGTTTGGGTTTTGGATTTTAGGCCAAGTGAGGAAATGGTAAAATAGACTTTTACCCTGAGTATTGGACAGTTGATTGAGTTTTCAGCTATGGGTTGAGGAGCAATCATTTATTTGGTATTATTTTATGTTGATAGCATGGGGATTAGTCGGGCCACAAGGAAGGGATTTATCTAAGCGGTTCAATAGTCAAGGTGAGTTTCTTCACCGGGTTTAGCAGGTCGAAGGAACCAATGTTGGCCCACGATTATATGTTAGGATCCTAGATGTATGCATGACTCTTGCATGTGTTATGTGTTGGTATGCCGAGCGGGCCTCGATGTCAGGTGAGGACGGACGACTATATTGTATGTTATTATGCTTTTGTCTTTGTGATTATCACATTTGTTAGAATGATTGTATGTTTATATGTTTATATACATACTAGGCAGGGCCCGATGTCAGGCAGGGCCTAATGAATGATAGATCTGCAATTTGAGCAGGGCTCGATGCCAGGCGAGGCCTGAATCTGAGTGCGACTTGATGTGGGGCGAGGCCTAATGTAGGGTGGGGGCCCATCATGTGATTATTATGTATGGTATGTGGTATGTTGGGGAACTCACTAAGATTTGCACATATGGTTTTTGTGATTATGGTTTCAGGTACTTCCGGTTTGGACAGGAAGGGCCCAGCTTGATCGCCGCACATCCACCAACGTTTCCACATTATGATGATTTTGGGATTGTACCCTGATAACAATTTTCTTATAAATCATTTTTGAATATTTGGAAGAAGGATATTGAGTGTTGGCTTAAAGATAATTAATTTCTTGGATGAATTAAAAATGAAATTTTTACCTCATACATTTGGAGACATTACAAGTTGGTATCAGAGCCTTAGTTTGAGGGATTCGGGCATACTCTTGGGTGTGTCTGAACGCAAACTGAGGGTTTGGTAAATTTTCATAAAACTAAAAGTTTTATTTTAGGACTTTCTAATAAAAAAGAGGGGTGTGATGCGTGCAATCGGTCAAGCCCAAGTAAGTCATTCCCAGAATACCCATACATGTTTATTATGTTATATGCATGAGAATTGCATGCTAGATTAGGGCTAAGGAACTGCTCATGATTTCATGCTAGGAGAGGTGCCTTTTATGCCTGATTGTTTGAGCTCTTAGAGTTGCATGTTAGTATGGTTTTCAGATAATTGAATAGAATGGCTTGATTAGTTGGTATGCTGATTAGATTTTTTATGCCTGAATTATCCTTGCTTTATGCTTTGTGGGACTCCTAGTGATGTGGGTTACCTACTATGTGAATATGTCAAGTCACATGTTGCGTAGGTTAAATAATCTCAGAGTGATGGATTTGACCCTATTGCGTAACCCTTGTCTGAGTCTAACCGTTGTAGGGATGAGTCTTTTACTCGAAAGAGTATTTAAGCTTTGTTGCATGTGATTGTCTTCATAAGGTGTTTAATTGACACTGTTGGGGGTTCTTCAACAGTTAATGGCAAGGTGAGGTCGAAAATCTGGAAGAGGCTAGGGTGTGTTGTAGTGGTTCGTTTGCACTGCTTAGCAGGTATCTATAGTATCAGTTGATAAGGTTATTTACAGGATTCAGGAGGATTCTTGAGGAAATTTTGGATAGGTGTGGAAGGTAGTATTGGGCCCGTACTACTGAAAGCACAAGATTCATACTCGAATTGAGGAGAGTCTTGGAGAATCTAAGAAACTTGTGAATGTGGATTCTTGGGTATGTTCTGATTATTGGTATGGTTGTTTGTCTCGGTATGGCGATCAGCACACTAGGAGGAGATTTAGTTTCTAGTTCTGGCTCAAGTGCGGGTACTAAGTCGATTGATGAGCGGATGCGGGAGTTTATCTCATCGGAGATCATTTGCGGCATTTTGGAGCAAACTCCTATGATCTTTGGTACAGTCAAGGAATGGATTATAGAGATTTTTGATGAGCATATGGGTGCATTCCACATTGAGATTATGGTTATTTTTGGAGCTCGCTCTCTTTTCCTTCGTGGGTTCTGAGCTCATGGAGCTCCCGAGTCCTTTGGGAAAGAGGACCCCATTTCCATTAGGAGATGGTCAGCGGACTAGGAGATGATAAAGGTAAGGTATCATGACATGATGATAGATGACTTCATGGAGTTTGTGGGTTATCGGGTACGAGACCCTGAATGATATGATTGCTAGATCTTGAGAGCGTGAGATTGATTTGGAGCACTTTGCGAGGAGAAAGCCAGAGTAGACTCATATTTAGGTGGGCCAGGTGATGAGGCCCAGGACTCAGGATTCATTTTTAGGAGGCCATCAGGGCCGGGACTGTTCTGCCAAGTATGGGAGGACCTAAGTGGGAGGAGGTCAGGAGTCAGGTCGAGGATGTTTCAATCGTGCTCATATGGGTCATCTAGTAGAAATTGCCCCGTGGGTTGGCTCCAATGTGGTTGCACTACAATCAGATGGGCCACAAGAAGGCCGATTGTCCGATGCTGAGGGGTGGAGTAGTGAGTGTGTAACACATGTTCCAGGTATTACTTATTTTATTTGAAGTTTTAAGGTTCTGATGAGTGGACTCGACGAGTTGGGAGTTCAACTCGTCAAGTAGGGGCATTTAAGCTTGGATGCGGATCAGGACCAATTCGGGGAGTCGAAAGTCCCGACTCAATGAGTTGGATTTGTAGAGAAGAAACCCTAATTTCAGGGTTTTCCCCATATATAAAGATCATTAGCTGCCCTTGTGGCCTCCCCTAGCACCATATCTCCCTACAGAAAGCAGTTTGCAGCCATGAACACTCATTAAGTGAGAAGAAGAGCTTGGTTTAGCAAACTTGGAGTGTTGAAGAAGGGATTTAGAAGAAGGAACAAGAAGGGAAGCAGTGGATCAGGCATCTACACTGTATTGGTCACCATTTTAAGGTAAAAAATCATGCCCTTGACCTCTAGTTGTTTAGATCTCATTTCTTGGAAATGAATGACCATTTTTGGGAAAATGGAGTCAAACTTGAATCTGGACCTAAGTGTTGGATAAGGTGTCTATGTCCATAACTATTTCTGGTAAGTACTTGACCCGACCCGGCATGGTCCATTTGGGTTGCATGGCACCATGCAATTGGACAAACTAAATGAGAGAAATAACACATATGGTTTATTAATATATTATAAGTTCTAATATATTAATAATATTATTTAATTAGTTTTGATCAAGAATTAATTAAGTGATCAAAAGATAACTAATTAGATATATGGGTAGATTATGTAAATCTTCCATATCTTATATAGTGGGCTAATAGGCTCCATGGATTGTCAAGTTGGGTTCCACCCATAGGATGCTCCATGGAGTTAACCCATGGATCAAAAAATGAAGAGTCATGGAACATTAGGGTTTACCTAATGCAACACAATATATAAGCAATGTAACTCTCCCCAAAATCGGCTACACTAAGAAATAAGAGGGCTTGGCCAATTTTGCATGTGTTAGAGTATTATCTCAAGTTTATTCTTTACATTTGGTGTTGTGTGAAGCATTTGAGGCATCACATTTGAGGTGCTAGGCTCACAAGGTTTCAAGGAACACTGTCAACATCAAGGTATGTAGTTCTATCTTTTATCAAAGAAAAATTGTACCTCGTGTATGCTAGATAGGTTCATAACCTTAGAAAACAACTTTGCATGATTAGTAGACAAACATAGATCCAAGGTTATTAGGGTTGCATGTACACTTAGGAAGTGTTAGAATGCTAATAACCATCACTAAGGTCCCAGAACTGGACCTCTTTAAGTCCCCAATGGCATAAAGTTGCTCCCTTTATGCAATTCAGCCCCTTTCCATGCACAAGAACCTTGTATGAAGACTAGTTTTGGTGATATGGCCATGTGAGGCTTTGCATGCACTTAAAGTCTGCAACTTTACGTGACATCTACACTAGGGAAGGCTAGATCTGAAGTTTAGAACTCTGGATTCCACTGGAAAGGTCGCAAACGAGAAGGACTAAAGGAACTCGCCGAGCCCTTTAATCGACTCGAAGAGTCGGCCAAAGAGTTTTCGACCAAAGAGTTTATGGCCAAAGAGTTTACGTCCAGGGGTTTGCGTTTGAGAGTTTAAAGCCACGAATATTAAGGAAATCGACGAGTCACTCAAGTGACTCGGCGAGTTGACGAGTTAAGCAAGGAACTCAACGAGTGGATGGTGATACTCGATGAGTCGAGGTCAACATGGACTGTTGACCTTGACTATTGACTTTGACTTTGACCAGGGTTGATCTGAGAATATTTATGGGATCGTGTTAAGATAATCACTTGGTGATTATAGGTAGTTGAGAAGGAGCAGCATGTGGGGTATATTTGATTTCAGCTTTCCAGTTCAGCATTCGAGAGGTGAGTCTTCGACCATACCAATGGGTCTAAGGCACCAAGGCTGGCCCATTTTATGATAGTTGGTTTATTTGTTGTGTAGAGGTGTGTGGCATATTTATGCAATGTTATGTGGTAGAGTTAGCTTTTCCAGTTGATGATAGAGATAGCCTTCAGGGCTAATGGTAGAGATAGCCTTTATGGCTAATGGTAGAGATAGCCTTCATGGCGAAGGGTAGAGATAGCTTTGATAGCTAATTGATATGTCATATGTGGTAGATGTAGCTTTTATAGTTAATCGTTATGTGATATGTGGTCGAGGTAGCTTTTATAGCTAATCGATATGTGCTATGTGGTAGAGGTAGCTTTTATAGTTATCGTGATATGTGGATTATGTGTGGGGTATGCTATGGGGGGACTCACTGAGCATTAGCTTACAGGTTGTGGATTTGTTTCATGTACATCAAATCCTAAAGGCAAGGGCAAGGCTTGATGGCGCGGTATGAACTCTCTCACAGGCGATTTATAGGACACTCTAATGTTGGAATAAAAGTTGTATTTGACTTATGTTTTCAAAACAATTATAGCTGGATTTCTTAGTGTATGGAAATGTGTTTGGATAATCAAAAATGAAAATTTTCTTCGTAAAATTGGTTCGTTACAGAGTGCACCTGCTCCCATTACTTTGAGGATCATTTGCGGTCATGAGGGTAGGGCGGGAGCTCAACAGCAAAGAGTCGAGCATTGCAGTGTTAGTCTGTGGATGCCAGAGTTTCGTCAAGTGTTGTTGCGGATATGTTATCTTTTGCTTTCGTCATGCTTGTTATCAGTATTTATATTTACCTTGGGATCTTTCATTGGTATAGGTGAGCATTATCTTTTGTTTAGTTCCCTGATATTTCCTGGGTTATATCACCAAGAATGTTTATATTTCATTTTGTGTGCCAAGAATTATTTGAAGGGCGTATCTTGCAGAGCGGGATGTAGTTGTTTGGTTGTTATTCAGGTTCTTTTTTGGCGCCAGTTGAGGGGTATTGTTTGGAAGTCTATGGTTGAATTAGTTGGATTAGTTCATTAGTGGAGTCAGAGTTAAGGGGTATTAGCATTTGTTCTGGTAGGATTGGTAGTCGTGTATGGCAGGACCTCTGGGTCCAAATCACTATCGTTGCTAGGGAAGGAGCGGTAACAAGGAAATGAAGGTGGCAGTCGCATGGGTTGTTTGGTCATTATATGTGCCAAGGGAAGTTCATAATAATGAAGGTGGCAGTCGCCAGTTGAGGGTCCAAATCACTATCGTTGCTAGGGAAGGAGCGGTAACTCCTCAACACCCTGCATATATAATTATTTATTTTAGGCTACTATTCGTTCATTAATTTATTTATTTAACTAATAAATAAACAGGTGTTACAACTCTCCCCCACTTAAATTAGATTTCGTCCTCGAAATCACTCCTTACTATTTCTTACATGCCAAACCACTTCTAGTAACATGATCACCATCTTGGGCACACCCTAGCCTTCCCAGGGTAGCTGTGACCAATCTTCGCAAAGCCCTAATATGCTCATATGAACGAATTCCACGTAACAGGATCACATCTATTTCGTCTGAATCTACTATCTCGAGGTGGTCTGATTCCCTGACAGACCACTCATACTGAATCATTATCGACGATTCCAGTCTGTTTGTCCCTCAACTGTCTACTCAACTTCTGATAGTTAAAGGTTCCCACTATAAAACAGGTTCACAGACCTTATTATCCCTGCAGATCACTTATTCTTGGTCAAGGCTCTGCTAATCCCACTGGGAGTGACTTGTCACTTCCCAGTCAACCATCTATTCCGTCCATACTTGCAACCTGAAACACAAATTCTAAGACTACCCAAACACTGCAACTGCCCGAACACTAAACTGCCTGAAGCAGTGTGTTGCCACATGGCTGCTTTCCAAAATCTAACGAGACCTGCCTGGTCTCAATTTGTTCACCAACCATCTAAAATACCAGGTTTCAGCTCGACAGTGGAGCCAATGGACCCCCACTTAGTCGCCTCACACGACTTTCGAACGAAATCCTTCTCTGGAACTAGTTGCCACTAGTTATCATTCCATTAAGGCATTAACAACTTTCTGATCTAACTGATCAGGTCCATGCATCGAATCCTATCATCATTGAATCCAAGGCTAACAGTGATTTCCAACTAATCGATGGTAGCCTTAAATCACAAGCAATCTCATACAGTTCATTGCTTTCCTGATCCCATAACTGTAGTAACGTCCCTACAGTTTCATTACTAACTTAACCAGATCTAATCCATTTGAGTAAATCTGAAATCCAATCTGTGGATTTCCATATCCTCACTGTTGCACCCGAACTGGTGGATACTATTGCTCCTTCCGCGTCCTAACAACGCACTCATGCTATCTACCAACCTAGTGAATGCTACGGCTACACCCGCAGACTTACACCACTCTCCCAAACTAACTGACCACTAGTGAATGCTATGGTTACCCCCATAGTCTTACAACACCTTCCAAACTATTTGACCACTAGTGAATGCTACGGCTACCCCCGTAGTCTTACAACACCTTCCAAACTATCCGGCCACTAGTGAATGCTATGGCTACCCCCGTAGTCTTACAACACTTTCCAAACTATCTCACTGCAAGTGGATGCTACGGCTACCCCCGTAGTCTTACAACACTTTCCAAACTATCTCACTGCTAGTGCATAGTCTTACAACACTTTCTAACTAGGTTGAACATGCATTCGACCTAACATACAACTAAACTTGAGTCCTAACCGGAACTCTAACCTGGTTCCCGAAACCTGCTATCACATGACCCCATTGTATCAGTACCGTACCCATGCCCGTGAAATCATCTACACCCTCTGGCAGGGTGAGAATCGATGCCCCGCTCAACCACTGTCTGAGAGTCTCGAAGGCTACCTGCTGATCGGGCCCCTAGCGAAAGGACACCGACTTCTTACTCAGTCGGGTCAAAGGAACTGCAATCTCGGAGAAGTCCCGTAAAAATATCCGGTAATAACCATCTAGACCCAGGAAACTTCGAATCTCAGATGGAGACCATGGAATCTCCCACTGCCTCAAGGCCTTTATCTTGGTTATATCGACCAGTATACCCTTCTGGTTGACAAGGTGCCCAAGAGATTGCACCCCGCGCAACCAAAACTCAAATTTGGAGAACATTATAAAAAGTCTCTCCCCCACTTAGATTCAACTAATTCTTCACATTACATGAGAATTGAAGGATTCCCAATCTTCCTAGATTTCTAATATCCCACTGATGACAACCTGTGCCTGCCAAAGCTAGCATTTAATCACCGATTAAACCTTGAGATCTCCCATCCTCGAAAACCTCGACGAGTACTCTTGAGATCTGATCCAGTCTAACACCTCGATCCATCTAACATGTTGTCATTTGAAGACCTTAATCTTCACTCTAGCCAACGAATCCTTGTTCCCACTCCCAATCTTCAAGTACTACTGAACTCTAACCGAACACAGCCCGTGCAAAAACACAATTCTCTTGAACATCTAATGGCCAACCACTTATGCATCTAACACCCGCGACTGACACTACCCTTTTCCTATCACCAGTTCTGTCCTATCAATGGTAGTGCCTTGAACTCCAAAGTTCATCCATAGACAATTGTCGACCATATCTGAACCATGATAGAACCTCTGAATGCTGACTTCACTGGAGAACAATCATTCCAACACTGATCGAGTATCCTCTAAATAATACTCCTGCATAGATCCCGACAAGGACCCGAAATGATAATGGTATGCGCAGAACCCACTCCGCAAGATGCGTCCCTCAGTGGGTTCATCAAGGACCTTTCGGCATGCAGGATGGCATATATGATCCTTGATAACCCAAACACTAGCAGAAAACCGACCCGAGATCCGACTTTTCCAAACTCGCTCACAATTCCAAAACGATACGTATTCCCACATCTATCTAGTAGCAGTAAAAGATGACATACCCGCACATCTGGAGGAATCCTAGTCACCTCCAGCTGACATTATCAACCTTGCCACACCTGTAGCAGCCTAAACCCTTGGAGTGACAAACTCCCTCGTGTACTTTCTCATACGCGTTGCACTGACTCAGGCCTTGTTGGCCTTTCACCCGATGATTAGAAGTCATGGGTCTCTACCCAAGACCCTCTACTAAACGCACCTGGCACAACCCTCTCTATCCAGGGTGCTCCCAATCGATCTCGCATCTACAACTTCTTGGAAATCATATCCTTCAGGGTCTGACACCCTTCCACGCTCACTAACTCTCTTGCCAATGGCTAAAATGCAAAAACTGGAACATCTTCTGTCCCCAAATTGGGTCACAAACCCTTCCCTAAAGCTTCTCAAACTCTCCAAGACTCACTGATTCGAGTATGAATCTTGTGCTTTCAGTAGTACGGGCCCAATACTACCTTCCACACCTATCCATACTTTCCTCAGCAATCCTCCTGAATCCTCCAGTCACTTCCTTAACTGGTACACGCAAGTCTCACTGAACCTCACTATTAACCCATTGAACATATCCTAGGCTTTCCTAGGTTCCCGTACTCACCTAGTCCTCAGCTGCTAAAGGACTTCCCACTAATGTCAACTAGCTACCTCATGAATATAGCCACTCACGACTTAGCATATTCACTTAGTAGCTAGCTTGCATTACTAAGAGTACCTCAAAGCACAAAGCAAGCAGCATTCAGACAGTGGAAAATCTAACCAACATATTCCAATCAAATCAGTCTATCCTCTTACCAGGGATCTATACTAGCATGCGATTCTAAGGCTCACACAGTCAGGCATAACCTAAACAGGCTATCCTATCACTAACTGATCATTACTATCATACAGCTTAACAAGCACATACAACAGACATATAAGGCATCTTCCTAGATCCTTAGCCCTAATCTAGCATGCAGTTCTCATCATCATATCATATCATAACATAACATGTATGGGTATCTTGGGGAAAACTTACTTGAGCTCGGTTGATTTCACGCATCACACACCCTGTTCTTTTCAAAGTTCTTTTCTCTTTTCAAACTTCTTTTATAAAATGATTTTATTTTTGAAAATTTTCATACCAAGTCTTTAGTTTTAGTTCAGACACACCCGAGAGTGTGCCCGAATCCCTCAAACCAAGGCTCTGATACCAATTTGTAACATCCCAAAATTCAAGGCCAAAAACTTCATTTTTAAATAAGTTATTACATAAAACCATCAGTATAAAAACATTGATAATAATATCTCATGTCAAACCAAAGTGTTAGTAATCAAAAAATATTATCATAAAACCATATCAGAGTGAAATCCCAAAGATCTCATGTGCGGAAAACATAGTGTGATGCGCTGCAATCAAGCCGACTCCTTTCCTTTGAAAACGAGTACCTGAAACCGAAACTATAAACCGTAAGCACGAAGCTTAGTGAGTTCCCCCATCATACCACATACCACATAACACCATCGGTATCTCTCAACCGATAACTGTCATCGGTATCTTTCAACCGGTAACCAGGGACTATTTCACCCCTACCACTAACTATCACATAATAATATGTCATAAACATACTGATCACGTACTAACATCATAAACTTGTTGATCACATACTAACATATCATAAACATGTTGTTCACATACTAACATATCATAAACATATAGATAAGCATTGCATGGGTTCTGTATGCCCCTTCGGTATGTTTCAACCGGCAACAGTATCTTTCAACTGGTATCTGCCATCGGTATCTTTCAACCGGTATCCGTCATCGGTATCTTTCAACCGGTATCCGCCATCGGTATCTTTCAACCGGTAATCGGGGACTATTTCACCCCTACCACTATCACATAATAACATGATATAATCATATCACATAAGCATATCACATAAGCATATCTCATAAGCATCCCAAGATAATTATCACAAATATAATTATCTACCAACTACCCCTGTTGGTGGGCCGGCATTGTGGCCTTAGACCCACCCCTACTGGAAGGTAACTCACCTCACACTGCTGAAGTCCCGTAGACACAATCCCACACCGTTGTAGTCCCGCAGACTCAACCCCAGCTGCTGGATGACAAGTTCTCGAACTGTCAATTCCAAAATAACACCCAATTAATAATTGGGTCCTAACACATAACCATAATACATACTTGGATAATTGCTACATTACCCCAAGCTTGGCTTATTCAAGCCCAAGGCCCAAACCATAGGCCTAAAGTCAACTAAGAATCAAAGCCCAACACATAGCCCAATTTTCCAAATTCGGCCCCTAAACCTTTATAAGGTCTTACCATAAGGCCCAACCAAAAGTCCAGTCCAACATTTGACCTTCTAATGGCCCAATGTCATGTAATCATTAAGGCCCACACCATGGCCCACTTAACAACCCAATCATCAGGCCCAATAATAAAGCCAAGTGAAATTAGGGTTTCACATAAAATGACGATTAGGGTTAAGTTTCCTACTTAACCCATTAAGGACTTAATCCTCTAAGGACTTAATCCAGTAAGTCCACTGTCGTTTAGATTAATCTTGCCAATGATTATTATTTAATATCCCCAAATATTAAATAATTCTCATGTGTCCCAATTAATATCCTAAAATTAGGGTTTTGATTGCATTAGGGTTTTCCAAACCCTAATTAGGGTTTCCAACCCAAGTACTAGCCCATTTATTAATTTGTTGGACTTTTAGGTTATTTAGGGCTTTATTGGGCCTATCAAGCCCACTAGAATGTCATCAAGCCCATTAGGGTCTTATTGGGTCAATTAGAGTCCATTAGACTCATTAGGGTTTTCACTAAGCCCATTTGGCGTCATTGGGCCCATTAGGCTAACAAGGCCCATTAGGGTTTCAAGCATCCCCAATCGAGTCAATTCACAAGACAAACACACAGCCAACCGACACCGCGGCCGGTGGCGGCAGGAGGCGGCAGCCACCACCCTAAGGTGGTGGTTTCCAATTTCTTTTCATTACTCTTCTTTTAGTTACATGGTACAATGCTTAAACCCTAAATAATCACACACACACACCGCCACACTGATACAAACACATACACATAGAAACCTAGTGGCGGCCGGCGGTGGAAAATGGCGGTTCTCGATGAATTCTGGTTACACAACAACACATGCTCAACGCAATACAACACCAGCACACACACCTAAATACATGGTAAAACACGCACACAACCACCTTCCATGGTCGCTGGTAGTGACGGAAAAACGGCAGTAGGCGGCGGAACGGCGGCAGCAAGCAGCGTTGATGAGTTTTCCTTCCGGTTCCTGGCCAAGAAAAGACCTACACATCAGTAACCTTACAAGAAAAAACGGGCATACACATAACCAATCGCGCACACAGCCGCCTCCACGTGTTGGCTGGTGGCGGCAGAAAAGAACGACATGGCGGCAGCCACCATGGTTGCTAGCCATGGTGGGTTTATCTCGAGTTTTCTCTAGCCAAACATGCTCCCATAACCGTTCCAAGTTCTAATAGCAGTCCCATCTCTTCTAGGAACTAGACAACAGCTCCTAACCACCCACTAGGTGGCTGAGGAGGCTGGAACAAGCAAAAACGGCGACCATAGGGCCACCGGTGGTAATAATCGGCGTTCCCGACGTCAATCCACCAAGTAGAGTAGATGAGAGCAAAGATAATGGTAGCAGGTGGTCTTACCCGAAGATTCCCGCTAGTTCAAGACCACACAACAGCGAACGCGGTCAGTTCATCGGCCTCCGGCAGCGGCGTTGTGGCGCTACGATAGCGAAGGAGCGGCGGCAGCGAGCTTGGCAACACAACGACGACTGAGAAGGCTCTGAGAACATGGTGGCGGCTGGATGTTGCGGCTAGGGTTAGGGTTGGTATGGATGAGCTTTAAACGGGAAGAAGACACAACCAGTTTTAAATCCCGCTTCCATCCAAACTTCTTACAAATTGACATAACCAGCCCTCCTTACCAATTCTTTATCAGCTTAAGTCCAAAACTTACGCCTTAGCCCCTGCCTCCATAAAATCTTTTCAACTTTAATCTAATATTTACCATTCGGCCCCTTTCTTCAAGATTTTATTTTAATTTTAATCCAGAATTTTACCAAACAGTCCCCAAAAGTCTTAATTATAACATATTCAGCCCCTCCACCTCATTTCTTTTTAAAATAATTCTTGATAATTACCACGGAGCCCCTGTCTTCATAAATATTTATAAAATGAGTCCCCAAACTCACGCTTTCAACCACCGACTTCTAAAAATGTGGTAATTAACTCCTTGAACCCAACACCCTGCATATATAATTATTTATTTTAGGCTACCATTCGTTCATTAATTTATTTATTTAACTAATAAATAAATGGGTGTTACGAGTGAATGGTTGGTGATCACCGCCAAGTTTCATGAGTGAGCATTGTTGAATCCTCAGTATGATTGTGACGAGGAAATGCGTAGGACTAGATTGTTGGATAAGGTGTCTAAGTCCATAACTTATTTGGTATATACTTGACCCGACCGGCATGGTCCATTTGGGTTGCATCTCATCCAAACTATTATGGATAATTTTATGAGAGTTATACACATATGTTTATTAATATATTATGAGTTATAATATATTAATATGAAGTTACGTTATTTAATTAGTTTTAGTCTTAAATTAATTATGGATTAATTTAGAGATTAAAAGGAATACTAATTAAATTATGGGCTATTTGTTTTATATAGTGTGGGCTAATACTCATTTGTTAATGGGCTAGGCTTATGTGGAAGTCCATGGATGATCCATGGAGCTTTTAACCCATGGATCCTTGGAATAGGAAAAGACATGGGTTATTAGGGTTTCACCCTAACCATGCATACTATATAAGCATGCTTATGGAGCATGAAAGAGAGCTTAAGATAGCCTAAGAGAAAGCTAGTGTTCTAGTGTGTGTGTGCATGTGTGTGGCCGAAAATACAAGAGTGTGTATACTCTCTCAAAGTTTTCCAAGAGTTTGTGGTGTTTGTGATTCCATTTGAGGCATTCACACTATTGGTGCTTGGCCCTCAAACTCCTAAGAACCCAACACAACAAAGGTATGTAATCTCTTCTAACTCTTTTATGTTGAAATGTTCCCCATGCCATGTTAGATAGGTTATAAACCTTGGAAAATTATTATTTTGCATGTATTTAGACAAACATAGATCCAAGGTTTATTAGGGTTGCATGCACACTTAGGAAGTGTTAGATTGCTCAAAACCCAACAGTGGTATCAGAGCCTAGGCTTGCTTGTTTGATACTTGATGCAAAATAGTGAAAAAAGTCGAAATCGTTGCTGTCTGCATGCTAGACTCGCCGAGTCCATTGGGGGGACTCGCCGAGTCCAAGGCAAACTTCAACCTACTCGACGAGTCCGTTCGTGCACTCGGCGAGTAGGATCGAAAGAATGCAGAATCTCGACTTTTGCTGCTGGAAATGGACTGGAAACATTACCCTAAATTGTTTTGGTGTTGTAAAACTTATTTTAGTTGGTGTAATGGTTGTTCTAATCCATTTACAATAGCATATATCAAAAATCCATGATTTTATGTGTTCATATAATTCTTGAATTTTTGATGATCATGTTCATGTTCTTATGAATTTAGAAAATGATAGGAATTATTTGCTGAATTGTTTAGAATTAATTCTTAATCATTTATGTGTTTTAATGGAGTCCATAATTTGTCCTCAAGTTATGGATTACCAAAGGTCACTTTCATTTAACACACACTTAAAACACATAAGTTACATGAAAATGAAGAGTCTTCATTTTTATGAACCTTTAATTCATAAGTTATGAAATGAAGAGTTTTGCAAAGTTACAAAACTTGTCCTCAAGTTTTGGAATTTGTAAAGTTTCACACACTTTAATAAACTTTAATTCCAAACCTTAGAGTTTTAATAGTTAAAATTCAACCCTTATACTATTTATAACATTAATGGTTAATTATTGTATATATGTATAAGAATAAGTCGTTTTACCGTTAGTAGGCCTCATTCACGAAGCCGGTCTATAAGGTGGGTATAAGGTTGTTGCCTATAAAATGGCGACTTAATGGGTGTATACTCTCACCCACCGCTTGCTTGATCGGTGGAGGGTCGTTAGCCGAACGGGTAGAACAACGACTTTAAATCCTCATTAAAAGTATAATGAATATTATAAAATAACTAAACTCTTTTAATTCCCAATCTTAGTTATTTTAGGAAAATGTGAACATGGTGCTAATCCATGGAATTCACACTTTGTACCTTACCAAGTCGTTAGTGGAGCGTGTGTGGTTAACCGGCACACTAATTAGACTAGTAAGGATCACGAAGGGTAACTTAATGTTGTCATAGATCAATGGAGCGTGTGTGGTTAACCGGCACATTGATTAGGTGATAATATTAGGAGTACCAAGTGAGTTAGCATGGTTATTCACACCTTGTTTTGTGATCCTCGGCATCCCAGTCACAAAACTTGAAGGGCACAATCGAGATTGAAACATGCCATTGAAAAGTTCAATGAATCTCAAAAGAATCTAGGAATTTCAAATCCAATTAAACCTAATTAATCATTTCGTTTTCATGGTGGAAATTGGTGAATCGTCATTCGCCTACCTTTCAAATATATTATTACTTAGATTACGGCATCCCTCTTCTAAGTGTAATATATTGTGATTGGATCCTAGCCTTAATATTACATTTGGGTGTCTTATTAAGGATCCTAAATATCTAATCTAAACTTACTTTCTTCTTTCAGATGTCTTCCAACACTAATGCTTCAGGCTCTAACCCAACTGGTTCTTTCTCTCTCATGAATCTTTATGGGAGGGTCATCTTTGATGGTTCCAACTTCATGGATTGGATTAGGAACATCAGGATGGTTACTCGTTACGAGGACAAGGAATATGTCCTCGATAAGGAGTTAAAAGAACTTGATGAGTCTACTGCTACTCCTGAGGAGATCGCTGAATTCAGGACTCATGAGAGAGATGCTACTAAGGTGGCATGTATCATGATGGCCACGATGACAGCCGAGCTCCAAAAGTCATATGAAGATTTCTACCCTTTTGAGATGCACCAAGACTTGATGGAAAGGTACCATCAGAGCGCTCGTCAGGAGCGGTATGAAATAATCTCCTCCATAATAACTACCCGCATGAAGGACGGTGAATCCGTCACGGGCCACATGCAAAAGATGCAAAGGTATGTGGACCGTTTGCTGAAGCTGAATGTTAACATCCCCGAGGAGTTAGCAATTGACATCATTTTGCACTCCTTGCCTTCTTGTTATGATCATTTTCGAATGACATATCATATGAACAAGGAGGAAGTTACCCTCAGCAAGCTTCAAGGACTCTTGAAGACCGCTGAAACCGGTCTTAAGGGTAAAGCGGTTGTTACCTCTACTACTCCTACTCCAACTTCTACCCCTGTTTTAGCTATTGGGCAAGGCAAAGGGAAAAAGAGGAAGCACCCTTCGAAGGGTACCAAGGGAAAGTCTCTTGAAGGCTCCTCATCCAAGACTAAGAACGGTTCTGTCACTCCTTCTGCCATTCCAAAGGATGCTGAATGCTTTTATTGCCATGAAAAGGCACACTGGAAGCGAAACTGCCCTAAGTACTTGCAGGATCTAAAGGATGGGAAAGTGAAACCCACCTATGCAGGTATTTACACTATATTGTCTAATTACTCAACATATTCTAACTCTTGGGTGCTTGATACAGGATGTGGTATTCACATATGTTCTGATTTGCAGGGCCTAAGAAGAAGTGAGGATGTGGAGCACGGGAAGATAAACTTAATCATGGGGAATAGGAAGGCTTCACCTGTTTCCAAGATTGGAGTTTATACTTTGTTGCTTAATAATGGGTTAAAATTAGATTTGAATAAATGTGTATACTCGTCTGAAATGGCGAGGAATATTATTTCTTTTCATGCTTTGTACAAACAAGGTTTTACCTTTTCGTTTGATAATGAATGTGGTGGTATTAATGCTTTCTTTAATAATGTATTTTATTTTAAAGCATTACCTTGTGATGGCGTGTATGAAACTGTGTCGATTGTAGACAACTTAGGAAATAATGTGTTGTATATTGATTCTTCTACTAGCCTAGATAAAGCATCATTGTGGCATTGTCGTCTTGGACATGTAAACAAGAAACGCATAGACCAACTCCAAAAGAGTGGAGTCTTGGAATCATTTGACCTCAAATCAGATGATAGTTGTGAATCTTGTCTACTTGGAAAAATGACAAAATCACCCTTCACTGGAACTTGTGAGAGGGGTGAAGGTTTGTTGGACCTAATACATACTGATGTATGTGGGCCATTCAAAACCGCCACAAGGGATGCTAATCGGTATTATGTGACTTTTATTGATGATTATAGTAGATATGGGTATGTCTACTTGATCAAACACAAGTCCGAAACCTTTGAAAGGTTTAAGGAATTCAAACAGGAAGTAGAAAATCAATTGGGCAGTGATATGTGTATTTTTATATATATTTTTATACACTTTATCTTAATATTTTGGCCTTATTTATTCTATTTTAGAACTAAAAAGTACTCATAATGCTTTGAATTATGTTTTGCAGCTATTTGTTGCCGATGAAGCACAAAAGAAAAGACTGAATCGGGAACCGGGCTTAGAAGCTAAAAGAAATCAAAATTGCTGAAAAAGTGAGTACGCCCCGCGTAAGGAAATAGTACGCGCCGCGTACACCTTTGCACCGGATAGACTTGATCGCGTGATTATCTTGAGTACGCGCTGCGTAATCCTAAGTACGCCCAGCGTACTTAGGTCGGCCACAAAGATTATAAATATCGATTTTTAGCTAACCAGGAGGGGGGATTCGACTTCTAACCTAATTTAGTCGATAATTAACTTCTGTTAAGCCGTTTTGAGGGTCTAGAAGGCGGCCGGAAGGCCGTTAAGCTAACGGAAGCGGAGATCGGAAGGATTGGAGAGCGGATACATGTTGATTATCATATGGTTTGCTGACGTGACCATGTTTAGCATTCTATTGTGGTACTTTTCTGTATTTAGTTTCTGATTTAGGTGTAAAGACCTTTTACTTTGTGTTTATGATTGAATGAAGCTTTGATTATTAGACTAATTGCTATATTAAATAGTTTATTTGTGTTTAATTTATCTTGCCAAGCTTGTTAAAAGATCCTTACGTGTTAATGATGATTATTTTCTGTTAATTGTTAAGTGAATTGAGTTGCTTGAACATCTGCTTGATTTGCTTGTCTCTTATGATTTTTGATGACCATCGAGATTATAAGACTAGAAATAACGAATGTGAAACTAGGATTAATTTGAGAATAAGTAAGTTAATGTGTGAGCCTTGTTTGATGACCATCAACAAGAGGTTGATTAAATGTCTACATTGATTAACTATATTTACAAGTCTTGCTTGATACGAACTGAACACTAGGAAGCATGTTAGTTTAATCAACTGATCACTGTTTGAATTGACTTGTTTGCTAAAGGATTAGTTATAGTGAACGCGAATCTAATCATTTTAGGAATCGGTGAACATTGAATAAATGAATTTGTGTATGCAATTATCTATGTTTTAAGGTGTAATTTATCTAAACCAAAGTACCTGAAGAGATTTGCTTTCCTGTTAGTTTATCGAGAGTTGTTAATTGATTTATTAAACCATTTTATTATTTTCGTGTAACCTGTAACCTATAATCAAATATAATAAATTAATCCACCGTTCCCTGTGATCGACACCCGACTTACCTAAGCTATACTGTAATCTGACTAGGTACACTGCCTATAAGTGCATAGATAGTCTAAGTTTGTTAGGTTATAAATATTAAAATTAATGGGTACTTTTGTGCACATCAGGCAGGAACATTAAGATGCTTCGATCCGATCGAGGTGGTGAGTATCTTAGTACCGAGTTCCTTGACTATCTTAAGGAGTGTGGGATTGTCTCACAATTGACTCCTCCCAGGACACCACAGCTGAATGGTGTAGCTGAGAGGCGTAATCGTACCTTGTTGGACATGGTTCGCTCTATGATGAGTCGAGTTTCGTTACCAATCTCTTTTTGGGGGTATGCCTTAGAGACTGCCGCCCATATCCTTAATCTAGTCCCTACAAAGAAGGTTACCAAAACACCTCATGAAATGTGGACTGGGAAGGTTCCCAATTTGGACCACATCAAAATTTGGGGTTGCGAAGCCTTCGTGAGGCGTGAAACTCATGATAAGCTTGAACCCCGAAGTGAAAGGTGTATTTTCATCAGCTACCCACAGAAATCCTTCGGTTACCTTTTCTACAGACCCAGTGAGAATGTGGTCTTTGTAGCACGAAGAGGGATCTTTCGCGAGAAAGAATTTATAAGCCAAGGAGACAGTGGGAGGCAGATTGATCTTGAAGAAATTCAAGAATCAATTGGTGAAGGAACCTCAGACACTAGCAATCAACCTGAGGAAGAAACTCCTGTTGATCCAGCTGACGAGTCTGTACCTCCGAGACGTTCCACACGGGTTAGGAACACACCTTCGTTTTATTATGGTTTTCATATTACTACGGAAGGTGATACGTTTATTAGTGATAGTACACTAGTAAATTTGGATGAACCTAGCAGTGTTAAGGAAGCCATGGCAGGCCCGGAGTCTGCTAAATGGAAGGAGGCTATGGACAGCGAGATACAGTCCATGTATGACAATCAAGTTTGGAACTTGGTTGACAATGTACCAGGCCGTAAAACAGTCGGGTGCAAATGGATCTTCAAAAAGAAGACCGACATGGAAGGAAAAGTGCATACTTATAAGGCTCGACTGGTTGCGAAGGGTTTTACTCAAACTCAAGGTATTGATTATGATGAAACCTTCTCGCCGGTGGCCAAGATTAAGTCTATTAGGGTTATGTTAGCCATTGCAGCATTTCATGATTATGAAATATGGCAAATGGATGTCAAAACCGCTTTCCTTAATGGAAAGTTGGCTGAGGATGTGTACATGAATCAGCCAGAGGGTTTTGTCAATGCAGAGTACCCTAATAGAGTATGCAAGCTTAAGAAATCCATTTATGGATTAAAACAAGAATCTCGTAGCTGGAATCTTTGTTTTGATGAGAAGGTAAAAGAGTTTGGCTTCTTGAGAAGCGAAGATGAGTCTTGCGTGTATGTCAGAGCTAGTGGGAGTATAGTTAGCTTCTTGGTACTGTATGTGGATGACATACTACTCATAGGAAATGACATCCCAACCTTGCAGGAGGTTAAGTCCTGGCTTGGGAAGTGCTTTGCTATGAAGGACCTAGGGGAGGCT
The DNA here is from genome assembly GCF_002870075.4 of Lactuca sativa. Classification (NCBI taxonomy): domain Eukaryota; kingdom Viridiplantae; phylum Streptophyta; class Magnoliopsida; order Asterales; family Asteraceae; genus Lactuca; species Lactuca sativa. Next base: position 160,928,433 of record NC_056623.2, on the reverse strand, counting down.
ACCTATATCCTAGGGATAAGGATATTAAGAGAAAGGAGTAGAAGACTAATTGGACTTAGTCAGAGTATCTACTTGGATAAGGTGTTGAAAAGGTTCAACATGGAGAATTCCAAGAAAGGAGATTTACCGATCCAAAGCAATACCAAACTGAGTAAGACTCAGAGTCCGAGTACAGAGGCTGAGATAGCTGAGATGAGCCAATTACCATATGCTTCCGCAGTTGGCTCGATCATGTATGCTATGACTTGTACCCGTCCTGATGTGGCATTTGCTTTGAGCATGGTCAGCAGGTATCAGGGGAACCCTGGCAAGGCTCATTGGACCGCGGTAAAGAACATTCTCAAGTACCTGCGGAGGACTAAGGATTGGGTCCTTACCCTTGGTGGCAGTGATGACTTGAGAATATTAGGGTATAGTGATGCTGGTTTTCAGACTGATAGGGATAATTTCCGCTCTCAGTCGGGCTGGATCTTTACCTTAAATGGAGGGGCAATTTCTTGGAAGAGTTCCAAGCAGGAGACGGTGGCTGATTCGACTTGTGAATCAGAGTATATAGCAGCGAGTGAAGCAGCGAAGGAGGCGATATGGCTAAAGAACTTCATCGGAGACCTTGGAGTTGTACCAGCTATTAAGGAACCTATAGAGATTTTCTGTGACAACAATGTTGCGGTTATCTTAGCCAAGGAACCAAGAGATCATGGCAGATCCCGACACATTGACAGAAAATATCACTTCATAAGGCACAAGATTGAAGAAGGACTCCTTGTGACAAGGAGGATATCGTCAGATGAGAATCCTGCAGATCCCCTTACGAAGGGACTGACGAGGGTTAAGCATTTTCAGCATGCGAAACGCATCGGGCTGAGGGACGATATTAGTTTTACAGATTAGATAGTTTTCCTGAAACTTGTAAAATGTAATCGACGTTTGATGATGAATAAAATTTGTGATTTATTTATGAGTAAAGTGTTACTATCATTGTCAATTATTTACTATTGTTTCAGTTTTGCATGTTTTGACTTCCAGAATAATTAATTTGTTCAAACCTCCACAATTGATCATACGTCGGAAGTAGGTATGAATCAAGATTGTCATGAATTGGGTTTGTAGATGCCTTAAAGGTGTTTAGGCATGGCAATGGTTGCTGCAACATTCATGAGTACTCATAAGTTATGAGTATTGGTATAAACCCACGCTCACTTGTATCACTTCATGGAATTTATCTCGAGTGATCGTGAGACGATAACATCATATAAATCTTTAAACCTAGAGATATGAGTTGTTACCTATGAGTTGGTTGTGCATTGATTGCACGTAAACGCATCAGTAACTTGATGTTATAAAACGTGCCTTTGTGTACAATTCAATAAGTAGTAGAACAAGCATATCAGTCGAAGTTTATCTGTTCCTTCTAGAAATAGAAGCGATATCCGGGCCCCTCGATGACTTTGTGTTGACCCATATACCAGGCCTGGTCAGAACTAAACCGATGTGTTCAGTGAAGTTCTTCGTCAAACAAATCGGATAATCGAGAAACAACTGCTAGACAATAAGCAAGACATAGTTCCATGTGTTTGTCCGGCTGATATCATGAGAACAGAGGATTATGTGATCACTTATCTAAAATGGCGCTTCATAGTTCGACAGAGTCTTCATTGTTCGAGGGAGTTTTCGAGAGCTACGATTGTTGGTTGGTTCCTGAAGTTATAGGCAAATATAGTTATTAGACTTATCCAAGTGGGAGTCTGTTGGATAAGGTGTCTAAGTCCATAACTTATTTGGTATATACTTGACCCGACCGGCATGGTCCATTTGGGTTGCATCTCATCCAAACTATTATGGATAATTTTATGAGAGTTATACACATATGTTTATTAATATATTATGAGTTATAATATATTAATATGAAGTTACGTTATTTAATTAGTTTTAGTCTTAAATTAATTATGGATTAATTTAGAGATTAAAAGGAATACTAATTAAATTATGGGCTATTTGTTTTATATAGTGTGGGCTAATACTCATTTGTTAATGGGCTAGGCTTATGTGGAAGTCCATGGATGATCCATGGAGCTTTTAACCCATGGATCCTTGGAATAGGAAAAGACATGGGTTATTAGGGTTTCACCCTAACCATGCATACTATATAAGCATGCTTATGGAGCATGAAAGAGAGCTTAAGATAGCCTAAGAGAAAGCTAGTGTTCTAGTGTGTGTGTGCATGTGTGTGGCCGAAAATACAAGAGTGTGTATACTCTCTCAAAGTTTTCCAAGAGTTTGTGGTGTTTGTGATTCCATTTGAGGCATTCACACTATTGGTGCTTGGCCCTCAAACTCCTAAGAACCCAACACAACAAAGGTATGTAATCTCTTCTAACTCTTTTATGTTGAAATGTTCCCCATGCCATGTTAGATAGGTTATAAACCTTGGAAAATTATTATTTTGCATGTATTTAGACAAACATAGATCCAAGGTTTATTAGGGTTGCATGCACACTTAGGAAGTGTTAGATTGCTCAAAACCCAACATAGATATCATTCTACGCTAAGGGATGATATCCGGGAGTTTGTGAGCTTTACAGGGTGCAAAACCTTGAATGAGATGGTAGAGAAGGCCGAGGAATGGGAAATCGAGCTGGACTTCCGCACCAAGCAGAAGTCGGAGTAGGCGTAGGCAACAATGGGTCAGGCTAAGAACCCTAAGATCTCAGACACTTACAGCAGGGATCCGCATGGCCAGGGCCGGTGTGCCAAGTGTAGTAGGGAGCACAATGGAGCTTTTCATATCACAGGCTTAGGATGCTATGCATGTGGCCAGCAGGGCCACTTGAGCAAGGACTGCCCCACGAAGGGCTTGATTTGTTTCCACTGCAACCAGATCGGCCATAAGCGGATCAATTGTCCGAGGTTGCAGGGAGGGGGAGGAGCGGTGGCAACGATTGCACCCGCCACGATGAGGATTAATGATGGCCGCCCTACCAATGCGGATGCTCCAACGGTGAATAGCCATGCATTCCAGTTGATCACGAAGGAGGCTCAGGCAGCGCTAGACATTGTGGCTGGTACGCATTTATTATTCTCTGCTCCTTATTATTCGTATGATTTATGTGTGCATTATGTTTGTATGATTATCTTTTTGGTCAATGGAATGTCGGTGCATGTCTTGTTTGGTTCGAGTGCTACCCGATCGATCGTGTCACTTGCGCTTAGCAAGAAGTTTTGGGACGCGCTGGGAACTCTGGATTCCCGCTCAAGATAAAGATTGCAAATGACTGCACGGCAAGTGTCGCGAGTGTGAGACAAGGATGCGTTTCACATCCCCATTGTGGGAGGAAAGGCAGCCTTAGGGCTGACAAAATATAGGATATCACAGGATAGGGGTTCGGGAAACTCCCCAATGTTTAAATCGCGTCTTCTTTACGCATGAAAGTAGGCTTCGGGGAAGGGAACCAGGTAATTATCTGGTTAGTATTCGAGTTTAGTTGGGAGGATAGATTACGTGGGTGCTCAACGTAGAGATGTGATCGGATAGATAGGTGTGCAGAAGGGCCAGGGGAAACGATCATGGGGTAGGAAGGTGTTGCGTTGTCACACCCCAAAACCGGAATGGCAGAAACGTTCTAGGGTGGATGACGTCATGTCAAGTATCACAACATATGCAGTATAGTAATCAAAGTACAACAACCATTTCATTAATAGTAATAGTTTTACATAAATTACAATTCATTGCAACATCAAAGTAATACAAGTAATAATATAGGTGCAGCTTGGTACTAGGCTGACTTCGCCAAAAGCTCTTGGGGTGTACCTGTCTATCGTTGATATGAGAATACAAGTTATTTTGAAAGCAAGTATCAACATTTTTATAAATGCTGGTAAGTTCATAAGTATTTAGTGTGATTTGTGTAGGTAAGCATTTTATCCAAAATAACTTTATAAAAAGTAGTAGTTTAGAGTCAACAGTTTATTAGAATCCTTTCCAGAAAATCCTATATTTTCTAAATAAAAACAGTCTTCTACCAGACTCGACAGAGTTATGTTTTAAAGAATAATTTTCCCAAAATACTACCATTACCCAAAATATGGTATATGACTTTACAGTAAGTAGGAGAATATCACTAGTAAAAATACTAGGGGAAAATAACATATGCCTCAGCAGAAAATTCAGCTGACTAAGGCAAAAGAAATCATAGACTCCAGGAGAGTATCAAATGAATGGTACGCCTGGCTCAATCTAACTAAAGAAAACACAGACCCCAGACGGTATCAAATGATCGATACGGCTAGCAAGGTCTAAAACAAAGAAATATAGACCCCAGACAGTATCAAATGAAAGATACAGCTAGCAAGGTCTAAAACAAAGAAACACAGACCCCAGACAATATCAAATGAAAGATACAGCTAGCAAGGTCTAAAACAAAGAGTAATTCTAAGAGTGTTAATTTCCAGAATACAGTGTTAATTCTCGTTACCTTAAGGCCATGAATTATAAGGTAAACATGGAGATGCTCGTAACCATACTGATTGACACTAGAGTATTTGACGCCCTGCAAGCGTTGGAATAAATATGACATCTGTCACCCCTTGGCTTGGTAGGCCGTGGACTGTAGCTAGCAGTCAGGGTGTGGGAGTGTCAGTCCCGTATAGATCTATACACACAATGCCCGCTCTCCTTACAGGAGACTCTGGTTACCAAGTCGACAATGGGGAGATCCGTGTCTTGAAGATGCATCTCGGATTCTGAATTCTATTAGAGGCGCTGGAGAAATGATATAGACTCGCGTGTGAACTGACTCCTGTGGAATTCTCATACTAGAAAGAGTGAATAGAGCTTCCTAACTATTCCTATAATAGTTACTAGTGTCCCTGATCTACGAGTGACGAGTAGCAGGATGCCCTTGCTACCCAAGGAACATGAACTGGCCGATGTAAACCTTTATGTCTATACATGTATACATGATATATAATTAATGTTTAAACGACCTTCGGACGGATATCTGATACCCACTAGACCACATCCAAACAAGGAAAAGGAAATAGGGCGAACTAGCCTTCCTAAGTCCTTTAAACATTATTTATATAACTATACAAGTACAGGCAAGCATTTAATGACGTAGAAGCATTTAACGAAGTAGAAGCACTTAACGAAGTAGTAGCATTTAACGAAGTAGAAGCATTTAACGAAGTAGAAGCACTTAACGAAGTAGTAGCATTTAACGAAGTAGAAACATTTAACGAAGTAGAAGCATTACGAAGTAGTAGCATCTAACGAAGTAGAAGCATTTAACAAAGTAGAAGCACTTAACAAAGTAGTAGCATTTAACGAAGTAGAAACATTTAACAAAGTATAAGCATTACGAAGTAGTAGCATCTAACGAAGTAGAAGCATTTAACGAAGTAAAAGAATAGAAAGCATGGAAGAAAACTTTGACAAAAACTTTGGAAAACCTTTACACTTAAGAAAATCATGACTTGGTATCTTTTTGTAAAATAAGTTTGAAGACCTTTAGAAAACCTTGAAAATCTTTCATAAACAAGTTTTGAATATAACTTTGATAAAACAATATAAGTAAAGAAAAACTTTTGTTTAAATACTGTTGTAACTTGTTTTGAAGTAAAACATACAGTGCGAGAGACAATTTGAGAAAAGATTTAAACAAGTAAAGACGTTTTGGAAAACCATTTATAGTATCATACTTGGTAAAACAACTGAAAGTGTAATAAATCCTTGTGCATGCGGGTTATTAATCACATATGATTGATATGATAACTGGCATGTTTTAACTTGTATTCCCCCTCCCCCATAAAAGCATGTAAAAACATTTAAAAGGTTAATTCAGGGGTATGAACTCACTTGTTGTAAGTGGATCGGACGGAGATGCCGGTTGGGTGCTCGGTGTCAAGTAAATACTTGAACACGCTTAGTGACCTATTAACATATGATGAGATATGTTTACATACAATTAGCAATTACAATACTAGTTAAACACGTATACGCATCCTAATAATCGGAAAACACCTTGGTCAAGTGCTAAGAGTGTCCCAGGTAACATCTAAGGGAGTGTATAGCCTAGCTAGGGAGTTTACTCTTCAAGAGTAAACTCTTTATAGATTTTATGGCCCTAAGACCTTATCCCCATGAGTTTACGGCTGTAAAGTCATGGGTGGTGTGCTTTTGGATGCATTAAGGTCTTATAACACTTGTGGAACTAGGCTAGGTTCAATTCTAGGTCATAGGAAGTGGTTTAGGCTCCAATTGACCATTTTAGGGAGTTTACGGTTCATGACCACTCCTTGAGGACTTTATGACCATAAACACATGATTTTATGGTCGTAAAATGATGTTAACCCATTCCTTTTGTTGTTTGGTGGTTCTAACTCATGCATGCAAGGTTCTAGTCACTTATATGAGCATAGGAAGGTGTTAAAGGCACTTAAACACCTTGGAAAGGTGTTTATGGTCTAAGAAGGTGTTCCTGGGGAGTTTACTACCTTAAACACATGATTTTACGGTAGTAAACCATAAACTCATGTTTGTCCATCAATCCTATGCTTTGGTGCATCAACCGAAGGATGACAAGGCTCTAGGCACTCATGGATGCCTTTGGAGGTGTTTGAGGGGTAGTTTAACATCTAAATAAGTTTTTATGGTCCTTGAAGATGGGTTTACGGTCTAAGAATGTTCTTAGACCATAAACTCATGTTTACTCCCCATTTGTTATGATTTTGGTGTTCTAAATCCTTTCATGCAAGCCTCTAAGTCATTGCTAAGCATTAGAAGTGGTTTGGAAGGGTTTTTGGGCATCAAAACCCTCTTCCAAGTTGCATCCCAAAACCATAAACTCTTATTCTTGGGGTTTTTGGATGACTAAGCCACGAATTTGCATGCTAGATAAGATAAACAACAAGCTAGGAAGGTTAACTTATCGATTTGAAGCTCGAAGGGGCGATTTTTTTACCAAAACCCGTTTTGTAGAGAGAGAAAGTAGAGAGAGAGTGTGTCTAAGGTGGGAAAAAGGTGGGAATAAAACCCACTCAACCCTTATATAGGGTAGAGTTTATGGCCTGGTTGGGGTTCACCTGACACCAACCGCGAACGGGGTTTTTCATGACTATCATTAATCACGGCAAATTTTAAAATTATACCGCCTTAATTTTGGTTCACTTGACGAATATTATTTAAAATATTCCAACGGGTTTAAATCCGGTCAAAAATATTTTCGGGATAAATTTGGCTAATTTTTGACGTAATTAACTTCGACGTTAAAACTAAAGGAAAATTTTGGGTTGTCACATGCATGACTACGGGGGAGTCGTAGCAATCACTAATGGACAATCAGGGTGAAAGTGTGGTAAGACTACAGAGTAGACTAGTTCGCGAGATTGTGGGAAGCCACAATTTTAGTTGAAGATCGGAAATGATTATTCGATTGGTTATCTGTGGGCGAGTCCGGATGGTTAAGGGAATTCGGAATGGAACTGGTAGAGACCATTGAGTCAAGGGTTTGGATCTTGAGTTGAAGGGTCTCGTGGATGAATGGTACGTGACATAGTAGGGCTACAGCTGAGTAGTCGTGATATTTGATCTCTTGGAAACCTGGTGGTTGGACCGGGTGCAAGGCTGGTAGTCTCAGGGAATCAGTTAAGGAGATTTATTAACCGATCAAGTAAAGGATGGAGGGAAGTTGTGGTACATTATGAAAATGCCAATTAGAGGATCTCTGGATAGGAGCGAAGTATCAATTCGGTTTTGGATAGGAACCCAAATCGGAATCCACGCATGTTTGGTGTAGGATTTTGTTTCAGTGAGATCGGATGTGGGGCACCTATATGCCAAGGTCATCGAGGGTAGAACCCCAGGGTGATGAACGGGCTGGTTTGATGGTAGTTTAAGCCATTGTGATGTGACTCGGTTAGCTCTATCTGTAATAGAACATGATGGAAGCAGAGCAGGAAACAGTAGATCGAAGGAGATCAGGTATGATGTAAGACTACAGTTATTCTAGTAGCATACACCTTTTTGCGTCAGATTGAGTGGCGACAGGTGGTCAGCCTATTATGATCGGATGGATCAAAGGATTGAAGGAGCCATGAGTGGCGGTATAGATAGGGTAACAATTGTCGGATGAGGTATCCTTTGGAGGTCATGTGGGAATGTTGTGTGTGTGTCCTGGCCCAAAAATCGGTTAGGTGTCTGATGTTTCGAGCAGTTGATAGATAAAGTGAGATCAGGGAGGTCTCGGCTGCCTTTAGAGAGCAGCAAGTGGTAGCAAGAAGAGTTGAGGTGGGTTTAGTGTCTTGGGAATTGTGTGTGGAGTCGCTTATATTTGGGTTATACACTAAGTTGTTTGTAGTTGGATTAAATAATCTCAAAGTGATTTATCTAACCATGTTGTGCAGCTCTCGTCTGAGTCTAAATGTTTTAGGGATGAGTCTTCTACTCGAAGGATTATCTTATCCGCATGTTGAGTTGGGTAATCAGCTGTGACAACCCAACATTAATCCGTTATATAATTTCGTTTCCGCTAACAGAATTCGTCGCTTTATAAAAGTTCCGTAATATTTGGAGTCGTCAAAGAAATAAATATTTATTATTTATTTATAGTTCATATGATTATTAGTTTGTAAAAATAAATATAACTCGTTTATGTTAGTCCGTTTAATGAAATAAAGTTATATTATTTTTCTACCACTTAACCCGGGTAAAAAGTTTAAACCCCGTTAAACTTGAGCATCGGGTAGTCGTGTACCGGGTGCAATACCCGAGGCATATATAAGGAAAGTGAATACCACTTTGCACACTTTTACAACCCAAACACTCCCTCTCTCACTACTTTCTCTCTCAAGACCCGTTTTCGACTCCAAAACCGCAAATTCTGGCTTCCAAACGTAAGATTTTCCTCCCTAACTTGTTCTAAACATACATCATTATGTTTATAACTCAAAAATCATATGAATGAGGGGTAAACAAGGAGTTTACGGCCTAAGAAGCTCCTTAGGTCGTAAACACCCAAAACATGGCTAAAAGTCCAACTTTTCCCTCCTTTAGGCTTCTATGCTAATTAGGGACTTTACCTAGAAGTGTTTGGCCATCAAAACATGCGATTTTGAAGAATAAAAGAGGGTTTACGGCCCAAGCACATGCTTAGGTCGTAAACACCCTTTTTCCATGTAAAATTACCCCAAAAACTCATCCAATGCATGTTAGACTTGAGATATGAATTTAGGAAATGCCATTTCGAGTTTAAGGCCATCAAACATCACATTTTAGGGGGTAATTTAGAGTTTATGGCCCAAGCACAAGCTAGGACTGTAAACTCCCCCAAACATCACCAAATGAGGGCTTAAAACCCCAAATTGGCCCTAGACCTTCACTAGAAAAATTAAGGGATTGATTTAAGACCTTTGGCATCAATTTTGGAGAGTGAACAAGAGTTCACGGCCAAGCCATGAGGCTTACGGCCGTAAAGTCCCAAGGGGTGGCCTTTGGGCCGTAAACTCCAAGGGAGTAAACTCTTGGACTCCCCCGTAACCCCTTTTGGTCTTGTACAATCCCCGAGAACCACTTCCAATCCATAAGACCCCGAATCAATGTTAGGATATGTAAATGTTTTAATAAAAAGCATAAAATGACTAATATCTTGTAAAACACATATCTCACATGTTAATAGGGTCCTAAACGGTGTACAAGTCCTTAATTGACACCAAACGCTCAACCGACACTTTTACCCGATTTACCCGACTTCAGGTGAGTTCATACCCCTTTAATGAACCTTTCTAATGTTTTCATATGTTTTAGGGGGGGATACAAGTCAAATATACATTTTCATGGAAATCAATCACATGTGATTTACTATCCGTAGTTCAAATCACATGTGATTTATCACCATGCTTTATAAAAGAACTTTACGTTTTCAAAACTACTTTGGAAAAATAAACTATTTTCAAAATACTGCCTTTGGTCAAGATTTTTATTAAATTACTTTTCTTATAAAATGTATCTACACTAATATATTTATATAAGTAAGACTTGAAGGACTTAGGACCGATAGCTCGCCTTATTTCCTATTCTTGTTTGATGTGGGCTTAGGGTATTTGTTATCCGTCCGACTGTCGTTGATTTCATAGTTATATATCATGTATATTGGTGTTAGATACGAGCATTTTCATCTCATTCGATGCCTATACTACTTAATTGCCATGAACCATACACACTAAGTTAACTATAATAGGTATAGTTAAGGTCACTACTACTCGTTACCGCTACTACTATACATACTATAATTCATACTATTACAAAACGATACACAAATAAGAGAACACACTATGAACTACATAAAAGACTACTACACTATATTACAAGAGAAAACACTAACCCGGAAGATAACACACTAACTCTCTACAAGATACTCTACGCGCTACATATTGTGACCAGAGCTTTCCGGAAGGAAGGTGACGCTACAGGTATAGATCTATACGGAGCAGACACTATTAGATCCCGACTGTTAACTTCAGTCCGAGCCGAGCAGGCCCAAGGATGACACTACTTCACTACACTGTGCATGACTGGGAAGGTCATGGGATCCTCTATTACTGACACTATTAGTCACATAAAAAGGAATACACTATATCCGCACTAAAATACTAAAACTAAAGTCTCAGTTAATATCCCGAAGTAAAATAAGTATCTATTATTAATGGAACTTCGCACCACTATCACTGTCAACAGGCATAACTTATCTTTTACCTACATTACATACTGGAGATTTAGTACCCCACTTTTACAACAAACTGTTTTCAATGATAAAACTTACATGAAACTTAGACTCTTTCACTTACGATGTATTTTCTGGAAAACATAGGATTTTCTAGAGTTTTCTACTACTTATAAATGTAAATTGCAGTTTTTCACACTATATGTTCTAATACATTTTATACAAAATCCACACTAAATTCTTATGAACTCACCAGCTTTATGCTAATACTCGTTTTCAAAATAACTTGTATCCTCAGGTGAAAGATAGACAGGTACAGGTGCAGCATTTTGGAGATGATGGAGCATACAAGATCCATCTCTTATTTTTGTATTACTTTTGGTGTCTATTGAAACTTTATAGAACACACTTGTAATTAAACCCACTATGTAATGAAATGGTTGTATGTTTCTTGCTTTTACTATTATATAATTGTGATGATACTGTACATGACGTCCTCCACCCCGAAACGTATTCCGCTGTTATCGGTTTTGGGGTGTGACATCAGCATCGGTAAAAAGTACGTGGAAGCAGTCAGTAAGTAGCAATGTGGTGACTACACTGGGAGTGGCTGGAAATTTAGTTTTAGTGAAGGATCTATCCTTCACAGGGATAGAAAGGGTTGTTGCGTATAAACAGCAGCCTTGGGAAGGTCGTGGACTGCACAGGGTAAAGGGTGAACCCCTTGGATGTCAAGTGGGGAGTACCAAAAGGATTGTTGGTTAGGTAAGGGTGATGTATCCAATATTGACACTGATTAGAGTATCTTCAGCATTTTTAACTCTAAGGGTTAGCTTTTCACTCAGAAAGACCAGACGGAAGGCCAAAGGAAGCGGTCTTTTGAGGATTGGACCGAGGAGTCGGAGTTATGCATTGTATATAAATCTTATGTTATGTATGCACGGTAGGTGATTGATAGCGGAAGCCGAGGGCGTGAAGCATGGGGAGTATCCGAGATGGGTAACTGCATAAGACTTCAAGGACGAAGTCTAGTTCAAGTGGGGGAGATTTGTAACACCTGTTCTAGGTATTACTTATTTTATTTGAAGTTTAAAGGTTTTGATGTGTGGACTCGGCAAGTTGGGAGTTCAACTCGTCGAGTAGAGGCATTTAATCTTGGACGCGGATCGGGACCAACTCGGTGAGTCGGAAGGCCCGACTCGGCGAGTTGGAGTTTTAGAGAAGAAACCCTAATTTCAGGGTTAGCCCCCTATATAAAGATCATTAGTTGCCCTGGTCGCCTCCCCTGGCACCATATCTCCCTACAGAAAGCAGTTTGTGGCCGTGAACACTCCTTGAGTGAGAAGAAGAGCTTGGTTTAGCAAACTTGGAGTGATGAAGAAGGGATTTAAAAGAAGGAACAAGAAGGGAGCAGTGGATCAGGCATCTACACTGCATTGTTCACCATTCTAAGGTAAAAAGTCATGACCTTGACCTCTAGTTGTTTAGATCTCATTTCTTGGAAGTGAATGACCATTTTAGGGAAAAATGGAGTCAAGCTTCAATCTCGACCTAAGGTCCCAGAACTGGACCTCTTTAAGAACTGGACCTCTTTAAGTCCCCAATAGCATAAAGTTGCTCCCTTTATGCAGTTCAGCCCCTTTCTATGCACAAGAACCTTGTATGAATAGTATTTTTGGTGTTATGGTCATGTGAGGCTTTGCATGCACGTAAAGTTTGAAACTTTACGTGACATCTACACAAGGGAAGGCTAGATCTGAAGTTTGGAACTCTGGATTCCACTGGAAAGGCCGAAAACGAGAAGGACTAAAGGAACTCACCGAGCCCTTTAATCGACTCGACGAGTCGGCCAAAGAGTTTACATCCAAAAAGTTTACGGCCAGGGGTTTGCGGTTGAGAGCTTGAAGTCGCGTACATTAAGGAACTCGACGAGTCACTCAAGTGACTCGGCGAGTTGATGAGTTAAGCAAGGAACTCAAAGATTGGATGGTGATACTCGACGAGTCGAGGTCAACATGGACTGTTATGTGATAGCTTTGATAGATAAGTGTAGAGATAGCTTTTATAGTTATGTGATAGCTTTGATAGCTAAGTGTAGAGATAGCTTTTAAAGCTAATTATGGCTAAGTGTAGAGATAGCCTTTGAGGCTAATGGTAGAGATAGCTTTGATAGCTGATTGATATGTGATATGTGGTTGAGGTAGCTTTTATAGCTAATTGTTATGTGATATGTGGTAGAGGTAGCTTTTATAGCTAATCGATATGTGCTATGTGGTAGAGCTATCTTTTATAGCTAACATGATAGATGGATTGTGTGTGCGGTATGCTATGGGGGACTCACTAAGCATTAACTTACATGTTGTGGATTTGTTTCATGTACATCGAATCCTAAAGGCAAGGGCAAGGCTTGATGGCGCGGCGTGCACTCTCTCAAAGGCGTTTTATAGGACACTCTGATGTTGGAATCAAAGTTGTATTTGACTTATGTTTTGAAAACTATTATAGCTGGATTTCTTAGTATATGGAAATGTATTTGGATAATCAAAAATGAAAATTTTCTTCGTAAAATTCGGTCGTTACAGAGTGCGCCTGCTCCCATTACTTTGAGGATCATTTGTCGTCATGAGGGTAGGGTGGGAGCTCAACAGAAAAGAGCCGAGCATTGCAGTGTCAGTCAGTAGATGCCAGAGTTTCATCAGATGTTGTTGCGGATATGTGTTTTTCTTTCGGTATGCTTGTTATCGGTATTTATATTTACCTTGGGGTCTTGCTTTGGTATGGGTGATCATTATCTTTTGTTTAGTTCCCTGATATTTCCTGGGTTACACCACCAAGAATGGTTATATGCCATTTTGCGTGCCAAGAATTAGTTGAAGGGTGTATCTTGCTGAGAGGGATCTAGTTGTTTGGTTGTCGTTCCGGTTCTTTGTTGGGGCTAGTTGAGGGGTATTGATTGGAACTCTATGGTTGCATTAGTTGGATTAGTTCATTAGTGGAGTGAAAGTTAAGGGGTATTAGCATTTTTTATGGTAGGATTGGTAGTTGTCCATGGTTGGACCTATGGGTCTAAATCACTACCATTGCTAGGGAAGGAGCGGTAACAAGAAAATGAAGGTGGCAGTCGCATGGGTTGTTTGGTCATTATATGTGCCAAGGGAAGTTCATAATTGTGAAGGTCGAAGATGGTTAGAATGCAGGGATCCTTCTGGGAACAGGAAGTTAGAGTGAAGATTCGCAAGTTCCGGTCAAGGGTTATAGTCTTGTCACCAGCATAAAGGACTTAAGGTTTGGGTGCAGTATCATGGGAAATGATCGAGATTAGTGGGCTTGTTGATATTTTATGGAGTATTCATATGGATTTGAAGAGTTTTTGATCATCGATATTGTCTAGTAATGGAACGCTGACATTTGTAAGCTAAGAATGTCGACAGTTTGAATCGCAAGATTGCAAGATGGATTGGAAATCCATCAAATCTTATGGGTTGGGAGGACGCAGTCAAGCCCAAGTGGGGGAGAATCATTGGTTTAAAGGATTGCACAAGGAAGGATATTTGGGTTTCGTTGCACATCAGTAGTAGCGCACGACAGGTATGTGGATGGACTCAGGTTGTGTAACGCCCGCGTTTCCAGGCTAGGCATTTTCGTTGATGTAATAGTCTAGGTTAACCTTTGTAACCCGTTTTGAAATAACAGAAGTATATTATTTGAGTATTATGTGTTTTGTGCTTAATTGCTTAATTATGTAATTTGATTAATTAAGAATAAAATGAGCGTCAAAATTTAAGTGTAAAATAAACTTGATATCTTTGGATAATGTTGTAGTAGTTGAAATGAGGTTTCCGAATATATATAGAACGCCCAAATCTGACTTCGTATGAGGAAGTTATGATTGATTGAAGTTTCGACTTAGCAATGTGCAGCCCGAATTACTCGATTTGAGATCGATCAGTTTTTAGTCGAATCGATCTAAACGAGAATCGAAGATCTCGTTGTTGGTATCGAAACGATGAAAAGTTAGGCGAGAGCGGACGTCAAACGAAGAAGTTATGAATTTATAACGAAGTTTTTCTGTCCCGGCCTACTAAAAATAAATAATAAAAATAAAGTTAAAATTAGCCGACGGAGTCTAAACGAAAGTTGTAGAGCGTAGTCTCACCTTCGCATGGATATAAAGAACGTCAAAAACAGAGTTCGTATGAAGAAGATATGAATTTTCAAAGTTTATTAAATAATTAATAATTAAATTTAATTATTGAATCCTGGTATTATCCGAAGACGAGTCATCGGACTCATCCGAAGTACGCCCCGCGTACTAGCCTACGCCCCGCGTACACCGAGGTATGTCGACATTCGCACTCGAGTATTTCGGATACGTAAGCCATGACGATCTGAGGCGTATGCCCCGCGTACCCTCGTAGGCCCCACGTACTCCGATGTTCTAGCCTCTATAAATAGGATCCGAAGGTAGCCGGCTCCTTTGCTATATTTCTCTCTTGTCTCTCCCGTTTTACCTCGATTTGCATGCCAGAAGTACCCCGAAGCCCCGGTAATATTCCCGAGTCCCAAAGCAAGTCCCGAGATCCCGAAGATCCCGAGAAGTGCGATTCCCGAGCCGAAGCTTTGCCCGCGAGAAGTTCAATTTTTGTGAAGATCTTCCAGATCTGCGAAGAGATACTACTTCTAGAAGCCGTAGTGCCGTCTGATCATCTTCTGATCAAGTGAGTGTATACTACCTTTCATAAACACGATAATAATACAAGTATGGTTTGAGTGTATTAAGTATATTGTTGTTTATATGTGCAAATGTGTATTCACTTTTTTCTATCTTATAGATCTGATTATTTCTCTATGAAATACGTGTTATGTGTGTGTGCCTCATCTGTTATGTGGAATATGTATTGATTAAAGCATGCTATACAGTTTTTTTTTAAACTATGTAAAAAAATGTATATTTTTATCTACTAATATGTTGGGTAGAACATGGGTAGATAGTTGGTGTGTAATAAACAGATGAGAGGCCTCGTTGTTGTTTGATTTAGTCATCTAGCGGAGTTTAGATGACGACCACGGACTTTTCTAGACAGTCTTGTGGAACATTAGCAGGCTCGCCACCTGTAGGTGTTAATGAACCTGGGTGTTCATTCGTTGTACTCCATCCCCCTCATGGTTTCCTTATTTGACTTATATTGCTGAGGAACCCCCGAAGCATGTGTTGTCGCCTCGATGAAATATTCTTAGACTAGGTCCCTTGTGTTAGTTATTTTAGGGACATAAAGTGAGAATAACGGGAATGGGTAATTGGGTTATTGTTGGTTGGTGGAATTAAATATAATTATTTATTGTGGGTTGAAAACCCTATATGCTCACCAGGCTCCCAAGCCTGACCCACTCAGTTTTATTTGTATTACAGGAAGTGGCGCAAGGGCATAAGATGGATGAACCATCAAGTTGTTTTGTTTACAAGTCTGTATATGTATATATTTGTTGAATGACTTGTAATATTATCGTTTATGCTTATTGGTCTGTATCGGAACATGACACCCCGAGTTTTGGATTATATAATGAAAATACATTTCTTTTATGAAATGCTTTGGTAAACATTGTTTTATCATGTTTTGTTTTTGGGAACAAATTCCGCAACTCTTTCAAATCAAAAGGATTTACTCTGAAATTATTTTAAAAGCATAAATGAAAATCGGTCTTTTCTGGCCGAGATTTTGGGGGTATACTACAAAGTGGGTTAGATCTGATCCCACATCGGCTTGGAAGGAGAACGAAACAATTCCTTATAAAGGGGTGTGGATACCTTCCCTATCACAACGCGTTTTAAAGCCGTGAGGGCAGCAGATCCCATAAGAACTCTGCAGTTAAGCGTGCTCGGGCGTGAGTAGTACCAGGATGGGTGACCCCCTGGGAAGTCCTCGTGCCGAGTGGCCCAAAGCGGACAATATTGTGATACGTGCCAGAGGGGGATGTTACAGTTGGTATCAGAGCATTAGTTTAAGCGAACTAGCACTAGTTTATTTTAGGAGGGTCGACTAAAACGTACGTCTACGATATTACAACTAACATGTAAATCTTTCGGAGTGATAAGGATGATTTGAATATCTATCGTGAATGAGGATCTAATTTCACCTTATTCGGTGTGTAGATCAAAAATGGTGAGAACAAGAAGTGGAATTGGAAATGCTGATGAAAACAGGAATCAACCACCAGTGATTGAGCAAATACCTGTCGTAGCAGCAGCACCTGAGCCAATAACCATGGCTGGTGTGCAAATGATGATTCAAACAATGTTGGATCGTCAGATGGATGAAACTAGGCGGTTGCTTCAACAGAATCGTGAAGAACTGTCAATTCATGTGGAAGAGCCCGAATTAAATGAAGGGCACTCGGAAGGTGGAAACTTCAGTAGGTCTGTTGGTCAAGCCAACCCACCGATAGTTAGGTAAAACAACCATGATGGAAGGAATGATGGAATGGGATGCAAGTACAAGGACTTTCTAACTTGCAAACCACCGACCTTCAACGGAAAGGAGGATCCGATTGGAGTTATGGATTGGATCTCCGAAATGGAGTTAGCCTTCTTGACTTGTGGCTGCAGAGGCAAGTTGCAGACTATCTATGCAGTGCGCCAGTTCCGAGGTGGAGCCGTTCGTTGGTGGAACACTCTAGGGAAGACTTTAAGCCCTAATGAGCCACTACAATTGACATGGGCATAGTTCTTGGTGCAGTTCAAACGCAAGTTCTGCTCAGCTCAAAATCTGTTGGAGTTGGAGAATAAGTTTTTGGCATTGACGAAAGGCAGCATGTCAGTTGATGAATACACTAATAACTTCACCGATAGGATGGAGTTTGCTTTGCGCATCGTTCCAGATGAGCTAACTAAGTTGGACCGGTATGCGAAGGGACTCCCATGGGAGTATGAGGTGCCAGTATGTCAGGCACATACTCTAGAGGCAGCTATATGGGTTGCCAAGTCTGTTGAGAACATGATTAAGGGGAGAACCACCAACAAGGTTGAGGTTGGTGAGAAGAGAAAGTTTGAGGGAACATCTAGTTCTGTTAAGAAAAGCAAATTTTTGAAATTTGATTCGAAAAAGTTTGGTGGAGGAAAAGGAGGAGAAGCGAAGTCGTGTGATAAGTGTAAGAAGAAGCACTTTGGGAAATGTAGTGAGGATGTAACCTGCTACAAGTGCAGAAAAATTGGGTATTTTGCCAATGAGTGTCCGAACAACAAAAGGATGTGTTTTGGTTGTAATGAAGAGGGGCATATTTTGAAAGACTGTCCGAAGAAGAAGGAGGCAGCTAAACCCAACATTCCACCAAAACCGAAGGCGAGAGCCTTCTAGATGACACTCGAAGCTGTGAAAGATGAAGCTGATGTCACTTCAAGTATCTTTCTCGTAAACGAATTACCTTCTCAAATTTTGTTTGATTCTGGAGCCAACTACTCCTTTATTTCGCATGAGTTTGGTAGAAAGCTAGCTTTGCCTATTGATAGACTAGATGATGCTTTATTACTCAAAGTAGCTAGTGGCAAGTTTGTACCTGTTAGCCATCGTATGAAAAACATCTTAATTGATCTAAATGGGAATAAGTTCCACGAGGAATTATTGCCTATCGAACTTAATGGTTTCGACATCGTGTTGGGAATGGATTGGCTTAGCGCCAATGATGCCGAAATATTATGCAAGAAGAAGATAGTTAAAGTAAACCCGCCTGGGAAGGATTCATTTATGGTGTATGGGGACAAACGCAGAGTAAATTCCGGAATCATTTCCCTAATGAAAGCCAGAAAGTGTTTGACCAAGGGGTGTACATCATATTTAGCATTCGTGATCGATCCTAAGAAGGAAAAGAAGGTGATGCAGAGTATTCCAGTGGTGTGTTATTATCCGGAAGTATTTCCCGAAGATCTTCCTGGATTACCACCTGATAGACAAGTGGAGTTCATAATAGACTTGTTACCAGGAACCACGCCAATAGCAAAAGCACCTTATCGATTAGCACCGACGGAGATGAAGGAGTTGATGATGCAACTTCAGGAGTTATTGGACAAAGGTTTCATTAGACCTAGTTCATCGCCCTGGGGAGCTCCGATGTTATTTGTAAAGAAGAAAGATGGAAGTATGAGAATGTGCATTGATTACAGAGAGCTGAAAAAGGCAACAATAAAGAATAGATATCCGTTGCCGAAGATTGATGACCTATTTGATCAATTTCAAGGTTCGAGCTATTTCTCGAAGATCGATCTTAGTGTTGGATTAGTGTCTAAGTCCATAACTATATTTGGTAAGACTTGACCCGACCCGGCATGGTCCATTTGGGTTGCATGGCATCATGCACTTGGATAGACTAAATGAGAGAAATAAGACACTTATGGTTATTAATATATTATAAGTTCTAGTATATTAATAATAAGAATAATGAGATTATTTAATTAGTATTGATCAAGAATTAATCTAGGATTAATTAAGTGATCAAAAGAAGACTAATTAAATATATGGGTTGATTGTGTAAATCATCCATACTTGTATAGTGGGCTAATGCTCCATGGATAATCAAGTTGGGCTAAAACCCATAGGATGGTCCATGGATGCTCCATGGTGTATTTGTACCCATGGATCCAAGGAAATGGAAAGCCATGACAATTAAGAGTTTACCCTAATTGTAACACTATATAAGCATCATATTATTCACCAAAATCGGTACTAGTGGGTATACTAGAAGGGCTAGCCGATTTCATGAAGTGTGGGTTTTCTCTCAAGTTATTCCATGTGTATTTGGTGTTGTGTGAACCATTTGAGGTGTCACACTTGGGGCACTAGGCACTCAAGCTTCATGAAGACTTTCTACATCAAAGAGGTATGTATTCTATCTTGCTATGGTTATTGTTTTGTATGCTAGATTAGAATAATACCTTGGAAGTTCTTATTTGCATGTATAATAGAGAAAACATAGATCCAAGGTATTTAGGGTTGCATGTACACTTAGGAAGTGTTAGAATGCTCAAAACCCAACAGTGGTATCAGAGCCAGGTTTGTTTTCTTGTTATACTTGCAAAAGAAGCTGGAAAATCGAGTTTTGATGCTGTCTGCCCAGCAGACTCGCCGAGTCCATGAATGGACTCGCCGAGTCCAAGGCAAAATGCATCCAACTCGCCGAGTTGGTTCGTGCACTCGACGAGTTGGAACCCCAGACATCATAAACTCGACTGTTTTGGCTAGAAATGGACTAGGAACATTACCCTAAGTTGTTTTTGAACTTATAAACTTGTTTTTGATGTGGTAATGTTCATGCTAATCCATTTTCAAAGATAATTGTCAATAGATTCATGTTTTGTATTAGTTTAAGGTTTAGACTAATTACATGAAAAAGTTTGATTTGAATTATCTTGTTCTTATGAGTTGCTTAGATTAATAGAAATGTTGAGTGAAATAGTTGTTTTCAATCCATTTTAATCTAAGAGTTGAGTATAAAATGTGTTTGTGTAACTTGTCCTCAAGTTACATGAAGAGTCACATTAAAGACTCATAAAATTCATAAGAGTTGGCAATGGTTACAAAATGAAGAGTCTTGTGTCATTGAATAATTTTTTTATGACTCCATAACTTGTCCTCAAGTTATGAAAGTTCAAGAGTCACTTCATTAAAGAAAAATATGTAACCATAATTAAATCCATAAGTTATAAAATAAAGGAAAAAGTTAGTTCTTTTATTAGTTTAAAGTCTTCCATAACTTGTCCTCAAGTTATGGAACTTGAAGAGTTTTTGGATTAAAACTACTTTAAACACATAAGTTATGGAATTAATTAGTTTTGAATAGTTTCAAAACTTGCCCTCAAGTTTTGGAATTTGTAAAGTTTTCAAGTATGAATACTTTAATTCCAAGTTAGCCCTTAGAATTTTAAAAGTTAAAATTCAACCCTTATACTTTATAATATTATAAGTTAATAATATATATATGTATAAGAGTAAAGTCAGTCTTACCGCTAGTACGCCTCATTCACGAAGCCGGTCTATAAGGTGGGTATAAGGTTGTTGCCTATAAAATGGCAACTTAATGGGTGTCCACTCTCACCCACCGCTTGCTTGACTGGTGGAGGGTCGTTAGCCGAACGGGTTTGACAGGACTATATTTCTCCCTTCATTAAAAGTATTAATGAAAAATACTAAGTAACTAAACTCTTAATAATACCCAATCTTAGTTACTTAGGAAAAATGTGAATAAGGTGCTAATCCATGAAATTACACTTTACACTTTGTCTAAGTCGTTAGTGGAGCGTGTGTGGTTAACCGGCACACTAACTTGGACTTAACAAGGTAGGTAAAGGGTGACTTAATATTTATCATAGTATCGATGGAGCGTGTGTGGTTAACCGGCACATCGATTGAGGGGTAATTTATTAAGGGTACCAAGTGATTTGCATGGTTACTTCACACCTTGTTTTGTGATCCTCGGCATCCCAGTCACAAAACCTGAAGGGCACACTCGAGATTGAAACATGCCATTGAACAGTTCAATGAATCTCAAAGATCTAGGAGTTTCAAAACCAATTAAAACCTAATTATACATTTCGTTTATCTTGGTGGAAATTGGTGAATCGTCATTCACCTACCTTCAAATATTCTATAGCTTGGATTACGGCATACCTCTTCTAAGTTATAAAATAGTTTGTTGGGTCCTAGCCTTAATATTTCATATTGGGTGTCATATTAAGGACTTTAAATCAACTATCTTGAATATCTCCCAAAAGATGTCTGTAATAGACACCTATGATCTTCCCAAATCTAGTGAAACAAGGTTTCCTAATGAAGATGATGTCCCATGGATATCATACTTCTTTCTCCTCCTCCAATTATTCTCCCTAACCCACAAGTTCTTGAAAAGTTTAAGGTCACTCTAGCCCTATTGGCAAGGCAAGGTCTAGGTGTGAGCACATCTTGGAGATGTAGTCACATATTGACAAGCCGGGAGAGTTGGGTGTCAAAGTCTTAAGAAAGTTGGTGGTTCAATCACTTTCTAAGTCACATAGTGAGTTCCTTTGGGACACCTATGAAACAGACTATGACAAGACCCTTAATGATCTTATCTGTTTGCTAAGATCAACTTCCTAAAAACTTTGACAATAGTGACATTGGATATCTAGTAAAGCATTCTCTTCCCAATGGAAAGGGATCGGCCATAGTCAACTCGGTTGACCAAATGGTAAAGAGAAAAGCTAAGTCTGTGATAGTCCTGTGTGTCTTTATCAAAGGGTCCATATGTTTATATTGCCAAAGAAAGGGGCATTGGTTACGAAGCTGCCAAATTTACCTAAGGATGTTAAAGTCAATAAGTTTGACTCTACTTCAGGTAAATTCCACTATCTAACTCTGTTAAGTTTCTATTCTGAGATTCTTGATACATGATGTGACTGGGTCACATGGTGATGTTTTAAGAATGAAAGAAAGGTGAAGAAACTTAAAGAAAGAATATGCTGAATCTGATCGCATAGATGGATTTCTATCGCGTAGTTTGAAAAATCGGATTCTTGAGCTACTTCTTAGGAGTTATGAGATATTGCTTAAGGAATAGATAACAACAAGTTTTCATATGGATTGTAAGGATAAGTTTTTCCGCAAAGTTTTAAAATAAAAGGAAAAATTTTGATTTTATTTATTTTAAAATATCCTTACAATGGCATTTGAGGAAAAATTTGTTGCTTATATAATTCCATTAAGAGCAAGAGTGGAAATGTGAAATTGATTCTTTCATTTGTGGTAATGTCTAAATTTACCAAATAAGGAAAGATTCTCATCACCCAAGGTTCAATTGGACCGGAACTTGGAATCATGCAAGTTGTATAGCATGATGAATGAGAACTTTCAAGTTTTGGAAAATTAAGACTAATTACTTGTTCACATGGATGTGTGAGTCAAGTAATGGACTAAGGGATCGAGTACATAGTCTTGTGCACTGATTTAGTCCACCACAAAAGTTTGATAAGACTATTCGTCATGATTTACTTAAGTTCAGTAAATATGATTATACTTACAAGCTTAAGTGTAACTCTGAGACATTGGAAAAAGGTTCCAATGTAAGGCAGAGCGAATAAGAAGAATCAATTTAGGCAGAAGGATAAAAGTTTCTCAAATCTGAAAAGATGGGAGAGTACTTTAGTATCAGCTTTTGTGATCATCTTAATGATTAAGAAACCATAGCACAATTAGTTCTCTAAGGAAGTCTTAGTGCATTCTTATGACTAAGAAGAGAGATCTTGAATTGTTGAAGTGGTTAAATCAAGAAGATGAGTCATACTTCGTTCCAATACAAGTCTTAGAGTCATACTCCAAGATTGTAACTTGAGTGACATGTCTTAAAGAAGGTTTAAAACACTTGTCAAATGTAAGAGTAAAAGTTTTCTACTCTTGTACATTTGAAATTGGTAAGTTGTGGTGTTTTGGATAAAACAAAGACCAACTTAGGCCAATTGTGTGAAGTGTTTGTCTTGATTAGAATCCGCACTATCTCTTGGATATTTGACAAGGGAGTCTTATAGGTCAAGAGGACAGTGGGAGTCTTAAAGGTCTTGAAAGTCTCAAGAACTAATCAAGAGTAAAACCTGAAGTTCTTCACTAGCACACGACTTGAGGTTTATAACCTATCGTGTTGACATAGTCTGTGCCCATTCCAGTTAAAGTTGGATTTGCATGTGAGTTCTTAGAGTTCTCAGTTTGTTGCATAACAACTTGGAAGCAATGGCAGGCCCTTGAGCTGCCAGGTGGCAAGAAATTAAGATTGAGTTCAGTCCATATGAGTTTGGATTTGTCATTATCCTTTTCTTGTGACTATGATTTTGACAATTCACATGGATAAGAACACATACACCATTAAATCTAAGTGTCATAAGGTTTCTCTCCGATTCATGAAAATGATGGTGAGGAAACACTTTCACTAAGTAGATTTTAGCTAGATAGCAATTGTGATATTTGCATTCTCAAAGTCGTTAGTGGAGCGCGTGTGGTTAACCGGCACACTAACATGGACTTGTGAGAAGTGGCAAAAAGGTCTAAACATTATGATTACGGCATACCTCTTCATAATTGTTTAGACTCACAAGTGTGCTATCTAAGGGAAGGTGTATGATTTTGATAAAGTTTTATCAAAACAATCTAGCATCAGAAATCTGAACTTTGGTAAGAAAGTCAATGGAGTATTGATTTCTAGAAGTCCAGCTGATTTCTGAGTACATGTCAAAGCTAGTGGGAGCATAAGTGTTATGCTATTAATCATCATGTTAGTGGGAGCATGATAATTATGTTAAGTATTGCAAGCTAGCAATGTTAATTATAGAAAACAAAAGTTTCAATTGGGAAAAAGTTGTTTTGCTATAATTAAGGGAGAGGAAATTATGCTTCATCTCAAATCTATAAGCTTAGATCGTGAGGTTTTAATCATTTAGTCAAGGAAATATATGAATTTCATGTTGGAGTGGCTCAACATAAGGAAATTCTGTATATGGGTCCATTATTTGCGTTCTAAAATTCGATTATGATTACGGCATCCCTTTTCATAATCTGAATTATGAGAACTTGGCAAATTGAAATGGAAATATTATAGCAAAAGACTGGTTTAGTCTTTATGTGAGACATCATGAATCGTGTCCCATATGCTTCGGATATAGGATCGATTACATGTGCTATAATCATCCGTTCTAAAATTTTCCAAATGCCTGGGGCATTAAGAAGGGAAAAGGTTTAGAAATTGATATGACTAAAAGGATTAAACAATTGTCGAGGACAATCTAAGGTTTACCAAAGATTGGTTGCTCAAGGACAGTTGGAAGTATAGTGATAATTCTGGAAGGACCATATTGACATAGTCTGTAAGGAGGCAACTCCTGTTCAGAAGTGATAAGTCAGAATGGAATCTGGAAATGTTTCAAAGTTAGAAATTTCAATCTGTGTAAGGTTAAGGAAACTTAATGCAAGAAGGATACTTCCAAGGAGTTGATCTCCTTTGGAATGCTCTGTAATGATTGTTGTCAAGTCTTTATGACTTTGTGCATAATCATTACAAGAGTATCAATGCATATAAGTTTAGAATCTAACAGATTTCAGTAAATGGCATGAATTTGGAATTCTTGCATTTGCAGTAAGGATTTGGGAGTGTGAAAAGAGAATCATTGAAGTAATGTTCAATTGATCTAGTTCACAAAGTAAAGATCATAGACAAACATAGTATGCATACTTAGTGTGTGGCATGACTAGTGTTTAGAAAACATAGTGTACATGCTTGGAGCATGGGACAACTATTGTTTTAAATTCAAGATTAAAGTTGATAGCTGAAACAGTATACAATGAATAATGTGTAATCATATGGTGATAAATAAAAGGTGTTTATTTATGTTCAAAGAGTTGATACCATATTGGATTCAATTATTATTGTGTTTCACTTTGCATGTTTTGACTTCCCGAATAAACTGGGTTATTCTTTCGGAATGACTAAGTTATTCAAACTATCCACAGTCGGTCATATGTTGGAAGTAGATATGAATTAAGACTGTCATGATGGGTTGTAGAGGTCTAAGGTGTTGGACAAGGCTACAACAATCATGAGTGCTCATAAGTTCTGAGTATTGGATTCAACCCGCGCTCATTGGAATCACTTCATGGATTTTATCACGAGTGATCATGAGACGATAATATCTTATATTCTTCAAACCTAGAGATATGAGTTGTTACTATGAGTTGATAGTACATTGATAGCACGAAAACGCATTTGGTAACTCGGTGCTATAAAACGTGCCTTTGTGTATGATTCAACAAGTAGTAGAACAAGCCATATGAGTCGAAGTTTATCCGTTCCTTTTACCTTCGGGATAAAAGCGATATCTGTGGGCCCCTCGATGATTTGATGATGACAATTGGAAGTGCTCGGCCGGGCCAGGACTGATTTGATTTGTTCAATTAGTCAGTTGTCATAAATCGGAAATCGGGAAACAACAAATGGACAGAGAGAATGATTATAATCCATGTCTCAGTCCATATGATATCTAGAATGGAGGAATATATGATCCCTTATCTAATGGACAAGTCATTGACAAAGGTCAGAGTTCATCGACAAGGTCAGAGTTCGACAGAAGCTTTTGAGAGCTACGATTGCCGGTTGGTTCCTGAAGTCATACGCAATAATAGTTTTAGACTTATCCAAGTGGGAGACTGTTGGATTAGTGTCTAAGTCCATAACTATATTTGGTAAGACTTGACCCGACCCGGCATGGTCCATTTGGGTTGCATGGCATCATGCACTTGGATAGACTAAATGAGAGAAATAAGACACTTATGGTTATTAATATATTATAAGTTCTAGTATATTAATAATAAGAATAATGAGATTATTTAATTAGTATTGATCAAGAATTAATCTAGGATTAATTAAGTGATCAAAAGAAGACTAATTAAATATATGGGTTGATTGTGTAAATCATCCATACTTGTATAGTGGGCTAATGCTCCATGGATAATCAAGTTGGGCTAAAACCCATAGGATGGTCCATGGATGCTCCATGGTGTATTTGTACCCATGGATCCAAGGAAATGGAAAGCCATGACAATTAAGAGTTTACCCTAATTGTAACACTATATAAGCATCATATTATTCACCAAAATCGGTACTAGTGGGTATACTAGAAGGGCTAGCCGATTTCATGAAGTGTGGGTTTTCTCTCAAGTTATTCCATGTGTATTTGGTGTTGTGTGAACCATTTGAGGTGTCACACTTGGGGCACTAGGCACTCAAGCTTCATGAAGACTTTCTACATCAAAGAGGTATGTATTCTATCTTGCTATGGTTATTGTTTTGTATGCTAGATTAGAATAATACCTTGGAAGTTCTTATTTGCATGTATAATAGAGAAAACATAGATCCAAGGTATTTAGGGTTGCATGTACACTTAGGAAGTGTTAGAATGCTCAAAACCCAACACTTAGGTCAGGATATCATCAGCTAAAAGTAAGAGAGCAAGATATCGAGAAGAGTGCATTCAGAACTAGATATGGACACTACGAGTTCTTGGTTATGTCGTTTGGACTAACCAATGCTCCGGCAGCATTCATGGATTTAATGAATAGGGTTTGTAATCCTTTCCTTGATAAATCCGTGATAGTGTTCATATACGACATTCTGATTTACTCAAAAAGCCAAGAGAAGCATGGCAGACACTTGCGAGAAGTGTTAGAAGTGTTGAAGAAGGAGAAGTTGTATGCAAAGTTCTCTAAGTGTGATTTTTGGATTCGTGAAGTCCAATTCTTGGGTCACGTGGTCAACCAAGAAGGGATAATGGTTGATCCAGCGAAGATCGAAGCTGTGATGAAGTGGGAACAACCGAAAAGTCCCACGGAGATCCGAAACTTTTTGGGATTAGCCGGATATTACCGAAGGTTTATCCAAGGCTTTTCTTCGATCGCAACTCCGTTGACAGCTTTGACCCACAAAGGAGCTACTTATGCTTGGAGTGATAAGCATAAAGAAGCATTCGAGAAGCTAAAGAAGAAGCTATGCGAGGCACCGATACTTTCTTTACCCGATGGAGTTGAAGACTTCGCTGTTTATAGCGATGTGTCTGGGGTTGGATTGGGTTGTGTTTTGACCCAAAGAGAAAAGGTGATAGCATATGCGTCTCGACAGCTGAAGGAGCATTAAAAGAATTACCCGACTCATGATTTGGAGTTGGCAGCGGTAGTTTTCTCTATGAAAATATGGAGGCATTACCTCTATGGCACGAAGTGCAAACTTTTCACTAATCATAAGAGTCTCCAATATCTCTTTAATCAGAAAGAATTGAATATGAGGCAACGACGCTGGCTAGAATTACTTAAACACTACGACTGCGAGATACTTTACCACCCCGGTAAAGCTAATGTTGTTGCTGATGCTCTCAGTCGGAAAGTCAATCTTGAAAGGAAAACGCCAAGAGCGTTGAGAATTGAAGTTGTCTCGACCATTGAGGAAAGTATAAAGAAAGCTCAAGAGGAAGCTTCTGAAAAGAATGACCGAAAGGACGAACGTTTGGGAAAAACGTTGGTGTTCGGTGTAAACAGTCATGGACTGAAAGTGTTCCAAGATCGGACGGGAGGAATCAGAGATCTTCTGATGGATGAAGCTCACAAGACCATGTACTCGATTCATCCCGGTAGCACTAAAATGTATAGGGACCTGAAACCTTA
Organism: Lactuca sativa; assembly: GCF_002870075.4. Lineage (NCBI taxonomy): Eukaryota > Viridiplantae > Streptophyta > Magnoliopsida > Asterales > Asteraceae > Lactuca > Lactuca sativa. Next base: position 160,900,505 of record NC_056623.2, on the reverse strand, counting down.
CTACTGGTGGCCGACGATGAAGCTTGATGTTGCAAAGTATGTGGCTGAGTGTGTGACTTGTGCGAGAGTAAAGACACAACATCAGAAACCGTACGGGAGTTTAGAACCATTGCATGTGCCTATGGGTAAGTGGGAAGACATTGCTATGGATTTTGTCACTAAATTTCCCAGAACAAAGAATGGTCACGACATGATTTGGGTGGTCGTTGATCGATTCACTAAGAGTGCGCATTTCATAGCAGCCAAGGAGAAATGCTCTATGGAGAAGCTTGCGAATTCTTACGTGAAGGAAATTGTGAGGCTTCACGTTGTTCCGTTAACGATTGTGTCGGATCGTGATAGCCGTTTCACCTCGAGGTTTTGGAAAAGTCTACAAGAGGAAATGGGTACCAAGTTATGTTTAAGTACAGCTTACCATCCGCAGACTGATGGTCAGAGTGAAAGAACAATACAAACACTTGAAGATATGCTGAGAGCATGTACCCTGGAATTCCTAGGTAACTGGGATGAACATTTACCTTTGGTAGAATTTTCCTACAATAATAGTTTCCACTCGAGCATAAAGATGGAACCTTATCAAGCTTTGTACGGACAGAAGTGCCGTACGCCGTCTTGTTGGCTTGAGGCTGGAGAAAAGTAGTTTATGGGTCCCGAGATGGTCCATCAAACTGCTGAAAAGTTGAAAATAATTAGAGAAAGAATGTTAGCAGCTCAAGATCGTCAAAAGAGTTATGCTGACAAGAAGCGAAGGCCAATGACCTTCGAAGTTGGAGATTCGGTTTTGCTTAAAGTCTCGTCGTGGAAGGGACTTATAAGATGTGGTAAAAGGGGAAAGTTGAGTCCAAGGTTTATTGGACCGTTTAAAGTTCTTCAGAGGGTTGGGAACCAAGCTTACAAGCTCGAATTCCCGAAGAACTAAATGGAATTGACAACACTTTTCATGTGTGTTATTTGAGGAAGTTCACGGGAGAAGTTCCTGATATAATTCCAATTTCTGAATTGAGAATTGATGAGAACAAAAGGTTGATTGAATAGCCAGAGGCAATTGTTGACCGAAAGACTAAGAAGTTGCGACACAAAATGGTTGGGTTAGTGCTTGTCCGATGGAAACACACGAATGGGTCGAATCTCACATGGGAGACGGAGAGTGACATGTTGAGTCGCTATCCGCATTTGTTTGTTGATGTGTGATTCCGGGGACGGAATCATTCTAAGGTGGAGAGAATTGTAACGCCCGCGTTTCTAGGCTAGGCATTTTTGTTGATGTAATAGTCTAGGTTAACCTTTGTAACCCGTTTTGAAATAATAGAAGTATATTATTTGAGTATTATGTGTTTTGTGCTTAATTGCTTAATTATGTAATTTGACTAATTAAGAATAAAGTGAGCATCAAAATTCAAGTGTAAAATAAATTTGATATCTTTGGATAATGTTGTAGTAGTTGAAATGAGGTTTCCGAATATATATAGAACGCCCAAATCTGACTTCGTATGAGGAAGTTATGATTGATTGAAGTTTCGACTTAGCAATGTGCAGCCCGAATTACTCGATTTGAGATCGATCGGTTTTTAGTCGAATCGATCTAAACGAGAATCGAAGATCTTGTTGTTGGTATCAAAACGATGAAAAGTTAGGTGAGAACGGACGTCAAACGAAGAAGTTATGAATTTATAACGAAGTTTTCTGTCCCGGCCTACTACAAATAAATAATAAAAATAAATTAAAATTAGCCGACGGAGTCTAAACGAAAGTTGTAGAGCGTAGTCTCACCTTCGCGCGGATATAAAGAACGTTGAAAACGGAGTTCGTATGAAGAAGATATGAATTTTCGAAGTTTATTAAATAATTAATAATTAAATTTAATTATTAAATCCCGGTATTATCCGAAGACGAGTCATCGGACTCATCCGAAGTACGCCCCGCATACTAGTCTACGCCCCGCGTACACCAAGGTATGTCAACATCTGCACTGGAGTATTTCGGATACGTAAGACATCACGATCTGAGGCGTACGCCCCGCGTACCCTCATACGCCCTGCGTACTCCGAGGTTCCAGCCTCTATAAATAAGATCCGAAGGCAGCCGACTCCTTTGCTATCTTTCTCTCTTCTCTCTCCCGTTTTACCTCGATTTGCGTGCCAGAGGTACCCCGAAGCCCCGGTAATATTCCCGAGTCCCGAAGCAAGTCCCGAGATCCCGAAGATCCTGAGAAGTGCGATTCTCGAGCTGAAGCTTTGCCCGCGAGAAGTTCGATTTTTGTGAAGATCTTCCAGATCTGCGGAGAGATACTACTTCTAGAAGCCGTAGTGCCGTCTGATCATCTGCTGATCAAGTGAGTGTATACTACCATTCATAAACACGATAATAATACATGTATGGTTTGACTGTATTAAGTATATTGTTGTTTATATATGCGAATGTGTATTCACATTCTTCTATTTTATAGATCTGATTATTTCTCTATTAAATACGTGTTATGTGTGTGTGCCTCATCTGTTATGTGGAATATGTATTGATTAAAGCATGCTATACAGTTTTTTTTAAACTATGTAAAAAAAATGTATATTTTTATCTACTAATATGTTGGGTAGAACATGGGTAGATAGTTGGTGTGTAATAAACAGATAAGAGGCCTCGTTGTTGTTTGATTTAGTCATCTAGCGGAGTTTAGATGACGAACACGGACTTTTCTAGACAGTCTTGTGGAACATTAGCAGGCTCGCCACCTGTAGGTGTTAATGAACTTGGGTGTTCATTCGTTGTACTCCATCCCCCTCATGGTTTCCTTATTTGACTTATATTGCTGAGGAACCCCCAAAGCATGTGTTGTCGCCTCGATGAAATATTCTTAGACTAGGTCCCTTGTGTTAGTTATTTTAGGGACATAAAGTGAGAATAACGGGAATGGGTAATTGGGTTATTGTTGGTTGGTGGAATTAAATATAATTATTTATTGTGGGTTGAAAACCCTATATGCTCACCAGGCTCCCAAGCCTGACCCACTCAGTTTTATTTGTATTACAGGAAGTGGCGCAAGGGCATAAGATGGATGAACCATCAAGTTGTTTTGTTTACAAGTCTGTATATGTATATATTTGTTGAATGACTTGTAATGTTATCGTTTATGCTTATTGGTCTGTATCGGAACATGACACCCCGAGTTTTGGATTATATAATGAAAATACATTTCTTTTATGAAATGCTTTGGTAAACATTGTTTTATCATGTTTTGTTTTTGGGAACAAATTCCGCAACTCTTTCAAATCAAAAGGATTTACTCTGAAATTATTTTAAAAGCATAAATGAAAATCGGTCTTTTCTGGCCGAGATTTTGGGGATGTCACAGGTTGAGGGTGGTGTTATTATGCTTGTCTAATTAAGGTTTTAGGGTTCGAAGCATGACCCAAACACCTGATTGGGCTATAGTCGGATGTGGGATTGACTCAGGATGATTGTGGTTGATATGGTAGAGGTTTGGTAAGACCATGGCGGGATAGACGTGTCGTAAGACTTCAGGGTAGCCGTAGCATTCATTGGGTTGGCAGATAGTATGGAAGTGTTGTAAGACTATGGGGGTGGTCGTAGCATTCACCAGGATATCAGAAAGTTATGCGAATTGTTTTAAGTCTGCAATGGGATCGTAGCGTTCACCATATTGAGGTAGACCTGATGGGTTTTGAGTACTACCACATTCCTATGGTGTACATGCAAACCCTAAAGCTTTGGATATAGTTTGTCTAATGAACATGAAATAATCATTCAAAGCCATAAACCCTAGCTCTAGCATGTGATAATCGATATTAACATAAGAATTGGGTTTATATATTACCTTTGATTGTTATGTAGTAATAACAATCTATTCCATCTTGTAATTGACTTCTGAAAGCTTAGAGTCACAAGTGTCACTCCTCGAATGGCTCGCAAACACCAAGAGCAAGAAGATGAAGAAGGAGAAGAGGAGAGGCATCCAAGAACGTCTAGAAACCCTAAGGAAACTCTTAGCTACGTTTTTGGTGCCCTAGGGGTCCTTAAATGGTGAGGCTATTAGGGTTATCTAACAAGGAAACCCTAATTTGACTGCTTAAGCCCTAAGCAGCCCATGGACTCCCTCCTTAGAGGCCTTGGACGATTTCTAATGGGTTTCCCCATGGAATCCGTCCACTCCTCTAATATGGAGTCCATTTGCCCAATATTCAACAATCACACAATTGATAGTTCTAGTCCCTTAAGTTTAATTAATCTCTTTTAGCCACAAAATTAATTCTTAATTAATTATTGACTAATATTAATTAAACAATATGATTCCTCATTTAATATATTATTCTCATACTATATTAATAAATCATAATTAATTCTCTCTCTCCATAATTCATCCTATCAAGTTGCTCTGGTGAAGGCAACCCAAATGTTGGATTAATGTCTAAGTCCATAACTATAACTGGTAAGACTTGACCCGACCCGGCATGGTCCATTTGGGTTGCATGGCATCATGCATTTGGATAGACTATAATGAGAGAAATAACATTTAAGGTTTTTTAATATATTATATGTTCTAATATATTAATAAGATTATTTAATTAGTTTTGATCAAGAATTAATCTAGAATTAATTAAGTGATCAAAAGAAGACTAATTAAATATATGGGTTGATTGGGTAAACCCAACAAAGGGATCATATATTCCTCCATTCTAGATATCATATGGACTGAGACATGGATTATAATCATTCTCTCTGTCCATTTGTTGTTTCCCGATTTCCAATTTATGACGACTGACTAATTGAACAAATCAAATCAGTCCTGGCCCGGCCGAGCACTTCCATTTGTCATCATCAAATCATCGAGGGGCCCACAGATATCGCTTTTATCCGGAAGGTAAAAGGAATGGATAAACTTCGACTCATATGGCTTGTTCTACTACTTGTTGAATCATACACAAAGACATGTTTTATAGCACCGAGTTACCAAATGCGTTTTCGTGCAATCAATGTACAACCAACTCATAGTAACAACTCATATCTCTAGGTTTGAAGAATATAAGATATTATCGTCTCATGATCACTCGTGATAAAATCCATGAAGTGATTCAATTGAGCGCGGGTTGAATCCAATACTCAGAACTTATGAGCACTCATGAGTGTTGTAGCCCTTTGTCCAACACCTTAGACCTCTACAAGCCAACCCATGACAGTCTTAATTCATATCTACTTCCAACATATAACCGAATGTGGATGGTTTGAATAACTTAGTCATCCCGGAAGAATAACCTAGTTTATTCTGGAAGTCAAAACATGCAAAATGAAACACAATAATAATTGAATCCAATATGGTATCAAAACCTATGAACATAAATAAAACACCTTTTATTTATCACCATATGATTACACATTATTCATTGTATACTGTTTCAACTATCAACTTTATTCTTGAATTTAAAACAATAGTTGTCCCATGCTCCAAGCATGTACACTATGTTTTCTAAACACTAGCCATGCCATACACCAAGTATGCATACTATGTTTGTCTATGATCTTTACTTTGTGAACTAGATCCATTGAACATAACTTCAATGATTCTCTTTTCACACTCCCAAATCCTTACTGCAAATACAAGAATTCCAAATTCATGTCATTTACTGAAATCTGTTGGATTCTAAACTTATATGCATTGATCTTCTTGTAATGATTATGCACAAAGTTAGAAAGACTTGACAACAATCATTACAGAGTATTCCAAAGGAGATCAGCTCCTTAGAAACAACCTTCTTGCATTAAGTTTCCTAATCTCAAATAGATTGAAAATTCTAACTTTGAAACATTTCCAGATTCCATTTTGACCTATCCTTTCTGAACAAGAGTTGCCTCTTTACAGACTATGTCAATATGGTCCTTCCAAAATTATCACTATACTTCCAACTGTCCTTGAGCACCCAATCTTTGGTAAACCTTAGATTGTCCTTGACAATTGTTTAATCATTTTAGTCATATCCAGTTCTAAACCTTTTCCCTTCTTAATTCCCCAGGCATTTGGAAAAATTTAGAAAGGATTAATATAGCACATGTAATCGATCCTATATCCGAAGCATATGGGACACGATTAATGATGTCTCACATAAAGACTCAACCAGTCTTTTGCTATAATATTTCCACTTCTATTTGCCAAGTTCTCATAATTCAGATTAGAAAAGGGATGTCGTAATCATAATCGAATTTTAGAACGCAAATAATGGACCCATATACAGAACTTCCTTATGTTGATCCATTCCAACATGAAATTCATATATATATCCTTGACTAAATGATTAAAACCTCAATCTAAGCTTTTAGATTTTAGATGAAGTATAATTTCCTCTCCCTTAATTATAGCAAAACAACTTTTTCCCAATTGAAACCTTTTGTTTTCTATAATTAACATTGCTAACTTGCAACCTTTATCATAATTATCATGCTCCCACTAACATGATGATTATTAGCATAACACTTATGCTCCCACTAGCTTTGACATGTACCCAGAAATCAGCTGACTTTCTTACCAAAGATCAGATTTCTGATACTAGATTGTTTTGATAAAACTTTATCAAAATCATACACCTTCCCTTAGATAGCAGACTTGTGTGTCTAAACAATTATGAAGATGGATGTCGTAATCATAATGGTTAGACCTTTTTGCCACTTCTCACAAGTCCAGGTTAGTGTGCTGGTAAACCACACACGCTCCACTAACGACTTTGAGAATGCAAATATCACAATTGCTATCTAGCTAAAATCTACTTAGTGAAAGTGTTTCCTCACCATCATTTTCATGAATCGGAGAGAAACCTTATGACACTTAGATTTTTATGGTTTATGAGTTCCTACCCATATGAATTTGTCAAAACCATAATCACAAGACAGGATAATGACAAATCCAAACTCATATGGATTGAACTCAATCTTAATTTCTTGCCACCTGGCAGCTCAAGGGCCTGCCATTGCTTCCAAGTTGTTGTGGAACACATTGAGAACTCTAAGAACTCATATGCAAAGCCAACTTTAACTGGAATGGGCACAGAATATGTCAACACGATAGGTTATAAACCTCAAGTTATGCGCTAGTGAAGAACTTTAGGTTTTATTCTTGATTAGTGCTTGAGACTTTCAAGACTTTTAAGACTCCCACTGTCCTCTTGACGTATAAGACTTTCTTGTCAGTTATTCAAGAGATAGTGTGGATTGTAGTCAAGACAAACACTTCACACAATTGGCCTAAGTTGGTCTTTGTTTTATCCAAAACATCACAACTTACCAATTTCAAATGTACAAGAGTAGAAAACTTTTACTCTTACATTTGAAAAGTGTTTTAAACCTTCTTTAAGACATGTCACTCAAGTTACAATCTTGGAGTGTGACTCTAAGACTTGTATTGGAACGAAGTATGACTCATCTTCTTGATTTAACCACTTCAACAATTCAAGTTCCTCTTCTTAGTCATAAGAATGCACTAAGATTTCCATAGAGAACTAATTGTGCTATGGTTTCTTAATCATTAAGATGATCACAAAACTGATACTAAAGTACTCTCCCATCTTTTCAGATTTGAGAAACTTTTATCCTTCTGCCTAATTTGATTCTTCTTATTCGCTCTGCCATACATTGGAACCTTTTCTAATGTCTCAGAGTTACACTTAAGCTTGTAAGTATAATCATATTTACTGAGCTTTAGTAAACTATGACAAATAGCCTTATCAATCTTTTGTGGTGGACTTAATTAGTGCACAAGAATGTGTACTCGATCCCTTAGTCCGTTACTTGACTCACACATCCATGTGAACAAGTAGTTAGTCTTAATTTTCCAATACTTGAAAGTTCTCATTCATCATGCTATACAACTTGCATGATTCCAAGTTCCGGTCCAATTGAAACTTGAGTGATGAGAATCTTTCCTGATTTGGTAAATTTAGACATTACCACAAATGAATGAATCAATTTCATATTTCCACTCTTGCTATTAATGGAATCATATAAGCAACAACTTTTCCACAAATGCCATTAAGGATATTTTAAAATAAATAAAATCTAAAATTTTCTTTTATTTTAAAACTTTGCGGAAAAACTTATCCTTACAATCCATATGAAAAATTGTTGTTATCTATTCCTAAGCAATAACTCATAACTCCTAAGAAGTAGCTCAAGAATCCGATCTTCAAACTATGCGATAGAAATCCATCTACGCCATCAGATTCAGCATATTCTTTCTTTAAGTTTCTTCACTTTTCTTTGATTCTTACAACATCACCATGTGACCTAGTCACATCATGTATCAAGAATCTCAGATTAGAAACTTAGCAGAGTTAGATAGTGGACTTTACCTGAAGTAGAGTCAAACTTATTGACTTTAACATCCTTAGGTAAATTTGGCAGCTTCGTAACCAATGCCCCTTTGTTTGGCAATATAAACATATGGACCCTTTGATAATGGTACACGGTACTATCACAGACTTAGCTTTTCTCGTTACCATTTGGTCAACCGAGTTGACTATGGCCGATCCCTTTCCATTGGGAAGAGAATGCTTTCCTGGATTTCCTGTGTCACTATTGTCAATGTCCACCAAGTTTTAAGGAAGTTGATCTTAACAAATAGATAAGATCATTAAGGGTCTTGTCATAGTCTGTTTCATAGGTGTCCCAAAGGAACTCACTATGTGACTTAGAAAGTGATTGAACCACCAACTTCCTCAAGACTTTGACACCCAACTCTCCCGGCTTGTTAATATGTGACTACATCTCCAAGATGTGATCACACCTAGACCTTGCCTTGCCAATAGGGCCTGAGTGACCTTAAACTTTTCAAGAACTTGTGGGTTAGGAAGAATAATTTGAAGAGGTGAAAGAAGTATGATTTCTGAGGAACATCATCTTCATTTAGGAAAGCTTGTTTCAAGAGATTTGGGAAGATCATAACTGTCTAAACCAGACATCTTTTGGGAGATATTCAAGATAGTTGATCTTAAGTCCTTAATATGACACCCAATATGAAATATTAAGGCTAGGACCCAACAAACTATTTTATAACTTAGAAGAGGTATGCCGTAATCCAAGCTATAAAATATTTGAAGGTAGGTGAATGACTATTCACCAATTTCCACCAAGATAAACGAAATGTATTATTAGGTTTTAATTGGTTTTGAAACTCCTAGATCTTTTGAGATTCATTGAACTATTCAATAGCATGTTTCAATCTCGAGTATGCCCTTCAGGTTTTGTGACTGGGATGTCGAGGATCACAAAACAAGGTGTGAAGTAACCATGCAAATTACTTGGTACCCTTAAGTGTTTACCCCTCAATCGATGTGCCGGTTAACCACACACGCTCCATCGATACTGTGATAAACATTAAGTTACCCTTTGCCTACCTTGTTAAATACGAGTTAGTGTGCCGGTTAACCACACACGCTCCACTAACCGACTTAAACAAAGTGCAAAGTGTAATTTCATGGATTAGCACCTTATTCACATTTTCCTAAGTAACTAAGATTGGGTAGTTATAAAAGGTTTAGTTACTTAGTATTTATCATTAATACTTTTAGTGAAGGGAGAATTATAGTCCTGTCAAACCCGTTCGGCTAACGACCCTCCACCAGTCAAGCAAGCGGTGGGTGAGAGTGGACACCCATTAAGTTGCCATTTTATAGGCAACAACTTTATACCCACCTTATAGACCGGCTTCGTGAATGAGGCGTACTAGTGGTAAGACTGACTTTACTCTTATACATATATATATTATTAACTTATAATATCATAAAGTATAAGGGTTGAATTTTAACTTTTAAAATTCTAAGAGCCAACTTGGAATTAAAGTATTCATAAGAGAAAACTTTACAAATTCCAAAACTTGAGGGCAAGTTTTGAAACTATTCAAAGCTAATTAATTCCATAACTTATGTGTTTAAAGTAGTTTTAATCCAAAAACTCTTCAAGTTCCATAACTTGAGGACAAGTTATGGAAGACTTTAAACTGATAAAAGAATTAACTTTTCTTTATCTTATAACTTATGGAATTAACTAAGGTTACACTTTTTTTATTTAATATTTAATGAAGAGACTCTTGGTCCTCCATAACTTGAGGAAAAATTATGGAGTCATAACACCGTTTAATTAGAACTAGACTCTTCATTTTGTAACCTTTGCCAACTTTTGTGAGTTTTATGAAACTTAAATGTGACTTTTCATATAACTTGAGGACAAGTTACCAAAACACATTTTAGAATCAACTCTTAGATTAATTTGGATTGAAAACAACTATTTCACTCAACTTTCGATTAATCTAAGCAACTCATAAGAACAAGATAATTCAAATCAAAAAATTTCATGTAATTAGTCTAAACCTTAAACTAATACAAAACATGAATCTATTGACAATTATCTTTGGAATTGGATTATCATGAACATTACCACATCAAAAACAAGTTTATAAGTCTAAAAACATCTTAGGGTAATGTTCCCAGTCCAATTCCAGACAAAAAGGTCGAATTTATGCTGTCTGGGGGTCCAACTCGTCGAGTGCACGAACCAACTCAGCGAGTTGGATGCTTTTTGCCTTGGACTCGGCGAGTCCATACATGGACTCGGCGAGTCTGCTGGGCAGACAGCATCAAAACTCGATTTTACAGCTTCTTTTGCAAGTATAACAAGAAAACAAGCCTAGGCTCTGATACCACTATTGGGTTTTGGGCGTTCTAACACTCCTAAGTGTACATGCAACCCTAAATACCTTGGATCTATGTTTTCTCTATTATACATGCAAATAAGAACTTCCAAGGTATTATCCTAATCTAGCATACAAAACAATGAATGTAACAAGATAGAATACATACCTCTTTGATGTAGAAAGTCTTCATGAAGCTTGAGTGCCTAGTGCCCCAAGTGTGACACCTCAAATGGTTCACACAACACCAAATACACTTGGAATAACTTGAGTGAATTCTACACTTCATGAAATCGGCTAGCCCTCTCTAGAATGATACTAGTCGCCAATTTTGTCAAGAATAAGATCTTTATATAGTGTTACAGTTAGGGTAAACCCTAATTGTCATGACTTTCCATTTCCTTGGATCCATGGGTTCAAATACACCATGGAGCATCCATGGACCATCCTATGGGTTTTAGCCCAACTTGATTATCCATGGAGCATTAGCCCACTATACAAGTATGGATGATTTACACAATCAACCCATATATTTAATTAGTCTTCTTTTGATTACTTAATTAATCCTAGATTAATTCTTGATCAATACTAATTAAATAATCTTATTATTCTTATTATTAATATACTAGAACTTATAATATATTAATAACCATAAGTGTCTTATTTCTCTCATTATAGTCTATCCAAATGCATGATGCCATGCAACCCAAATGGACCATGTCGGGTCGGGTCAAGTCTTACCAATTATAGTTATGGACTTAGACATTAATCCAACACCCTTATCTAATGGACAAGTGATTGACAAAGGTTAGAGATCATCGGCAAGGTCAGAGTTTGACAGAAGCTTTTGAGAGCTACGATTGTCGGTCAGTTATTGAAGTCATACTTGCAATAATAGTTTTAGACTTATCCAAGTGGGAGAATGTTGGATTAATGTCTAAGTCCATAACTATAACTGGTAAGACTTGACCCGACCCGGCATGGTCCATTTGGGTTGCATGGCATCATGCATTTGGATAGACTATAATGAGAGAAATAACACTTAAGGTTTTTTCATATATTATAAGTTCTAATATATTAATAAGATTATTTAATTAGTTTTGATCAAGAATTAATCTAGAATTAATTAAGTGATCAAAAGAAGACTAATTAAATATAAGGGTTGATTGTGTAAATCATCCACACTTATATAGTGGGCTAATGCTTCATGGATTGTCAAGTTGGGCAAAAACCCATAGGAAGCTCCATGGTGTATTTGAACCCATGGATCCAAGGAAATGGAAAGCCATGACAATTAACCCTAATTTGTAACAGCCCGGAATTCCAGATATTGATATAATTATGATTTTGGGGTGTTTTAAGAGGGGACTCGGCAAGTTGGAGCTCAGACTCGCCGAGTAGGGTCGCAGATCTGATCGCGGGTTCGCGACTGGACTCGACGAGTCCGGATATGGACTCGGCGAGTCCACGCTGTTTAGCAAAACCCTAACCGTTCAGGTTTGGGACGTATATGAGGGACTTTATGGCCGTCATTGTTCACTCTAGCCTTCTGAGAGAAACCCTAAATTGATTGTGAGCGTCTGAATCAAGGTTGAAGGCCATTGTTGATTTTAGAAGAGTTATTGTGCAAGGAAGAGAAGGCTTGATTAAGGGAGCAACAAAGGAAGTCACGTTCTGAGGATTGGGGACACAAAGAGCACATTATTCAGGTAAGAATTCGAGTTATACTCTGCTATGTTGATGTGTATATGGATTTAGGGTTTATGGAACCCTTTTGTGGCTAGATTGAATGTTACCCTAGTCCTCCAAACGATTGTAACCCTGTATTAGGACCTTTGGAGGTCCAGAATGTCCCATGCCTGTGCATTTCGGAAATTGATGAAGGTTTTGGATTGGAATCCTTATGCCTTAGGTCAATATGTAAATTATAAGTTATGGGGTGTACCATGAGCACCAAAATGAGGACCTTACGTGATGGACCAGTCTAGGAAGGCCAGGCCTATGAATGGTCGGAGCAGTTCTGCCATTAGAAAGCAGTTTGAGCGGTTGCATGGCATGGACTCGCCGAGTCCGATGAACAGACTCGGCGAGTAGCTTGAATATTAACTGGGACTCGTCGAGTTGTTCTTCAGACTCGGCGAGTTGAGTCGGGGTGGCCCCGCGATTCTTCCAGGAGGAACTCGTCGAGTAAAAAGGGGATACTCGACGTGTAAAAAGGGAATCTTAAGGAATCAGTGAGTCAAGGGCGAGTGGACTCAGAGTCGTTGAACTCGGCGAGTCTTGGGGTGACTCGACGAGTTAGGTCACGGGTTAAGTGAAGTTCTGAGTATGGGGACTCGGCGAGTCATAGGGTTGACTCGGCGAGTAGGGTCAGTCAGGGGTTGACTTTGACCTTCTCTTTGACCAAGGATTGACCAGTGGTTCCAAGGGTATTTTGGTAATTGTTGGTTATTGTTTGAGTTTAGTGCATTGGTGACTGTCCAGAGGTGGAGATCGTATCAGTGATCGGAGCAGCTTGAGCTATCTGTTCAGTCGGCAGTTTCGAGGTGAGTTATCCTCACTATATCGCTAGGGTTTATGGCACCAATGCCGACCCTTTTTATCGGATGGAAATCCGGGTAGTTGTCATTGTTATGATATAGGTCGGAAGGCATTACATGTTATGGGCCGGAAGGCTTTGCTATGTGGACCGGAAGGTCATGGCCTGGAAAGGCGTATGTATGCATTTAGTATGTTGACTGATTCATAGGTTAATGTTATGATAGTGACCGGCTAGACCGGTATCTTGTTAGAGTAATGCTATGATATGTAATTTGTTGATCGATTGTTGTCTATGAACTGCTATATGATTATTCGTTATGTTGTATATGCATTTTATGCTTATGGGCCGGAAGGCAATATATGTTATGGGCCGGAAGGCAATATGTTATGGGCCGGAAGGCAATATGTTATGGGCCGGAAGGCGATTATATTGTGTGATGGACCGGAAGGTCGGCGTGGGTAGGACCGGAAGGTTTACCCAGCAGGGACGGAAGTCCCCTGAGACACATGGACCGGAAGGTCAGGGCCTGGAAAGGCGTATATGTGGTTGGTATTCTGGGGGTATCTCACTAAGCTTTCGGGCTTACAGTTGTTGTTTTATGTTTCAGGTTCTCAAGAGTCTGTGGCAAGGCAAAGGCGTGATCGTACCGTTCCTCGCGTTGGTGTTTTATGATATGAACCTGGGAAATTACTCTGTTTAATAATGTATTGAAAACCTTTTTGTAAATTGAAAAGTTTTAATTGTTTTGAAATTTTGGATGTTACAAGTTGGTATCACAGCCTTGGTTTGAGTGAATTGGGGGAAACATTCATGTGACTCCAGTCTCAAATCGAGGAGGATTTTAAAAAGAGAAATTTAAAATGGTTTTCACATTTAGTAAAAGGAGGACGCGGAGGTACGATCAGCCGGAGCCAGTAAGTAACCCCAAGATACCATACATGATATTTGTTTATTTGAGCTTGATAGCACAGCATGCTAGAGTTAGGCTAGGGATCTTCAGGAATTCATGATAATGTTGCCTGATTTGTGATGTCTGTAGCCTAGGGTCCCTTATGGGATGTTCTCAGTGTTCCTCTAGTGGTGAGGGTTGATAGTTGTTATGCATGTTCCCTAGGGTATTGTGGTAGTACTTCATACAAATATGGGTAAGTGTGGAAGGTAGTATGGGCCCGTACTACTGAAAGCACAGGACCCATACGCGTATCAGGGAAACCATGGTCTCTAGGGTAGGGTTGCGAGAGTTGGATCCCAGGATTGTGGGAAGTGTCTGAGATTGGTAGGGTGTCTTCAGTATGGAGATTTTGAGGCATGATGATAGTGGATCCGGATCAGGATCGGGAGCTGGAGAGCGAGTTCCGGGTGGATCGGTGCTGTCGGAGGTTATCAATCAGACGAGCACAAGCGAGTGGATGCGAGGATTCGCAAGATCCTGCGCGATGGGGTTGCTGCATTGTTCCGGGCTGAGTTGCCAGAATTGTTTGGGTCGATCAAGACCGCCATGATTGAGTATTTTGATGAGCGATATGCGGCTCTCGCAGAGACGGTTGTCGCGGCGGCTACAACGGCTGTAGCAGTGGCAAGGGGAGGAGCTAGTCGGGGTTTTCAGTATCGGGACTTCTATTATACGAAGCCTCCCACATTCGATGGAGTTTAGGACCCGATTGTTGCTATGAGATGGTTATCAGACGTGGAGGGGTGTTTCTCCACGAATTATGCCCTGCTGATCAGAGGGTGAGGTGTGCTCTGAACCTATTGAGGCTCGTAGCGAAGGATTGGTAGAGATTGACTATGGGGTCATTTTTCCGATGTGCAAAGAACTGCGGTTTCATGGGATCAATTCAGAGAGATGTTCAGTACTCGCTATGTTCCGCGGGATGAAAACGAGAGATTGGCTCGGGAATTCGTTGAGCTGAAGCAGGATTTGGAGTTGGTGACTGAGATCACCAGGATGTTTATTGAGAGGGCGATGTTTTGCCCTAAGTTCATTTTGGAGCAGGCTCAGATGTCCCGATATCTGAGTATGCTCAAGGGGGATATCAGACAGTTCGTGTCTGCGCAGAGGTGTGAGACCTTGTTGGTGTTGCAGGAGGCCGCCATGCGGCGTGAGTTAGAGGTTGAGTTGCAGTTGCGTGAGCTGAGGCAGGCTCCGATGCAGTCGCAGTCAGCGCCGAAACGGTCCAGTACCGTTGATGTTAGAATGGGGGATCGGAGCGGCCACACTTGTGGGAAGTATGGGAGGGGTCACACCGGAGTTGCTGGTCCGGTGGTGCATGCCACAAGTGCGGAAAAGAGGGGCACTATGCGCGGGATTGTCGGCAGTCAGTGCCGATTCGGGATTTGAGGATTTGTCATCATTGTCGGCAGGTTGGACATTGGAGGGTCAACTGTCCACAGCTTTCTGCAGGACCGGTGCAGGCTCTAGCACCGGCCACCTTGAGGAGTTCAGGAGGAGGACAGGATGGAGCGGAGCCCCAAGGGCTCAGAGTCGTGCTTATCAGCTTGCGGCAGAGGGAGACGGAGCGGTGCCGGAGGCAGCTGTGGGTATAATGCTTTCTTAATGTCTTGATTATCTTGCGTTGATTGTGGCGTATTGTTTGTGCTGGTATCTGGTGTGGATTCCGATGCGGTATTCGTTGTTTCGCGGGTTTGGCATGGTTATAGTTTGGTGTTTTGGTGCCAGTAGCCTTGTGCGGTTTTCGATGTGGTATTCATCCTTTTGCAGGTTGTGGGTTTGGTTACGGGTTATTGTTTGGGAATTCCGTTGGTTATCGTTCGTGAGGGTTGATAGCAGAGATGCGGCACTGGGTTGAATGTCGGGTAGCCTCTGCAGTTGTGGAGTGTATAATTGAAAGACCGGATTCTTTTGAGCGGATTGATCAGGGAGAGATGTGTTTTGCTGAGGGTTGCTTATGCTTGTGGGAAGCAGTCAGTGTGTAAATGTTCTCTTTGGGCAGAATTGTTCTGAAAAGTCGTTAATGGCGATTGGTGGCTGTTAGTCAGTGCTTTAAGTGGGGGAGAATTGGAGAATTCTCCGGGAGATCGATGAGTATGTGAGGGTGCTTAGCTGTTGGGATTCAGCAGTGTTTGTCAGCTCAAAGTATAGGCCGACGAGAGCGAGTGTCGAGTATGCGGGGCGGGATACAGACCTAGGGCATTTGATTGTGGAGGCCTGAGAGCAGGCCGGGATCAAGTTTGAGTAAGTAACCGGAGTTATGCGATCAGAGTATTTGTATGCTTGATGTACGTGATGGGCTGTACTGCATTAATCTCACGGGATTTATGTTGTGCATGTTTCTAGAGTTGGAACCGGAAGGTTCCCGGAGTTAGAACCTGAGGGTTCGCAGAGTTTGGGTGTACGGACCCACAGAGATATAGCCTCGAGTGGCTAGTATGTGTTATGAGAGTCGGTCCAGTCATGCTGGAGACTCTGTTGGTATTGCTGGATCAGTTTGAGATTGCGGATTGTGTATGTTGCTGTGTGATTGCATTGGAAGGTCTGGCCCCGGGTTAGTGATCTTGTTTAGCTGAGGCAGTGATTTTGATGAGTGGAGAGAGTGCATGAGATTGAGAGCCCCTGCAATGAGAGCCAGAGTATGTGAATAGCGGTTGCGCAAAAAGGGTAGTGTCGCTTGGGGCAAGCACTGTGACACTGGTTGGAGTGGTATTATGGCCAAGAGGGTTCCTTGGAAAAAAGAAAAGAGAAAGGTGTGTAACTCCGAAGGGGAGTGCAAGTTCACGAAAGTGAAAGCTGCGGAGCAGAAGTTATGGTTAGAGTATTTCGAGTATGGATTTGAGCATCGTGTTCGCGGCAGCGAAGTAGGAACCCATCCAGTTTGGGATGTCTGTCGAGGCAGAAGGGATGCAGGGGGAGAGAGAATCTTGAATTCTCGGTGTGATTCTGATCAGGGTATAGGGTGGATATCAGTGGTTCATCCTGGAAGATGTTCGAGGATATCAGCAGTGTATCGGGTCTCCCAACCTGCGGGTGTTGGGGGCTAGTTCCGCAGGTGTATGTGATTACAAGAGGAGAACTCGTGAGAGTTCCTCCAAGAGTGAGAATGGGTCCCTCAGTCGGTCCGGAATGGACAAAGTGGGCTTTGGATCGGGGATCCGGTGGTTCATGGTTTCCTAACCCTTATGGGTCGAGTGATTGTTGAGAAGTAGAGCAGAGTTGCATCTTGGGTAATTCTCGGTTACAGAGAGCGATGGACAGTACAGAGAGCGGGCTTCAGTCGACAGAGCAGATGAGGCAGATGAGGCAGAGGTTATTGACCGCCAAGAGCCGACAGGAAAAGTTATACAGACAGATGCTGGTCCGAGCTTGAGTTTCAGGTCGGCAACTTCGTACTCCTGAAGGCCTCTCCTTGGAGAGGAGTGATTCGATTCAAGAAGAGGGGCAAGTTGGGGCCCCGGTATATTGGGCCTTTTCATGTGATTGCGGGGGTAGGCCGGATGGTCTACCGTTTGGAGTTGCCCACGGATTTTAGACAAATCCACGACATTTTTCATGTGTCACAATTGAGAAAGTATATAGCCGATGAGTCGGCAGTGGTCCCATTAGAAGACATTCAGGTGGATGCGAGCCTGAATTATGCCAAGAGACCAGTGGTCATCAAAAATCAGAAGATCGAGGTTCTGAGGTATAAGGAGATACCTCTAGTGTTAGTTCGGAGGCAGCACCAGAGGGGATCGGAAATGACCTGTGAGCTGGAACGTGAGATGTGGGAGCAGCATCCGGAGCTATGTTCAGAGTGAGACTTCGAGGGCGAAGTCTAGTCCTACTGGGGGAGAGTTGTAACAGCCCGGAATTCCAGATATTGATATAATTATGATTTTGGGGTGTTTTAAGAGGGGACTCGGCGAGTTGGAGCTCAGACTCGCCGAGTAGGGTCGCAGATCTGGTCGCGGGTTCGCGACTGGACTCGACGAGTCCGGATATGGACTCGGCGACTCCACGCTGTTTAGTGAAACCCTAACCGTTCAGGTTTGGGACGTATATGAGGGACTTTATGGCCGTCATTGTTCACTCTAGCCTTCTGAGAGAAACCCTAAATTGATTGTGAGCGTATGAATCAAGGTTGAAGGCCATTGTTGATTTTAGAAGAGTTATTGTGCAAGGAAGAGAAGGCTTGATTAAGGGAGCAACAAAGGAAGTCGCGTTCTGAGGATTGGGGACACAGAGAGCACATTATTCAGGTAAGAATTCGAGTTATACTCTGCTATGTTGATGTGTATATGGATTTAGGGTTTATGGAACCCTTTTGTGGCTAGATTGAATGTTACCCTAGTCCCCCAAACGATTGTAACCCTGTATTAGGACCTTTGGAGGTCCAGAATGTCCCATGCCTGTGCATTTCGGAAATTGATGAAGGTTTTGGATTGGAATCCTTATGCCTTAGGTAAATATGTAAATTATAAGTCTTGGGGTGTACCATGAGCACCAAAATGAGGACCTTACGTGATGGACCAGTCTAGGAAGGCCAGGCCTATGAATGGTCGGAGCAGTTCTGCCATTAGAAAGCAGTTTGAGCGGTTGCATGGCATGGACTCGCCGAGTCCGATGAACAGACTCGGCGAGTAGCTTGAATATTAACTGGGACTCGTCGAGTTGTTCTTCAGACTCGGCGAGTTGAGTCGGGGTGGCCCCGCGATTCTTCCAGGAGGAACTCGTCGAGTAAAAAGGGGATACTCGACGTGTAAAAAGGGAATCTTAAGGAATCAGTGAGTCAAGGGCGAGTGGACTCAGAGTCGTTGAACTCGGCGAGTCTTGGGGTGACTCGACGAGTTAGGTCACGGGTTAAGTGAAGTTCTGAGTATGGGGACTCGGCGAGTCATAGGGTTGACTCGGCGAGTAGGGTCAGTCAGGGGTTGACTTTGACCTTCTCTTTGACCAAGGATTGACCAGTGGTTCCAAGGGTATTTTGGTAATTGTTGGTTATTGTTTGAGTTTAGTGCATTGGTGACTGTCCAGAGGTGGAGATCGTATCAGTGATCGGAGCAGCTTGAGCTATCTGTTCAGTCGGCAGTTTCGAGGTGAGTTATCCTCACTATATCGCTAGGGTTTATGGCACCAATGCCGACCCTTTTTATCGGATGGAAATCCGGGTAGTTGTCATTGTTATGATATAGGTCGGAAGGCATTACATGTTATTGTTGGATTAATGTCTAAGTCCATAACTATATTTGGTAAGACTTGACCCGACCCGGCATGGTCCATTTGGGTTGCATACCATCATGCACTTGGATGAGAGAAATAAGACACTTATGGTTATTAATATATTATAAGTTCTAGTATATTAATAATAAGAATAATGAGATTATTTAATTAGTATTGATCAAGAATTAATCTAGGATTAATTAAGTGATCAAAAGAAGACTAATTAAATATATGGGTTGATTGTGTAAATCATCCATACTTGTATAGTGGGCTAATGCTCCATGGATAATCAAGTTGGGCTAAAACCCATAGGATGGTCCATGGATGCTCCATGGTGTATTTGAACCCATGGATCCAAGGAAATGGAAAGTCATGACAATTAGGGTTTGCCCTAATTGTAACACTATATAAAGATATTATTCTTAGCAAAATCGGCACTAGTATGATTCTAGAGAGGGCTAGCCGATTTTGATGAGTGTAGAATTCTCTCAAGTCATTCCAAGTGTTTTGATGATTGTGATTCCATTTGAGGTGTCACACTTGGGGCACTAGGCACTCAAGCTACATGAAGACTTTCTACATCAAATAGGTATGTATTCTATCTTGCTATAGCTATTGTTTTGTATGCTAGATTAGGATAATACCTTGGAAGTTCTTATTTGCATGTATAATAGAGAAAACATAGATCCAAGGTATTTAGGGTTGCATGTACACTTAGGAGTGTTAGAATGCTCAAAACCCAACAGTGGTATCAGAGCCTAGGCTTGCTTTCTCTTATACTTGATGCAAATTGCTGAAAAATGCTGAAAAACTCGATTTTCTGGCTTTCTGGGCACTGTACTCGCCGAGTCCACTGATGAACTCGCCGAGTACATGAGTAAATTCATCCTACTCGCCGAGTAGGTTGATGCCACTCGCCGAGTAGGAGCCCCAGACAGCATATATTCGAGGTTTTTGGCTAGAAATGGACTAGGAACATTACCCTAAGTTGTTTTTGAACTTATAAACTTGTTTTTGATATGGTAATGTTCATGCTAATCCATTTTCAAAGATAATTGTCAATAGATTCATGTTTTGTATTAGTTTAAGGTTTAGACTAATTACATGAAAAAGTTTGATTTGAATTATCTTGATCTTATGAGTTGCTTAGATTAATAGAAAAGTTAATTGAAATAGTTGTTTTCAATCCAAATTAATCTAAGAGTTGATTCTAAAATGTGTTTGTGTAACTTGTCCTCAAGTTATATGAAAAGTCACATTTAAGTTTCATAAAATTCATAAGAGTTGGCAATGGTTACAAAATGAAGAGTCTTGTGTCATTGAATAACCTTTTATGACTCCATAACTTGTCCTCAAGTTATGGAAGTTCAAGAGTCACTTCATTAAAGAAAAATATGTAACCATAATTAAATCCATAAGTTATAAAATAAAGAAAAAGTTAGTTCTTTTATTAGTTTAAAGTCTTCCATAACTTGTCCTCAAGTTATGGAACTTGAAGAGTTTTTGGATTAAAACTACTTTAAACACATAAGTTATGGAATTAATTAGTTTTGAATAGTTTCAAAACTTGCCCTCAAGTTTTGGAATTTGAAAAAGTTTTCAAGTATGAATACTTTAATTCCAAGTTAGCCCTTAGAATTTTAAAAGTTAAAATTCAACCCTTATACTTTATAATATTATAAGTTAATAATATATATATATATATATGTATAAGAGTAAAGTCAGTCTTACCGCTAGTACGCCTCATTCACGAAGCCGGTCTATAAGGTGGGTATAAGGTTGTTGCCTATAAAATGGCAACTTAATGGGTGTCCACTCTCACCCACCGCTTGCTTGACCGGTGGAGGGTCGTTAGCCGAACGGGTTTGACAGGACTAGAATTCTCCCTTCATTAAAAGTATTAATGATAATACTAAGTAACTAAACTCTTAATAATACCCAATCTTAGTTACTTAGGAAAAATGTGAATAAGGTGCTAATCCATGAAATTACACTTTGCACTTTGTTTAAGTCGTTAGTGGAGCGTGTGTGGTTAACCGGCACACTAACTTGGACTTAACAAGGTAGGTAAAGGGTGACTTAATATTTATCATAGTATCGATGGAGCGTGTGTGGTTAACCGGCACATCGATTGAGGGGTAATTTATTAAGGGTACCAAGTGATTTGCATGGTTACTTCACACCTTGTTTTGTGATCCTCGGCATCCCAGTCACAAAACCTGAAGGGCACACTCGAGATTGAAACATGCCTTTGAAAAGTTCAATGAATCTCAAAGATCTAGGAGTTTCAAAACCAATTAAAACCTAATAATACATTTCGTTTATCTTGGTGGAAATTGGTGAATCGTCATTCACCTACCTTCAAATATTTTATAGCTTGGATTACGGCATACCTCTTCTAAGTTATAAAATAGTTTGTTGGGTCCTAGCCTTAATATTTCATATTGGGTGTCATATTAAGGACTTAAGATCAACTATCTTGAATATCTCCCAAAAGATGTCTGGTTTAGACATCTATGATTTTCCCAAATCTCTTGAAACAAGGTTTCCTAAATGAAGATGATGTCCCTTGGAAATCATACTTCTTTCTCCTTCTCCAACTATTCTCCCTAACCCACAAGTTCTTGAAAAGTTTAAGGTCACTCAGGCCCTATTGGCAAGGCAAGGTCTAGGTGTGATCACATCTTGGAGATGTAGTCACATATTGACAAGCCGGGAGAGTTGGGTGTCAAAGTCTTAAGAAAGTTGGTGGTTCAATCACTTTCTAAGTCACATAGTGAGTTCTTTTGGAACACCTATGAAACCGACTATGACAGGACCCTTAATGATCTTATCTGTTTGTTAAGATCAACTTCCTTAAAAACTTGATGGACATTGACAATAGTGACACAGGAAATCCCGGAAAGCATTCTCTTCCCAATGGAAAGGGATCGGCCATAGTCAACTCGGTTGACCAAATGGTAAAGAGAAAAGCTAAGTCTGTGATAGTCTCGTGTACCATTATCAAAGGGTCCATATGTTTGTATTGCCAAAGAAAGGGGCATTGGTTACGAAGCTGCCAAATTTACCTAAGGATGTTAAAGTCAATGAGTTTGACTCTACTTCAGGTAAAGTCCACTATCTAACTCGGTTAAGTTTCTATTCTGAGATTCTTGATCCATGATGTGACTGGGTCACATGGTGATGTTTTAAGAATCAAAGAAAAAGTGAAGAAACTTAAAGAAAGAATATGCTGAATCTGATCGCATAGATGGATTTCTATCGCATAGTTTGAAAAATCGGATTCTTAAGCTACTTCCTAGGAGTTATGATATATTGCTTAGGAATAGATAACAACAAGTTTTCATGTGCTTATGGATTGTAAGGATAAGTTCTTTCCGCAAAGTTTTAAAATAAAAGAAAAATTTTTGATTTTATTTATTTTAAAAATATCCTTACAATGGCATTTGAGGAAACATTGTTGCTTATATAATTCCGTTAAGAGCAAGAGTGGAAATATGAAATTGATTCTTTCATTTGTGGTAATGTCTAAATTTACCAAATAAGGAAAGATTCTCATCACCCAAGTTTCAAGTGGACCGGAACTTGGAATCATGCAAGTTGTATAGCATGATGAATGAGAACTTTCAAGTTTTGGAAAAATAAAGACTAATTACTTGTTCACATGGATGTGTGAGTCAAGTAAAGGACTAAAGGATCGAGTACATAGTTTTGTGCACTGATTTAGTCCACCACAAAAGATTGGTAAGACTATTCGTCATAGTTTACTAAAGCTCAGTAAATATGATTATACTTACAAGCTTAAGTGTAACTCTGAGACATTGGAAAAAGGTTCCAATGTATGGCAGAGCGAATAAAGAAGAATCAATTTAGGCAGAAGGATAAAAGTTTCTCAAATCTGAAAAGATGGGAGAGTACTTTAGTATCCGTTTTGTGATCATCTTAATGATTAAGAAACCATAGCACAATTAGTTCTCTAAGGAAATCTTAGTGCATTCTTATGACTAAGAAGAGGGATCTTGAATTGTTGAAATGGTTAAATCAAGAAGATGAGTCATACTTCATTCCAATACAAGTCTTAGAGTCATACTCCAAGATTGTAACTTGAGTGACATGTCTTAAAGAAGGTTTAAAACACTTGTCAAGTGTAAGAGTAAAAGTTTTCTACTCTTGTACATTTGAAATTGGTAAGTTGTGATGTTTTGGATAAAACAAAGACCAACTAAGGCCAATTGTGTGAAGTGTTTGTCTTGATTAGACTCCACACTATCTCTTGGATATTTGACAAGGGAGTCGTATAGGTCAAGAGGACAGTGGGAGTCTTAAAGGTCTTGAAAGTCTCAAGAACTAATCAAGAATAAAACCTGAAGTTTTTCACTAGCACACGACTTGAGGTTTATAACCTATCGTGTTGACATATCTGTGCCCATTCCAGTTAAAGTTGGCTTTGCATATGAGTTCTTAGAGTTCTCAGTTTGTTGCATAACAACTTGGAAGCAATGGCAGGCCCTTGAGCTGCCAAGTGGCAAGAAGTTAAGATTGAGTTCAATCCATATGGTTTTGGACTTGTCATTATCTTTGTCTTGTGACTATGGTTTTGACAAATTCACATGGATAAGAACACATACACCATTAAATCTAAGTGTCATAAGGTTTCTCTCCGATTCATGAAAATGATGGTGAGGAAACACTTTCACTAAGTAGATTTTAGCTAGATAGCAATTGTGATATTTGCATTCTCAAAGTCGTTAGTGGAGCGCGTGTGGTTAACCGGCACACTAACATGGACTTGTGAGAAGTGGCAAAAAGATCTAAACATTATGATTACGGCATCCCTCTTCATAATTGTTTAGATACACAAGTGTGCTATCTAAGGGAAGGTGTATGATTTTGATAAAGTCTTATCAAAACAATCTAGTATCAGAAATCTGAACTTTGGTAAGAAAGTCAATGAAGTATTGATTTCTAGAAGTCCAGCTGATTTCTGAGTACATGTCAAAGCTAGTGGGAGCATAAGTGTTATGCTAATAATCATCATGTTAGTGGGAGCAATGATAATTATGTTAAGTATTGCAAGCTAGCAATGTTAATTATAGAAAACAAAGGTTTCAATTGGGAAAAAGTTGTTTTGCTATAATTAAGGGAGAGGAAATTATACTTCATCTCAAATCTATAAGCTTAGATTGTGAGGTTTTAATCATTTAGTCAAGGATATATATATGAATTTCATAAGGAAATTCTATATATGGGTCCATTATTTGCATTCTAAAATTCGATTATGATTACGGCATCCCTTTTCATAATCTGAATTATGAGAACTTGGCAAATTGAAATGGACATATTATAGCAAAAGACTAGTTTAGTCTTTATGTGAGACATCATGAATCGTGTCCCATATGCTTCGGATATAGGATCGATTACATGTGCTATAATCATCCGTTCTAAAATTTTCAAAATGCCTGGGGCATTAAGAAGGGAAAAGGTTTAGAACTGGATATGACTAAAAGGATTAAACAATTGTCGAGGAAAATCTAAGGTTTACCAAAGATTGGTTGCTCAAGGACAGTTGGAAGTATAGTGATAATTCTGGAAGGACCATATTGACGTAATCTGTAAGGAGGCAACTCTTGGTCAGAAGTGATAGTCAAAATGGAATCTGGAAATGTTTCAAAGTTAAAATTTTCAATCTGTGTAAGATTAAGGAAACTTAATGCAAGGAGCTGATCTCCTTTGGAATACTCTGTAATGGTTGTTGTCAAGTCTTTATGACTTTGTACATAATCATTACAAGAGGATCAATGCATATAAGTTTAGAATCTAACAGATTTCAGTAAATGGCATGAATTTGGAATTCTTGCATTTGCAGTAAGGATTTGGGAGTGTGAAAAGAGAATCATTGAAGTTATGTTCAATTGATCTAGTTCACAAAGTAAGGATCATAGACAAACATAGTATGCATACTTGGTGTGTGGCATGACTAGTGTTTAAGAAAACATAGTGTACATGCTTGGAGCATGGGACAACTATTGTTTTAAATTCAAGAATAAAGTTGATAGCTGAAACAGTAAACAATGAATAATGTGTAATCATATGGTGATAAATAAAAGGTGTTTTATTTATGTTCAAAGAGTTGATACCATATTGGATTCAATTATTATTGTGTTTCACTTTGCATGTTTTGACTTCCCGAATAAACTGGGTTATTCTTCTGGAATGACTAAGTTATTCAAACCATCCACAGTCGGTCATATGTTGGAAGTAGGTATGAATTAAGACTGTCATGATGGGTTGTAGAGGTCTAAGGTGTTGGACAAGGCTACAACAATCATGAGTGCTCATAAGTTCTGAGTATTGGATTCAACCCGCGCTCATTGGAATCACTTCATGGATTTTATCACGAGTGATCATGAGACGATAATATCTTATATTCTTCAAACCTAGAGATATGAGTTGTTACTATGAGTTGATAGTACATTGATTGCACGAAACCGCATTTGGTAACTCGGTGCTATAAAACGTGCTTTTGTGTATGATTCAACAAGTAGTAGAACAAGCCATATGAGTCGAAGTTTATCCGTTCCTTTTACCTTCGGGATAAAAGTGATATCTGTGGGCCCCTCGATGATTTGATGATGACAAATGGAAGTGCTCGGCCGGGCCAGGACTGATTTGATTTGTTCAATTAGTCAGTCGTCATAAATCGGAAATCGGGAAACAACAAATGGACAGAGAGAATGATTATAATCCATGTCTCAGTCCATATGATATCTAGAATGGAGGAATATATGATCCCTTATCTAATGGACAAGTCACTGACAAAGGTCAGAGTTCATCTACAAGGTCAGAGTTCGACAGAAGCTTTTGAGAGCTACGATTGCCGGTTGGTTCTTGAAGTCATACGCAATAATAGTTTTAGACTTATCCAAGTGGGAGACTGTTGGATTAATGTCTAAGTCCATAACTATATTTGGTAAGACTTGACCCGACCCGGCATGGTCCATTTGGGTTGCATACCATCATGCACTTGGATGAGAGAAATAAGACACTTATGGTTATTAATATATTATAAGTTCTAGTATATTAATAATAAGAATAATGAGATTATTTAATTAGTATTGATCAAGAATTAATCTAGGATTAATTAAGTGATCAAAAGAAGACTAATTAAATATATGGGTTGATTGTGTAAATCATCCATACTTGTATAGTGGGCTAATGCTCCATGGATAATCAAGTTGGGCTAAAACCCATAGGATGGTCCATGGATGCTCCATGGTGTATTTGAACCCATGGATCCAAGGAAATGGAAAGTCATGACAATTAGGGTTTGCCCTAATTGTAACACTATATAAAGATATTATTCTTAGCAAAATCGGCACTAGTATGATTCTAGAGAGGGCTAGCCGATTTTGATGAGTGTAGAATTCTCTCAAGTCATTCCAAGTGTTTTGATGATTGTGATTCCATTTGAGGTGTCACACTTGGGGCACTAGGCACTCAAGCTACATGAAGACTTTCTACATCAAATAGGTATGTATTCTATCTTGCTATAGCTATTGTTTTGTATGCTAGATTAGGATAATACCTTGGAAGTTCTTATTTGCATGTATAATAGAGAAAACATAGATCCAAGGTATTTAGGGTTGCATGTACACTTAGGAGTGTTAGAATGCTCAAAACCCAACAGTTATGGGCCGGAAGGCTTTGCTATGTGGACCGGAAGGTCATGGCCTGGAAAGGCGTATGTATGCATTTAGTATGTTGACTGATTCATAGGTTAATGTTATGATAGTGACCGGCTAGACCGGTATCTTGTTAGAGTAATGCTATGATATGTAATTTGTTGATCGATTGTTGTCTATGAACTGCTATATGATTATTCGTTATGTTGTATATGCATTTTATGCTTATGGGCCGGAAGGCAATATATGTTATGGGACGGAAGGCAATATGTTATGGGCCGGAAGGCAATATGTTATGGGCCGGAAGGCGGTTATATTGTGTGATGGACCGGAAGGTCGGCGTGGGTAGGACCGGAAGGTTTACCCAGCAGGGACGGAAGTCCCCTGAGACACATGGACCGGAAGGTCAGGGCCTGGAAAGGCGTATATGTGGTTGGTATTTTGGGGGTATCTCACTAAGCTTTCGGGCTTACAGTTGTGGTTTTATGTTTCAGGTTCTCAAGAGTCTGTGGCAAGGCAAAGGCGTGATCATACCGTTCCTCGCGTTGGTGTTTTATGATATGAACCTGGGAAATTACTCTGTTTAATAATGTATTGAAAACCTTTTTGTAACAACGTTAATAAAATGGGTGATTTTGAAAAGTTTTAATTGTTTTGAAATTTTGGATGTTACATAATTGTCACTAACTATATAAGCATCTTATTGTTGACAAAATCGGACACTATGTGTGAGTGAAAGGGTTAGCTGATTTTTATGAAGTGTGGATTTCTCTCTAATCTATTCCAAGTGTATTTGGTGTTGTGTGAACCATTTGAGGTGTCACACTTGGGGCACTAGGCATTCAAGCTTCGTGAAGACATTCTACATCAAAGAGGTATGTAATTCTAACTTGATATATTCATATGAATCAATGTTATTATGCTAGTTAGGATGAATACCTTGGAAAGTTCATATTTGCATGTATAATAGAGAAAATATAGATCCAAGGTATTTAGGGTTGCATGTATACTTAGGAGTGTTAGAATGCTCAAAACCCAACAAAAGGACCATGCACCATCGGGTCAAGTGCATACCAAAATAGTTATGGACTTAGACACTAATCCAATAGTCTCCCACTTGGATTAGTCTAATAACTATTTTGCGTATGACTTCAGATCCTGATCCGCAATCGTAGCTTTCAGAAGTCGTTGTCAACTCTGATCTTATCAGAAGCGTGTCCTTTAGATAAGGGATCAAATATTCCTCCATTCTTGATATTGTATAGACTGAGACATGGATTTAAATCATTCTCTCTGTCTATATATTGTTTCCCAACTTCCGATTTATGACGACTAACAACAGACTACCATTGAACACATCAACTTAGTCCCGGCTTGGCCAAGCACTTAGGGTGTCATCACTAAATCATCGAGGGGCCCGTAGATATCGCTTTTATCCCACTTTGGGTAAAAGGAACGGATAAACTTCGACTCAATGCTCGCTTACACTCACTCACCGAATCACACACAACAATACGTTTTATAACACCAAGTTACTTGTGCGTTTAGATATTATCAATGTGTAACCGACTCGCAAGATACAACTCACACATCTCGGTTTCAAGAATATAAGATATTATCGTCTCACCAATCACTAATGATAAAATCCATGAAGCGATCCAAGTGAGCGTGGGTTTATTCCAATACTCTAATCTTATAGCAGTACTCATGAACCCTGCAGCAAACTTTTGTTATGTCTAAAACACTCTATACAATCTACAGTCAGATTCATGACAGTCTTCTTTCATTCCTACTTCCAAAGAATGAGCGACAGTGCAGGGTTTGAATAATCTTATTATTCGGGAAGTCAAAACATGCAAAGTGAAGCACAAGAATAATACTAATCCTATATGGCCTCAAACTTTTGAGTATAAATAAACACCTTTTATTTATCACCTTACTACTTGAATTATAACTATAGTTGTCCCATGCTCTTAGCATGCACACTATGTTTTCCTATGGTCCTTACCTTGTGAAATACTATAATTGAATAACATTTTCAATCACACCGGTTTCACATTTCTTAATCCATTAGTGTAAGAATACAAAATTCTCGCCACTACTAGAATATGTTAGATTCTAATATTTTATGCAACAATCTTTTTCGTAATGTCATGGCACAAAAGTCACCAAGACCCGGCCAATGAAATTACAAAATACTTTATTGGAGATTGTTACAAGACAATTCCATAGTCATGAAGTCTCATATTCAAAGTACATTCCTTTGAACATCCTTCTTGCATAAAAGTTTGTAATCTAGACATTTATTATCGATATCCAACTCTAAATATGGAAACATTTCCATATTTTCCATATGACAACTCATTTTAAATAGAATCTTATCTATTCATAATAATGTCAATATGGTCCATCCAAGACTATACTTTCAACTGTCCACAAGCGACCAATCCTTGGCGAACCTTAGATTGTCCTTGGCAGTTGTTTAATTATTTTAGTCAATAATGGTTCTATTTCCTTTTTCCCTCTAAATGCCCTAGGCATTTGAAAAAATTTAGAACGGTCAAATATTACAGCATATGCAATCGATCCTACACCCGAAGCGTATTGGATACAATTCATAATGAAAAACGTGATACTTTACCAGTTTCTTACTATAATGTCATCATAATATTTCTATTTTCCGTGTTCTCAAAATTCGAACTATGAAGAGGGATGTCGTAATCATAATCGTATTTTGAGAATGCAAATAATAAATATACCTTTGACTAAATACAATTAAAATTTCTCGATCTAAGCTTTTAGATTGGAAACGAAGTATAACATTCTCTCCCTTAATTATAGCAAAAACAATTTTTGTACCCCTGCAACTTTGCAAAGTGAAACTTTTGTTTTTCTATAATTAATATTGACAACTTGCAATACTTAAATAATAATCATGCTCCCACTAACATGATGATTATATCCATTCCAGGATAACATTTATGCTCCTACTAGCTTTGACACGTATTTAGAAACCAGCTAAACTTCTATAAAACAATACTTATAGACTTCCAAAGTTCATTGTTTCTAATATGATATGCTTCGATAAGCCTTTATCTAAGCTTCTCAAAATCACACACCTTTCCTTAGACAGCTCACATGTGTGTCTAAACTAATTCAGAACTTATTTTACTAAGTCCCAAATGTTCAGACTAATTGTCAAATCTCACAATTCAAACTATGAAGAGGGATGTCGTAATAATAATTGAATTCGAGAATGCAATTTACATAACCTTATGACACTTAGATTTTATGGTGCATGTGTTCCTATCCATGTGAATTTTTCATAACCATAATCAAAAGATAATGTTTGTGACAAATTCAAACTCTTATGGACAGACCTTGTTCATTCATAATTTCTTGCCATCAAGGGTCCCACCATTGCTTCCAAGTTATCTAGCAGCTCACCTATGCCAGTTAATGTACTTTCATCGAACAAGGTGCTTGCCTTATGCAGTCTATTGAGAACTTGTAGAACTCATATGCATAATCACTCAACAAGATTGGCACATAAATAGAATTTTTTTTCAATACGATAGGTTACAAACTTCAAGTTGTATGCTAGTGATCATTGATTAGGTTTACTCTTGATTTGTTCTTGAAGCTTTTCAAGATCATTTATACTCCCACTGACCTCTTAACATATATGATTCTCTTGTCAAGAAACATTCCTTGACAAAACAAATATTCAAGAGTTAGTGAGAAATTATATCAAGACTAACACTTAATTTAATTTGTTATAGCTGGTCTTTGTCTTTTTCAAGACATCACAACTTACAAATTCCAAATGTCTATGAATATGAAAACTTTCTCTATTCCATAATTGATAAGCGTTACAAACCTACTTAAGATGTGTCACTCAATGTAACAATCTTAATATTCAATATTGGAACGAAGTATGATTTATCTTAACGACTTAACCACTATAGCAATTCCTGATTCCTCTTCTTAGCTAAACTAGTGCACCAAGGTGTCCTTAGAGGATGAATTGTAATATGGTTCTTTACAATTAAGACGATCATAAAACCTGATAAAGAAGTACTCTCCCTTCTTCTTAGATTGGAGAAACTACTTATCTTTCTGCCTAATTGATTCTTCTTATTCGTTCTGCCATTCATTGAAACTTTTCAATAGTTCAGAATCATACTTAATCCTATATGCATAACCACATTCACTAATCCTTTATTAAATATGATGAATAATATTATTGTTATTTATGACGGACTTAACTGGTGCACAACATTGTGTACCTGTTCTCCTAGTCCTTCACTTGACTCTTTGTCAAGGATTTAGTCTTAAAACTTCTAAGTATCAAGATTTCCATACATAACATGATTCAAATCATATGATTCCAAGATTCTGTCCAATTGAAACTTGGGAGATGGAAATCTTTCCTTACTAAGAAAATTTCCATAAATAATATAACCAAGAATCACATCCATTTATTATAGAAATACGCAAACATCAATTTTCCACAATGATTTCATTGCAAGGATAGAAATAAATAATTCAAACCAAAAATTATATTATTCATAAAAGCAGCGGAAAACATGTCCTTACAATGTAAAATCAATTGGAAAACTATGTAATCAAATATTCCTAACAAATCTATCATAACTCTCTAACTAGCAGCTCTAAAAATCCGATCATGAATCATGCGATCGAAACCCATTTATTCGTGATCAGACTTGGCGTGCTTCTTCCTTTCTTTTCTACAATCCTACACATACAATAATGTAATCTTATTATAGCATGCATTTAGAATCAACGAATAGGAATTTAACAGAGCTAGATATTGGATAATACCTGAAGTAGAGCCATTAGTCTTGACTCTCCCATCTCTTAGATCTCTCAGGTATATAGGGAAGCTTCGTCTCCAATGCCCATTCTCTTGGCAATGAAAGCAAAATGACTCTTTTGGAACAGCACACGCAACTACCTCATACTTTTCCTTTCTCTTATGGTCGAAGTCTTCGACCATGGCATGCCTTTTTTTGTCGTCGCCTATGTCCATGGAAGTTTAGAAGGCAGATCTACCAATCAACTTTGCTTTTCCAGTGCGCCAAATCATTTCTGATTCAGCAGAAACAAGCATATAGGTGAGATCGATGAGGGTCACATCGTGGTCCATCATATAGTACTCACTATATGAATCAGGAAGCGATTGAAGAACCCAGTCAACAGCCAGCTTCTCACAGAAAACGACTCCTAACATTCTTAACCTGTCAATGTGCGACTTCATCCCTAAGACGTGTGCACACACCGACTTTCCTTCTTCATGTTTGATTGCCAACAGGGCTCGAGTGAGCTCGAACTTTTCAAGCCTTTGAACTTGTGGGTTAGGGAGAACAATAGGAGGAGGTGGAGGATGATTTCTTGTTCCTTGATCGAATCGTGGAATATCATCTTCATATGGAAGGCTTGTTCCATGAGATTTGGGAAGACCATAGTTGTTAGATTTTGACATCTACAAAACGGGAAAAAATTCAAGTTAGTTGATTAAGTCCTTAATAAAACACCCAAATGAGATACTAAGGCTAGGACCCAACACAATATCCTACAAATTGGAAGAGGGATGTCGTAATCCAACTTGCAGAACATTTGAAGGTAAGTGAATGACGATTCACTAACTTTTCCACCATGAAAAACGAAAAAGAATTTAAGTTTTAAATGTATTGAAAAACTCCTAGATCTTTTGAGATTCATCGAACTTTTCAATGGCATGTTTAAATCTCGATATGCCCCTCGATTTGTGACTGGGAAGCTGAGGATCACAAAACATGGTGTGAATAACCATGCAAATATACATGGTGACCCCAATGTTACAGTCACCTATTCGATGTGCCGGTTAACCACACACGCTCCACCGAACTATGACAAACATTGAGTCACCCTTCTCTACCAATGCCAAACCCAACTTAGTGTGTCGGTTAACCACACACACTCCACTAATTGTCTCGACAAGGGTACAAAGTGTAATTCCATGGAATTGCATCGATTTAACTTTTTCCAAAAGTGACTAAGATTGGGAATTTTTTTGTAAAAAAACATTTAGCTACTTAATTCATTATACTTTTAATGAGGAGAGGGTTTACCCTATCCTACCCGTTCGGTTAACGACCCTCCACCAATCAAGGAAGCGGTTGGTGAGAGTGGACACCCATTAAACGACCATTTTATAGGGAATAACCTTATACCCCCCTTATAGATTGGCTTCGTGAATGACGCCTACTAACGGTAAGACAAGCAGTTTAGGTTAAACATATATAATATTAGACTTTTAATGTTATATATAGTATAGGGTGTATTTTACACTTTTAAAATACTAGGTGGTTTAATTTTATAAATTACACTTTTAATTAAATTAAATATAAACCATATCATTATGGATTTATTAACTCTCTTTTAATTATACCTTTAATTAACTTAATAAAACCATAAGGGTGTAATTTGAACTTTTTCAAAACTAGGGTTTTAGAATTTAAAATTTGAAAAATTAAACTTTTAATTAAAATTTAAATTCCAAAACTTGAGGGCAAGTTTTAAAACATTTTAAAACATTAGGGTACAGAATTTAAATATTTCCAAATTAACCTTTTAATCAAAAATTTAAATTCCAAAACTTAAGTACAAATTTTGAAACCTTTCAAAATATTAGGGTTTAACTATTTAAATTTCAAAACTAAAACATTTAGGGTTCAAATTTAAACTATAAAACCTAAGGGGTGTAAGTTGAAGTTTTTCAAACTTACTATGTCAAATATTTGACTAATAATAATCCTATATTATCCATATTTAACCAAGTCCATCAATTTTAATGAGGATAACCATTCCAAACATAAAAATTTGGATTTTGGCAAGAAAAACGAGTTTTGGCAATTATCCTCAACAAAATTTGGCAGAAAATTCGAAAATCCCGGCACCAGGGCCCTGGACTCGTCGAGTCCACAATGGAACTCGTCGAGTAGGACCTACTCGTCAAGTCCATTCATGGACTCGGCGAGTCTACCAGCCAGAACCCAAAAAAAATCGATTTTCAAGCAATAAACGATCGATTATGCATCAATTCATCAACAAACAGCCCTAGGTTCTGATACCACTAATGGGTTTTGAGCATTACAACATTCCTATGGTGTACATGCAAACCCTAAAGCTTTGGATCTAGTTTGTCTAATGAACATGCAATAATCATTCAAAGCCATAAACCCTAGATCTAGCATGTGATAATCAATATTAAGATAAGAATAGGGTTTAGATCTTACCTTTGATTGTTATGTAGTAATAACAATCTATTGCTTCTTGTAATTCACTTCTGAAAGCTTAGAGTCACAAGTGTCACTCCTCTAATGGCTCACAAACACCAAGAGCAAGAGGATGAAGAAGGAGAAGAGGAGAGGCACCCAAAAACGTCTAGAAACCCTAAGGAAACTCTTAGCTACGTTTTTGGTTCCCTAGGGGTCCTTAAATAGTGAGGCTATTAGGGTTATCTAACAAGGAAACCCTAATTTGACTGCTTAAGCCCTAAGCAGCCCATGGACTCCCTCCTTAGAGGCCTTGGACGATTTCAACTAGGTTTCCCCATGGAATTCGTCCACTCCTCTAATATGGAGTCCAGTAGCCCAATATTCAACTATCACACAATTGATAGTTCTAGTCCCCCTAAGTTTAATTAATCTCTTTTAACCACAAAATTAATTATTAATTTAATTATTGACTAATATTAATTAAAAAATATGATTTCTCCTTTAATATATTAATCTCATAATATATTAATAAATCATAATTAATCCTCTCTCTCCTTAATTCATCTTATCAAGTTGCTTTGGTGAAGGCAACCCAAAAGGACCATACACCATCGGATCAAGTATATACCAAAATAGTTATGGGCTTAGATACTAATCCAACAAGACCATCAATGGGGTGGTTGTTGGTATGAAAGAGGATCAGCTCGTGCCTAGGGTAAGGCGAACAATATTGTCGCTGAATATCTCCTTGTAATGAGAAGAGGGCCATCGGGGTCTGAAGCGAGGTTGGGCATATATAGCTCTCGATGGGGTGAGACCCGTGGGTGTGGCCCTTTGGGTTGTATAGAATGGGGTGAGACTCATGGGTGAGGCATGTATGATTATGGCAATGCAGGTGAGACATGGTAGAGACTGGTTGGGTCAAAGTATTGGATCATGGATTTAGTAGAATGATTATATGGTCAGTGAGTGGCATAAAGTGACGCATAGGCTAGGGTAGCCTTATTAGTTGGGCTCTCAGGAATCTGGTGGCTAGACCAGGTGTGAGACTTGCAGTCTTAGCGGTGGTTTGGGGATTTTCAGATCCTGGTTTAGTGATTGGTCGCCATGAATTGGAGGATATCGGGGGAAATGCAAGTACAAGTCCTTGGATCTCAGGTTATGATTCAGGTGCCAAGTTGGATTTCGGGTCGAGATTCGCGTAGGGAATCATTAGTGTTTGTGTGTGTGATCTTTATTTCGGTAAGTTATTAATTAAGGAATCTATATACCAAGGGCATCACCTAAAGGGTTCAAGGTCAAAAGGATGTTTTCGATTCTGATGGTAGAAAAGGATTTGTGATATTCAAACTGGATATCATTCCATGCTAAGGGAAGATATTGACGATGATATGCATAGGATTGGATATCACTCCATGCTAAGGGAAGATATTCGGGAGTTTATGAGCTTTACAGGGTTCAAAAACATGAATGAGATGGTAGAGAAGGCCTAGGAACGGGAAATGGAGCTGGACTTTCGCACCAAGCAGAAGTCGGAGCAGGCACAGGGAACAGTGGGTCAGGATAAGAAGCCTAAGACCTCAGACACTTACAGCAGGGATCAGCAGGGTCAGGGCCGGTGTGACAAGTGCAGTAGGGAGCATAGTGGAGCTTGTCGTATCACAGGCTCGCGATGCTATGCATGTGGCCAGCTGGGCCACTTGAGCAAGGACTTCCCCACGAAGGGCTTGATCTGTTTCCACTGCAACCAGATTGGCCTTAGGCGAGTCAACTATCTGAGGTTACAGGGAGGGGGAGGAGTGGTGGAAGCGACTGTACCCGCCATGATGACGATTACTGATGGCTGCCCTACCAAGGTGGATGCTCCAGCAGTGAAGAGCCATGCATTCCAGTTGATCATGGAGGAGGCTCAGGCAGCGCTAGACGTTGTGGCTGGTACGTGTTTATTGTTCTCTGCTCCTTATTATTTGTATAATTTATGTGTGCATTATGTTTGTATGAGGATCTTTTTGGTCAATGGTATGTCGGTGCATGTCTTGTTTGGTTCGGGTGCTACCCAATCGTTCGTGTCACTTGCGCTTAGCAAGAAGTTCTGGTACGCACCGGGAACTCTGGATTCCCGCTCAATGTATAGATTGCAAATGACTGCATGGCAAGTGCCATGAGTGTGAGACAAAGATGCATTTCACATCCCCATTGGGGGAGGAAAGGCAACCATAAGGCCGACGAAATATAGGATATCAAAGGATGGGGGTTCGGGAAACTCCCCAACGTTTGAATTGTTGGATATAGTATCTAAGTCCATAACTATATTTGGTTTGTACTTGACCCGACCCGGCATGGTCCATTTGGGTTGCACTTCACCCGAACAATTTATGGATAATCTTTTGAGAATAGTATAAGTTATGATTTATTAATATATTATAAGTTCTAATATATTAATAAAAAATCATATTATTTAATTAGTATTGATCTATAATTAATCTAGAATTAATTTAGAGATCAAAAGTATTACTAACTAAATATGGGCTCTTGTATTTATATAGTGTGGGCTAATGCTTATTTTGAATGGGCTAGGCTTGAATGGAAAGTCCATAGATACTCCATGGAGCTTTAACCCATGGATCTCATGGAAATGAAAAGACATGGGTATTAGGGTTTACATGGATGTAACCCTAATCTACCACACTATATAAAGGAGGCTTTGGTTCTTGAAATCACACTAGTTATGGTGACTAAAGTAAGAGGGCCGATTTCAAGAAGGTGATTATTATTCTCTCAAAGTTCCAAGTTTGTGGTGATTTGTGATTTCCATTTGAGGCATCCACACTATTGGTGCTAGGCTCTAAAACTCCAAGCAATCAACTACAACTACAAGGTAAGTAATTCTACTAGCTTTATTTGATTCAAGTTCCCCATGCCATGCTAGATAGGATAAGAACCTTGGAAAAATAATTATTTGCATGTATCTTAGTTAAACATAGATCTAAGTTTTCTAGGGTTGCATGTACACCATAGGAGTGTTAGAATGCTCAAAACCCATCAGTGGTATCAGAGCCTAGGCTTGTTTACTTGATACTTGATGCAAATAGCTTAAAAATTGATTTTTGTGTTCACTGTCATATGAACTCGTCGAATCCATGGGGGGACTCGACGAGTCCATGAAGAAATGCATGCTACTCGTCGAGTCTGTTCATGCACTCGACGAGTAAAGGCAGCAGTGTCCAAGTTTTCGAGTTTTGCTGCTGGAAATGGAGTAGAAACATTACCCTAAATTGTTTTGATGTTATAAAACTTGTTTTAGATGGTGTAATGTTTATGCTAATCCATTTACAATGGCTATTATAAAAAATTACAAGTTTTATGAGTAATTTATGATTCTTGAAATGTTCATATTCATGTTCTTGAACTTATGAAGATTAGATGATTATAGGAATTGTTTGTAACCTACTTTGTAGTTTAATTCATGGTCATTATGTGTTTTAATGGAGTCCATAACTTGTCCTCAAGTTATGGAAAACCAAAGGTCACACTTTAATAAAAACCATTAAAAGAACACAAGAGTTAGAAAAATGAAAAGTCTTCATTTTAATACTCAATAAAATTCATAAGTTATAAGAAATGAAAAGTTTTGAAAGTTTACAAAAGTTGCCCTCAAGTTTTGGAACAAGTAAAGTCATGATTAAAACTTTAGTTCCAACCCTTAGAATTTTAAAAGTTAAAATTCAACCCTTATACTTTATAATATTATAAGTTAATAATAATAATATATATATATATATATATATATATATATATATATATATATATGTATAAGATCAAGTCATCTTACCGCTAGTATGCCTCATTCATGAAGCCGGTCTATAAGGGGGTATAAGGTTGTTGCCTATAAAATGGCAACTTAATGGGTGTCCACTCTTACCCACTGCTTCCTTGATCGGTGGAGGGTCGTTAGTCGAATGGGTAGGACAAGGACTTATAAATTCTCATTAAAAGTATAATGATAATACTAAAGTAACTAAACCTTATTAAATTCCCAATCTTAGTTATTTTAGGAAAATGTGAATAAGGTGCTAATCCATGAAATTACACTTTACACTTTGTTTAAGTCGCTAGTGGAGCATGTGTGGTTAACCGGCACATTAACTTGAACTTAAAAAGTTAGGTAAAGGGTGACTTAATGTTTATCATAGTATCGATGGAGCGTGTGTGGTTAACCGGCACATCGATTGAGGGGTGATACATTAAGGATACCAAGTAATTTGCATGGTTACTTCACACCTTGTTTTGTGATCCTCGGCATCCCAGTCACAAAACTTGAAGGGCACACTCGAGATTGAAACATGCCATTGAAGAAAGTTCAATGAATCTCAAAGAATCTAGGAGTTTCTAAAACCTAATTAAATATTTCGTTTTTTATGGTGGAAATTGGTGAATCGTCATTCACCTACCTTCAAATATCTTATAGCTTAGATTACGACATCCCTCTTCTAAGTTATAAAATATTGTGTTGGGTCCTATCCTTAATATTACATTTGGGTGTTTTATTAAGTACTATCTCTAAATCTAATCTAATCTATTCTAACCTATTCCCTCTTTTTTTCAGATGTCTTCCAATAACAATGATTCTGGCTCAAACCCTACTAGCTCCTTCTCTCTCATGAATCTTTGTGGGAGAGTCATCTTTGATGGATCCAACTTTACAGATTGGATCAGAAACATCAGGATGGTCACTCGATATGAGAACAAAGAATATGTTCTCAACAAGGAGCTGAAGGTACCCGATCCAACTGCTACTCCTGAAGAGCTTGCTGAATATGAGGTACATGAAAGAGATGCTACAAAAGTGGCATGCATCATGATGGCCACCATGACAGCCGAGCTCCAAAAGTCCTATGAGGACTATTATCCAAAAGTCCTATGAGGACTATTATCCTTTTGAGATGCACCAGGACTTGATGGACCGCTACCATCAAGGTGCTCGTCAAGAGAGATATGAAATAATCTCCTCCATGATAACAACCCGAATGAAGGATGCTGAACCCATCACAGGCCACATGCAGAAAATGCAAAGGTATGTGGACCGTTTACTGAAGCTGAATGTGAACTTCCCCGAGGAGTTAGCAATAGACATCATTTTGCACTCCTTGACATCGTGTTATGATCAATTCCACATGACATATCACATGAACAAGGAAGAAGTCGCCCTCAGCAAACTTCAAGGACTCTTGAAGACCACTGAAAGTGGTCTAAAGGGTAAGTCGGTTGTTACTACTCCTAATCCTACTCCAACTGCGGCCAATGTCTTGGCAATCGGGCATGGCAAAGGGAAGACGAGAAAGAACCCTTCTAAGGGTACCAAGGGGAAGACCCTTGAAGGCTCCTCTTCAAGCAAAACCAAGAAAGGTTTTCTCACTCCTTCTGCTAACCCTAATGAGGCTGAATGCTTCTATTTCCATGAAAAGTTGCACTGGAAGCGAAACTGCCCAAAGTACCAGCAAGATTTGAAGGATGGGAAAGTAAAACCCAACCATGTAGGTATATACACTATATTGTCTAATAACTCACCTCATTCTAAGTCTTGGGTCCTTG
Organism: Lactuca sativa; assembly: GCF_002870075.4. Taxonomy (NCBI): domain Eukaryota; kingdom Viridiplantae; phylum Streptophyta; class Magnoliopsida; order Asterales; family Asteraceae; genus Lactuca; species Lactuca sativa. The sequence continues at coordinate 160,860,568 of NC_056623.2, read as the reverse complement.
ATACAGGTTGTGGTATTCACTTATGTTGTGATTTGCAGGGACTAAGAAGAAGTGAGAATGTGGAGCAGGGAAAGATAAAATTGATCATGGGAAATAGGAAAGCTTCACCTGTCACCAAGATAGGAGTTTATTCCTTAGTGCTAAATAGTGGGTTTACATTAGATTTGAATAAATGTTATTATTCTCCAGAATTGGCAAGAAATGTTATTTCCTTTCATGCATTGTATAAAAAAGGTTTTACCTTTTATTTTAATAATAATAATGGTAGTATTGATGCATTCTTTAATAATGTTCCTTATTTTAAAGCATTACCTTGTGATAGCGTGTATGAAACTGTATCTGTTGTAGATAATCTAGGAAATAATGTATTGTGTATTGACCCTTCCACTAGCTTAGATAAATAATCTTCATGGCATTTTTGTATTGGACATGTAAGCAAGAAACGCAGAGGCCAACTCTAAAAGGATGGAGTCTTGGAGTCATTTGACCTAAATACAGATGATAGTTGTGAATCTTGTTTGCTTGGTAAAATGACAAAGTCACCTTTTACTGGCACTTATGCTAGGGGTGAAGGTTTGTTGGACCTCATACACACGGATGTGTATGGACCCTTCAGAACCACCACAAGAGATGCTAATCGCTTCTATGTGACTTTTACTGATGATTTTAGTAGATATGGATATTTCTACTTAATCAAGCATAAGTCAGAAACCTTTGAGAAATTCCAAGAGTTTAAGCAAGAAGTGGAGAATCAGTTAGGCAGGAACATTAAGATGCTTCGATCCGATCGTGGTGGTGAGTATCTTAGTACTGAGTTCGTTGACTATCTTAAGGAATGTGGGATTGTCTCACAATTCACACCTCCTATGACACCATAGTTGAATGGTGTAGCTGAGAGGTGCAATCGGACCTTGTTGGACATGGTTCGTTCCATGATGAGTCGAGCTTTGCTACCAATCTCATTTTGGGAGTATGCCTTAGAGACTACCGCCCATATCCTTAATCTAGTCCCTACAAAGAAGTTTTCCTAAACACCTCACGAGATATGGACTAGAAAAGTTCCCAATCTAGACCACATCAAGATTTGGGGTTGCGAGGCTTTCGTGAGACGCGAGACTCACGATAAGCTTGAACCCCGAAGCGAAAGGTGTATTTTCATCGGCTACCCATTGAAATCCTTTGGTTACATCTTCTACAGACCCAATGATAATGTGTTATTTGTAGCAAGAAGAGGATTCTTTCGAGATAGAGAATTCATGAGCCAAGGAGACAGTGGGAGGCAAATTAACCTTGAGGAAATTCAAGAGTTAAGTGGTGAAGGAACCTTAAACCCTATCCCTCAACCTAAGGAGAAAACTCTTGTTGAGCCGAATGAAGAATATATACCTCTGAGGTGTTCCACGAGAGTTAGGAATGCACTTGAGCATTATTATGGTTTCCATATTACTGTAGAAGGTGAAACACTTATCAGTGATAACACACTGGTAAATCTAGATGAGCCTAACAGCTACAAGGAAGCCATGGCAAGCCCTGAGGCTGCTAAATGGAAAGAGTCTATGGATAGCGAGATACAGTCCATGTATGACAATCAAGTTTGGAACTTGGTTGAAAATGTACCTGATCGTAAGATAGTTGGGTGCAAATGGATCTTCAAGAAGAAGACCGACGTGGATGGTAATGTACACACTTATAAGGCACGACTGGTTGCAAAGGGTTATTCTCAAACTCCGGGAGTTGGTTATGATGAGACTTTTTCACCAGTGGCCAAGATTAATTCTATTAGGGTTTTGTTAGCCATTGTTGCATTTAATGACTATGAAATATGGAAAATGGATGTCCAAACTGCTTTCCTTAACGGAAAGTTGAGTGAAGATGTTTACATGGTTCAGCCAGAGGGTTTTGTCAGTGTAGAGTACCTCAGTAGAGTGTGTAAGCTCGAGAAATCCATTTATGGATTGAAACAGGAACCTCGTAGATGGAATCTTTGCTTTGATGAGAAAGTCAAAGAATTTGGCTTTTCAAGGAGTGAAGATGAATCTTGTGTCTATATCAAGGCTAGTGGGAGTATACTCAGCTTTCTGGTGCTGTATGTGGATGACATACTACTCATAGGAAATGACATCCTAACCGTTCAGGAAGTAAAGTCCTGGCTTGGGAAGTGTTTCGCTATGAAGGACCTTAGAGAAGCTACCTATATCCTAGGGATACGGATTTTGAGAAACAGGAGTAAAATACTAATTGGACTTAGTCAAAGCACCTATCTGGACAAAATGTTGAAAAGGTTCAACATACATAACTCCAAGAAAGGTGAGTTACCCATCCAAAGTAACGCCAGATTGAGTAAGACACAAATCCCTAGTACTGAGGCTGAGAAAGCAGAAATGAGTCGAATACCTTATGCTTCAGCTATAGGATCGATCATGTATACTATGACGTGTACTCGACCTGATGTAGCCTTTGCTTTGAGCATGGTTAGCAGGTATCAGGGGAACCCTGGCAAGGCATACTAGACTGCGGTAAAGAATATCCTCAAGTACCTACGGAGGATTAAGGACTGGGTCCTTACCCTCGGTGGGAGTGATGACTTGAGTGTTTTAGGGTACAGTGATGCTAGCTTCCAGACTGACCGGGATAATTTCCGCTCTCAGTCGGGCTGGGTCTTTACCCTAAACGGAGGGGCAATTACTTGGAAAAGTTCCAAGCAGGAGACAGTGGCTCATTCCACTTGTGAATCAGAGTATATAGCTACAAGCGAGGCAGTAAAGGAGAATATATCGCTAAAGAACTTCATTGGAGACCTTGGAGTTGTACCATCTATAAAGGAGCCAATGGAGATTTTCTGTGACGGCAATAGTGTGGTTGCCTTAGCCAAGGAACCAAGAGATCATGGGAGATCCAGACACATTGACAGAAAATATCACTTCATCAGACATCGAATAGAAGAAGGAATCCTCGTGGCAAAGAGGGTATCATCGGATGAGAACCCAGCAGATCCTCTCGTGAAAGGACTGACTCGGGCTAAGCATCTCCAGCATGCTCGGAGCATAGGGCTGAAGGATGATATTAGTTTTAGTAGTTAGATAATTTTGAAATTTGTAAAATGTAATTGACATTTGATGATAAATAAAAGCTATTATTTATGAGTAAAGTGTTGCTATCAATTGTCAATCGCTTACTATTATTTCTTTTTGCATGTTTTGACTTCCAGAATAATTATGTTATGGTTTATATCATATTATTCAAACTCTCCACAGTCGGTCATATGTTGGAAGTAGATATGAATCAAGACTGTCATAGGTTGACTTGTAGAGGTCCAAGATGTTAGACAAAGTGGGGCTACAACACTCATGAGTGCTCATAAGTTATGAGTATTGGATTCAACCCACGCTCACTTGTATTACTTCATGGAATTTATCTCGAGTGATCGTGAGACAGTAATATCATATAAGTCTTCAAACCTAGAGATATGATTTGTTGCCTATGAGTTGGTTATGCATTGATTGCACGAAAACACATTGGTAACTCGATGTTATAAACCGTGCTTTTGTGTGTAATTCAACAAGTAGTAGAGCAAACATATGAGTCAAAGTTTATCTATTCCTTCTAGGATTAGAAGTGATATCTGGGCCCTTCGATGATTTTGTTTTGACCTATGTACCTGGCTCGGTCAGAACTAAATTGATGTGTTTAGTAAAGTTCTATGTCAAACAAATCGGAAATTGGGAAACAAATGTTGGACAATAAGCAAGACCATGTTCCATGTATTTGTCCGGCTGATATCTAGAACAGAGGATTATATGATCACTTATCTAAAATGGCGCTTCATATTTCAATAGAGTTTAAAGAGCTACGATTGCTGATCGATTCCTGAAGTCATACTTGCAACTATAGTTATTAGACTTATCCAAGTGGGAGACTATTGGATATAGTGTCTAAGTCCATAACTATATTTGGTATGTACTTGACCCGAACCGACATGGTCCATTTGGGTTGCACTTCACCCGAACAATTTATGGATAAGTTTTTGAGAATAGTATAAGTTATGATTTATTAATATATTATAAGTTCTAATATATTAATATAAAATCATATTATTTAATTAGTATTGATCTATAATTAATCTAGAATTAATTTTGAGATCAAAAGTATTACTAATTAAATATGGGCTCTTGTATTTATGTACTGTGGGCTAATGCTTATTTGGAATGGGCTAGGCTTGCATGGAAAGTCCATGGATACTCCATGGAGCTTTAACCCATGGATCTCATGGAAATGAAAAGACATGGGTATTAGGGTTTACATGGATGTAACCCTAATCCACCACACTATATAAAGCAGGCGTTGGTTCTTGAAATCACACTAGTTGTGGTGAGTAAAGTAAGAGGGCCGAGTTCAAGCAGGTGATTACTATTCTCTCAAAGTTCCAAGTTTGTGGTGATTTGTGATTTTCATTTGAGGCATCCATACTATTGGTGCTAGGCTCGAATACTCCAAGCAATCAACTACAACTACAAGGTAAGTAATTCTACTAGCTTTATTTGATTCAAGTTCCCCATGCCATGCCAGATAGGATAAGAACCTTGGAAAAATATTTATTTGCATGTATCTTAGTCAAACATACATCTAAGGTTTCTAGGGTTGCATGTACACCATAGGAGTGTTAGAATGCTCAAAACCCATCACGAATCGTGTCTTATTGACGCTTCAAAGTAGGCTTCGTGGGAGGGAACCAGGTATTGATCCGGTTAGTATTCGAGTTTAGTTGGGAGGATAGACCGCGTGGGTGCTCAACGTAGAGATGTGATCAGATGGATAGGTGAGCAGAAGGGTCAGGGGCAAAGAGCATGGGGTAGGAAGGTGTTGCAAGACTATGGTGGAGCCGTAGCACTCACTAATGGACAATCAGGGTGAAAGTGTGGTAAGACTACAGAGTAGACCAATTCGTGAGATTGTGGGAAGCCACAATTTTAGTGGAAGATCCGAAATGATTATTTGATTGGTTATTTGTGGGCGAGTCCGGATGGTTAAGGGAATTCGAAATGGAACTAGTAGAGACCGTTGAGTCAAGGGTTTGGATCTTGAGTTGCAGGGTCTCGTGGATGATTGGTACGTGACACAGTAGGGCTACGGCTGAGTAGTCCTGATATTTGATCTCTTGGAAACCTGGTGGCTGGACCGGGTGTGAGGCTGGTACTCTCGGGGAATCGATTAAGGAGATTTATTAATCGGTCAAGTAAAGGATGGCGGGAAGTCGTGGTGCATTATGCAAACACAAATTCAAGGATTTAACGATAGCAACGAAGTATCAATTGAGTTTTGGATAGGAACCCAAATAGGAATTCGCGCATGTTTGGTGCAGGATTTTGTTTCGGTGAGATGGGATGTGGGGCACCTATATGCCAAGGTCATCGACGGTAGAATCCCAGGGTGATGAACGGGCTGGTTTGATGGTAGTTTAAGCCATTGTGATGTGACTCGGATAGCTCTATCCGTAATAGAACCATGACATGATGGAAGCAGAGCAGGAAACGGTAGATCGAAGGAGATCAGGAATGATGTAAGACTACAGTTATTCTAGTAGCATACACCTTTTTGCGTCAGATTCAGTGGCGACAGGTGGTCTGCCTATTATGATCGAATGGATCAAAGGATTGAAGGAGCCATGAGTGGCGGTATAGATAGGGTAACAATTGTCAGATGAGGTATCCTTTCAAGGTCATGTGGGAATGTTGTGTGTGTGTCCTGGCCCAGCAATCGGTTAGGTGTCCGATGTTTCGAGCAGTTGATAGATAAGGTGAGATCAAGGAGGTCTCGGCTGTCTTTAGAGAGCAGCAAGTGGTAGCAAGAAGAGTTGAGGTGGCTTTAGTGTCAGCTCTCGTCTGAGTCTAACCGTTGCAGGGATGAGTCTTTTACTCGAAGGATTATCTGATCTGCATGTTGAGTTAGGTATTCAGCATCGGTACATAGTAAGTGGAATCATTGAATAAGTAGCAATGTGGTGACCTGCACTGGGAGTGGCTGCAAATTTAGTTTCAGTGAAGGATCTATTCTTCACAGGGATAGAAAGGGTTGTTGCGTATAAACAGTAGCCTTAGGAAGGTCGTGGACTACGCAGGGTAAAGGGTGAACCCCTTGGATGTCAAGTGGGGAGTACCAGAAGGATTGTTGGTTAGGAAAGAGTGATGTATCCATTATTGACAGTGATTAGAGTATCTTCAACATTTTTAACTCTAAGGGTTAACTTTTCGCTCAGGAAGACCTGACGGAAGTCCAATGGAAGCGATCTTTCGAGGATTGGACCGAGGAGTCGGAGTTATGCATTGTATATAATTGTTATGTGATGTATGCACGGTATGTGATTGATAGCGGAAGCCGAGGGTGTGATGCGTGGGGAGTATCCGAGATGGGTAACTGTAGAAGACTTCGAGGACGAAGTCTATTTCAGGCGGGGGAGATTTGTAACACCTGTTCCAAGTATTACTTATTTTATTTGAAGTTTTAAGGTTTTTATGTGTGGACTCGGCGAGTTAGGAGTTCAACTCGTCGAGTAGGGAAATTTAATCTTGGACGCGGATCAGGACCAACTCGGCGAGTCAGAAGGCCCGACTCGGCGAGTTGGAGTTTTAGAGAAGAAACCCTAAGTTTGGGGTTATCCCCCTATATAAAGATCATTAGCTGCCCTTGTGGCCTCCCCTAGCACCATATCTCCCTACAGAAAGCAGTTTGCGGCAGTGAACACTCCTGAGTGAGAAGAAGAGCTTGGTTTAGAAAACTTGGAGTGTTGAAGAAGGGATTTAAAAGAAGGAACAAGAAGGGAGTAGTGGATCAGGCATCTACACTGTATTAGTCACCATTCTAAGGTAAAAACTCATGACCTTGACCTCTAGTTGTTTAGATCTCATTTCCTAGAAGTGAATGACCGTTTTTGGAAAAAATGGAGTGAAGCTTGAATCTGGACCTAAGGTCCCATAACTGGACCTCTTTAAGTCCCCAATGGCATAAAGTTGCTCCCTTTATGCAATTCATCCCCTTTCCATGCACAAGAACCTTGTATGAAGATTAGTTTTGGTGTTATGGCCATGTGAGGCTTTGCATGCACGTAAAGTTTTCAACTTTAAGTGACATCTACACTAGGGAAGGCTAGATCTGAAGTTTGGTACACTGGATTCCACTAGAAAGGCCAAAAACGAGAAGGACTAAAGGAACTCGTCGAGCCCTTTAATCGACTCGACGAGTCGACCAAAGAGTTTGCGGCCAAAGAGTTTGCGGCCAAAGAGTTTACGGCCAAAGAGTTTACGACCATGGGTTTGCGGTTAAGAGTTTGAAGTTGCAAACATTAAGGAACTCGACGAGTCAGTCAAGTGACTAGGCGAGTTGACGAGTTAAGCAAGGAACTCGACGATTGGATGGTGATACTCGACGAGTCGAGGTCTACATGGACTGTTGACCTTCATTTTGAGTTTAATCTAACCAAGGTTGATCTTGATCTGAGAATATTTACTGGATGGTGGTAAGATAATATGACAACCGTCAAATTCTCGTCAAGTAAAAGTCAAACTAAGTCAACAACTCGAACCGTTCAACTCAGTTAACCCTTGTATACTAGGGTTTACGTTATGTAATTACTGTACGACTCGATATTCTAATGAGAAATCACCAATTGAAAAGTTCGTATGTCCAGATTTCCTTAACCTAAAAACTGTGGTAAGTGATGAACCAAACCGACAAAAAAAATGTTGCATACCTATCGGGAGTGTGTAAGCTCCTTAAACATGGACTAACGGGGCTTACGGACCTTGAGTTGCGAAGCCAAACACTCAAAAAGGTCACAAAAGAAGCCTCTCCCAATCTCTTTCACTCTATCACTCTCTATTAAAAATCTCTCCCAAATCTCTCTCAAAAGTTCCTTTAACTTTTTGTAATCATTCGGGTCATCCCGACCCTTAACCGGGTCAAGAACCGCTTAAAACGAGGTCAAAAGGGGTAAAATAGCCTTAAGGACCCGAAACCCACTCTTTAGGGGCGAACCCTCGTAGGACCGAAAGTTCCTTATTGGGACCAAACTACTAAGAACCGAAGCCTCAGGACCGAACCCGAAGCCTTAGCACCGAACCCATCGCCTTCGCTCCTCCGACCCTCGCACCTTCGGTCCCTCATATGAGAAGTCTCGCAGCTTCGCCTCTTTCACCCGGTTTTCGACCACGAGTTCGTTTTAGGCCCGTTTCTTGTTATTTTAACGCGGGATTTTCACCCAAAATTATATTTCAACATATTAAGCTCCATATTTTTTAATTAATCACGCTTTTGAGTGCAAATCTTGTACAAGAATTAGTGGGTGAAGTACTTGAAGTGGTGTGTTGACTTTCCTTTAGTTTATGACACAAGCAACCACCTACACCCACTCTATGACCATCCCACACACTACCACCATACGTAGTCACTCATTGTCCTTTCTCACTCATTTCCCCAACCACACACATGGTCAAGGGCTGGGAAAAACCACCCTCTCTCCTCACTTCTCTCATTTCCACCAAAGAAACCAACACTTTTCTCTCTCAAATCCTCTAAGCAAAATTTCAAGATTCAAGACCATTCTTCAAGCTTTTCTTCCACTTTTGGTAAGTACATCCATCCTCCATATTATTATTACACTTCCTTTTACTCAAATCATAGATTCCTTACACAAACTCCATCATATTTGTGTTAGATTCTCGAATCTTTAAACAATCCTCCAAGTGTTCTTGAGTTGAACACTTCTTTCCTTCAACATTCATTCACTGAAATCACACAAGGTGAGTTCATACCCCTATATTTTCATGTTTCTTAAGTTTTAGGGGGGTGAATACAAGTTAAAACAACAAGAACACAACTAAACTCTTCCACCAGCTTTCATCAGAAAAGTTGGACTCCATTCACGGACTGTTTTGGACAACTTAGACAATTTAGTTTTCAAAAATGTACTAGTTTCAAATAGTTCAAGTTCATAGATTTAAAATGACTACTTGCACATCTCCATAAGATTTTTCTACAATTTATGGTGATTTTTACAAAACTGTCTATCATATTAAGAACAAATCTAGACCATTTTGTGATTTTGGACTTTTTCACACAAGTTGAAGGACACTAAAAACCATGAAAATATTTATGAACAAACTAGACTCATTTTCCAAACTCTCAGAATTTATGGATTCTGATTTGCACCATCGATGATTTTTCTACAAATTTTCTAAGCACAGGAATAGAAAATGATAACGACAGAAAAATGCTATCAATTTCATTACACCTTGTAACTTGTTGAGCAAGGTGCATATCATTATGTAATAATATGTTATTACATTACATGTCATTTTGTCTTGGTATTTAGACATACAACAGAATACAAATGGATTTTTGTTATATTAAGTATGGTAAATAACAAATTGTTATCAACAAAGTACATCCATTACATGTCACTACTACTATCCTTGTTTTGATAAACTATAATAGGTATAGTTTATGATTCATTACATAACACACTCATTACAAAAAGGGGTACACTTATACAAAAGGGTTTTCATTACACTACACGTAAATCCTTTAATGACTTTTGTGAGACATTTCGCTTCATGTTACTTTTCAAGTAATACATTTAAGTCTTGTATTGTAATCAGAATCTATTGTAGGGAGAGCGTGTAGATCTATATTGGGTCTAACAAACCCACACCTTAGCTGCATGCAACAGCTAGACTGGCAGGTCTGGGGTGACAAATGTCATAACATTTCCGACCCCTGAAGAACGTCGTTTCAGGCCAACTAGGTCATAGCATGGTTATAATAACTCACATTAAGTATTAAAAAACATAGGATTTATGGAAATTTCGTAGAAATCAAATGATTTAAACTTGCATTATTTACTATAAGTAAGGAAAGTTACTTGTACATTTCGGTCTCTGGATTTTTAAGACTACATTTTACACATTAAGGAAAATATTGGATTTTTTTTGGAATGAACACTACTTTTACAAGAAACGTTTTTCATAACTGCATACAAAAGCTTATGAACTCACCAACCTTTGTGTTGACACTTTTTCAAACTACTTGTATTCTCAGGAAATCACCAAACAGGTAACCAAGTGCTTTGGAGGATGGGACGTTATGACGTCAAGTATTCATATTTTGTCAACATAATGTAATTGATTTGGAAACATGTAAACTCATATGATGGTGTAACTTTTTCAATTATATTTATGTTGATTGTGTTTACTTTGATCACTATTGTAATTGTTGTTATGATACTATACATGAAGTCCTCCACCCCCGGACATTTCTGCCATCCGTGGTTTGGGGGTGTGACAGATTGGTATTAGATCACGGTTTATAGTTAATTAAGTATATCAAACCACATAAGATATACAAACTATAAACACATTTGGGACTAAAAGTCTCTGATTTGAAACATTTTTCAATTGGTTATACTTTTACAAAATAAATTGTTTTCTTGTTTAAAGTATACATACATGCTCGCATAGTGTCATAACTAGGGAGAACATAAAGTAAAAGAAGAGGAGTTGAACACTACGAGTATGCCTTGGTATGTGTAATAAGTTTTGGGAAGGATATAGCATGATCAACTATATCCGTCCGAGACGTGACTTACACATACTGGGGGATAGTCGTAATGGGCAACAAATCTAACGACCTAACTTCACTCTACAAAGAATGCTCTAAAAACCAAATCTAAACACTTAAAATACTGTAGGAGTATTTTATGTTGTTATAGCGTAATATTATTATTATCCGTTACATGCTTCTTACACCCTTATTCTCGCACAAACGACATGGCAGGATTCCATCTACCTGGAGACCCTTACTTCCCTAATGAGGGAAACGTTGGATGGCTCGAGGCAGAACCCAAGTAAATAATCGAGGAGGATCCTGAGGAGGACCCTGAGGAGGTTTACGAAGAAGAAGAACCCGAGGAGGAAGATGAAATGGAGGATGAAGAAGAAGAATCTGAAGAGGAAGAGGAAGAAGAGGAACTAGAGGAGGAAGTCTTCACCCCTCCTTACATCGCCAGGGTGCCTGCGAACCATGTCGGCTACAATGGTCCTAAGCCCCATTGGGCAACAATGATCGAGAGGTGGAGCCGACAACAATGCCAACGATCACCATATGGCGACCAACGTGGTTACTACGAACTCAGCCACAGGGGACCGGCTAATAGACCTCTCCCCGTCATGGTCCAGCATATCACGAATTTGGGGAACCAGAGTAGGGAAATGGCAGATCAAGTTCGGAATCTCAATGCTGTTACAGAAGCCACCGATGCACGCACCAGGGAGTTGGAAAGGGACTTCTATCCAGTGGACCAACTTATCGAGGACCTTGTTGCCGCTCGAGCGGAGGTAAGGGAGTACCAGGTGAGGCATGCAGCTCTCGAGGAGAGAGTGATCGCGGCCGAACGCCAGATTGCAAAGCTTCAGGGAGCCTCAACCTCATCTCAGGGCCACCATGGACCAGATGCCACCCACCTCGAGTAGTGCTTACACTGCTCACATTTTGTTATAAAACTAGGATTTCGAGTATACTCTTTGTTGCGAATAGGTTGACCCGCGATTAAGTGATTACACTAGTCAAAGGGCTTTTGTGATGCCAAAAACTATCCTTTACATTGATGTAATGTGGACCCCTATGAGGTCAAATTTTCCCCAAAACAATATGTACTAAAAGTTTATCAATGAACTTGGCATGCATTTTATTTCATTGGATGTTTGGCACTAGATCTCACTACTTACTATTACAAACAACTTACAACTAATAAATCGAAGATTCTTAAGGTGTACCCCGAAGTCATGTGTAATTAAGAAATGATCGGCCTAGAAATGGTGAGTTCGCCTTAGGACCTGTTCCTTGTTTAGTTGTGGACTGAGGGCATACTCATTAGGTTCAACAGTTTATTAAAATTTTAATTACACACAATGGGGGCACGACAAGTGAATCTTAGGAGTGGGTCAGATATGAAACAAAAATTACAAGACTCCATTTGAAGTCATTACTACTGAATTCATAAGTTTATTTATATAGATTTCTACTATGAATTTGTTTGCAAACATATGGAAGTCGGGAAACACTATACTTAAAAACTAATGAACTAATTTCACGACACTCGACTTATATCCATTACTAAAAGACTTATACCCATTTCGTCTTTAAAATTCTATGACAGAAAAATGCCACCTCGTAGATCTGCTACATGCACTGAGAGAACACAGCAAACAAATTCTCCCCCGCCGACTCCCCAGTATGATTCTGTTATGTTCCAGGTTGCGGTTACAGCCGCAGTGGCAGCTGCAATGTCCCAAATCAGCACTGACGGTGCCAGGAGGATAGGGAGCGGTATTAACATCTCTACTCAAGGAGATAGCCAAGGGCGTTCGAGATAATGTTCCTATAAAGACTTCACAAATGGCAAACCCAATTCTTTCAATGGAAGCGGGGGCGTCATCGCTTTGATGCAGTGGTTCGAGAAGACTGAATCCGTCTTCGAGATTTGTGCATGCCCCGAAACAGACAAAGTCAAATTCACAGCTTGCACTTTCTCCGGAAGGGCCCTCACTTGGTGGAACGGACACGTAAAATCACTGACACTCTCCGTGGCTTATTCGCTAAGTTGGGAAGACTTGAAAACTATGATGCTGAAGGAATATTGCCAAAGGGGTGAGGTGTAAAAATTAGAGCAGGAACTGTGGAATCTCAAGATGACGGGCTCTGACCTTGCAGCTTACACCGCCCGATTCAATGATCTAGCGCTCCTCTGTCAGGTGATGGTTACACCAGAAAGCAAGAAGGTGGAACGATATCTCTGGGGACTATCATCCCAGATTCAAGATAGTGTGCTGGCCTCGAGACCAACCACTTTTGACAATGCCAAAGAGTTGGCACAGCAACTTATTGATCATCGGGCTAGCCATGTCACGGTGCCAACCACCTCCGATCAAGCAAAAGGAGGGAACAACAAGTGGAACTTCTAGAACAATAAAAACAGGCAACCGGCGTAGGATCCCGCAAAGAAACAACAAACTATTGCCATCCATGCTGCCACTACTCCTTCCACTCCGGCTCTACAGAAGCAATACGCTGGAACTCTTCCCAAGTGCAACTTCCACCACACCGGTGCTTGTCAGGAAATGCACTGCAGTAATTGCAACAAGAAGGGGCATACTGCTCAATTCTGTAAATTGCCAGCCTAATCCGTCACTCAAGCCGCCCCGGCCGCCAACACCGGAGCAAGCCAAACCTATTACGGTTGTGGAGAAGTAGGACACTTCAAAAGAAACTGCCCAAAAGAACGAAACACCAATGATGGGGGTGCAGGAAGAGTCCTAGCTTTAGGGCATGGAGAAGCAGTCAAGGACCCCATGGTGGTTACTGGTACTTTCCTCCTCAATAACTCTTATGCATGCGTACTTTTCGATAGTGGGGCAGAAAGGAGTTTCGTGAGCCACCAATTCAAAGATTTACTTAAACAGAATCCCCAGTCATTAAAAGATTCATACGTCGTAGAAATGGAAAACGAGAAGGTTGAGCGCACTAATAATATTTACATAGGGTGTACCCTCACTCTAGACAACCATTCGTTCAAAATCGATCTAATGTCAGTCACAATAAAAAGTTTCGACATCATCATTAGTATGGATTGGTTAAGTTCTAATCGTGTCGACATTTTATGTTACAAAAGGGTCGTCCGCCTTAATCTACCAAATGACGAAACCCTTCTCGTCTATGGCGATAAACCCAGTACAACTCTACAAATCATTTATTGCGTCAAGGCTCAAAAGTATCTCCGAAAGGAATACCACGCCTTCTTAGCCCACGTCATATATAAGAAACAAGGGTGAAGGATATCAAAGACATTCCAGAAGTGTGCAACTTCCCCGACGTATTCCCAGAAGATCTGCCAGGTGTACCACTCGCACGACAAGTCGAATTCCGAATCAACTTGGTTCCCGGAGCTACCCCCATAGCCAAAGCTCCATATCACCTCGCACCGGCAGAAATGCAAGATCTGTCTAGTCAATTGAATGAACTATTAAGCAAGGGGTTCATCAGACCGAGCTTTTCACCATGGGGAGCACCAGTCCTATTTGTGAAAAAGAAGGATGGATCCTTTCGCATGTGCATCGACTATGGGGAGTTAAACAAACTTACCGTCAAGAATCGATATCCCCTACCCCGAATCGACGACCTCTTCGACCAACTGCAATGAGCGAGTTACTTTTCGAAAATCGACTTGAGGTCGGGTTGCCATCAACTGTGAGTTCAAGAGGATGATATTCCTAAGACAGCTTTTGGAACGCGCTACGGCCATTACGAATTTGTGGTGATGCCCTTTGGACTAACAAACGTGCCTGTGGTGTCCATGGATCTGATGAACCAAGTGTTTCGACCCTTTTTAGACAAATTCGTAATCGTATTCATCGATGATATCTTGGTCTATTCGCAAAGTAAAGAAGAGCATAGCCAACATCTGCGACTAGTATTGGAGACTCTAAGGACAGAGAAGCTTTATGCCAAACTTTCAAAGTGCGAATTTTGGCTCCGAGAAGTGGGATTTCTTGGCCATGTGGTTAGCGAGAAAGGGATACATGTGGATCCCTCAAAAATCAAAGCGATCGAAAACTGGGCTGCACCGACAACACCAACGGAAATCCGACAATTCTTAGGGCTCACTGGATACTACCGAATATTCATCCAGAACTTCTCCAACATCGCTAAACCACTCACCACATTGACTCAAAAAGGTGTGATGTTTAAGTGGGGAGATAAGCAAGAAACCGCATTCCAGATGTTAAAACAAGCCCTATGCAGCGTGCCGGTCTTGTCTCTTCCAAAAGGAACCGACGACTTCGTGGTATATTGCGATGCTTGAAATCAAGGTCTCAGATGTGCGCTCATGCAGAGAGGGAAGGTCATCGCTTATGTGTCAAGGCAACTTAAGACACACGAGGTTAATTATACTACCCACAACCTTGAACTGGGAGCAGTAGTGTTCGCCCTAAAGATCTGGAGGAACTACCTCTACGGCACAAGGTGCACTATCTTCACCTATCACAAAAGCCTTCAGCATATCCTCAATCAAAAAGAGCTCAACATGCGGCAAAGAAGATGGGTAGAGCTGTTGAACGACTACGAGTGTGAAATTCGCTATCATCCAGGCAAGGCCAATGTAGTGGCTGACACCTTAAGCAGAAAGGAATATTCGGGTCGCCGAGTAAAGTCACTAACGATGATGATCCATTCACACCTGTCCACACAAATCAAGGAAGCTCAAATTGAAGCCTTGAAACCAGAAAACGTGACAGGTGAGGCATTGAGAGGGATGGATAAGAACCTAGATATCAAGGATGATGGAGCTCGTTACCTCATGTACCGGATCTGGACACCGAAGTTTGGTGGGTTCCGAGACGTTGTCATGAACGAAGCACACAAGACTCGATATTCCATCCATCCAGGTTTGGAAAAGATGTATCTAGACCTCAAGAAGTTGTACTGGTGGCCGAACATGAAAGCTGAGATTGCTACCTACGTGGGCAAGTGTCTATCTTGCACTAAAGTCAAGGTAGAATACCAGAAACCCTCAGGACTACTACAACAGCCTGATATACCAGAATGGAAGTGGGAACGAATAACCATGGACTTCATAACCAAGCTGCCTAAGACATCTGGAGGACTTGATACCATACGGGTAATCGTCGATAGACTGACCATGTCAGCACACTTTCTACCAATGAAAGAGACCGACAAGATGGAGAAACTGACAAAGCTGTACATCAAGGAAATCGTGAGATTGCATGGGGTACCAAGGTCCATTATCTCAGATCGGGATAGTCAATTTACCTCGCGATTCCGGCAATCACTTCAGAAATCCTTGGGAACTAGGCTGGACATGAGTATAGCTTATCACCTACAAACCGACGGACAGAGCGAGTGAACCATACAAACGCTAGAAGACATGTTGAGAGCCTGTGTGATAGATTTTGGTAAAGCATGGGATACCCATTTACCACTTATCGAATTCTCCTACAATAACAGCTATCACACTAGCATCAAAGTAGCTCCATTTGAAGCTCTTTATGGTCGCAAGTGTCGATCACCCCTGTGTTGGGCAGAAGTGGGGGACACACAGCTAGCTAGGGGGAAAGTCCCTAATAGCACCCTCACTGGTTCTGAAATCATAAGGGAGGCCACAGAAAAGATCGTTCAAATTCGGGAAAGACTGAAAGCATCCCGAGATCGGCAAAAGAGTTACGCGGATAAGAGACGCAAACCCTTGGAATTCCAGGTCGGTTATCGGGTACTACTAAAATTTTCCCCTTGGAAAGGAATGATACGCTTCGGTAAACAAGGGAAACTAAACCCAAGGTACATCGGACCATTCGAAATCCTTGCCAGGATTGGCCCAGTGGCGTACAAACTCCGATTACCACAAGAACTAAATCAAGTATATCCTACCTTTCACGTGTCAAACCTAAAGAAGTGTCTGTCCGACGAGACTCTCGTGATACCCCTCGACGAAATTGAAGTTAATGAGAGTCTCCACTTCGTGGAAGAACCAGTTGAAATCATGGATCGGGAGATCGAAAGAATGAAACAAAGTCATATTCCCATTGTGAAGGTTCGTTGGAATGCAAAATAAGGACCCGAATTCACTTGGGAATGGGAGGATCAAATGAAGCAAAAATACCCACAACTCTTCCTGAAATCCTGAAGTCCCAGTCAAAATGCAAATTTCATGACGAAATTCCTTCTAACGGGGGGATGATGTGACAACCGTCAAATTATGGTCAAGTCAAAGTCAAACTAAGTCAACAAGTAAAACCAATCAACTCATTTAACCCTTGTATACTAGGTATTACATTATGTAATTACTGTACGACTCGCTATTCTAATGAGAAATCACCAATTGAAAAGTTCGTATGTCCAGATTTCGTTAACCTAAAAACTATGGTAAGTGATGAACCAAACCGACAAAAAAAATGTTGCATACCTATCGGGAGTGTGTAAGCTCCTTAAACATGGCCTAACGGGGCTTACAGACCTTGAGTTGCGAAGCCAACCACTCAAAAAGGTCATAAAAGAAGCCTCTCCCAATCTCTTTCACTCTATCACTCTCTATTAAAAACCTCTCCCAAATCTCTCTCAAAAGTTCCTTTAACTTTTTGTAATCATTTGGGTCATCCCGACCCTTAACCGGGTCAAAAACCGCTTAAAACGAGGTCAAAAGGGATAAAATAGCCTTAAGGACCCAAAACCCACTCTTTAGGGGCGAACCCTCGTAGGACCGAAAGTTCCTTATTGGGACCAAACTACTGAGAACCGAAGCCTCAGGACCGAACCGAAGCCTCAAGACCGAACCCGAAGCCTTAGGACCAAACCCTTCACCTTCGCTCCTCTGACCCTCGCACCTTCGGTCCCTCATGCGAGAAGTCTCGCAGCTTCGCCTCTTTCACCCAGTTTTCGACCACGACTTCGTTTTAGGCCCGTTTCTTGTTATTTTAACGCCGGATTTTCACCCAAAATTATATTTCAACATATTAAGCCCCATATTTCTTAATTAATCACACTTTTGATTTCAAATCTTGTCCAAGAATTAGGGGTGAAGTACTTGCGGTGGTGTGTTGACTTTCCTTTAGTTTATGACACAAGCAACCACCTACACCCACTCTATGACCAGCCCAGACTCTACCACCATACGTAGTCACTCATTGTCCTTTCTCACTCATTTCCCCAACCACACACATGGTCAAGGGCTGGGAAAAACCACCCTCTCTCCTCACTTCTCTCATTTCCACCAAAGAAACCAACACTTTTCTCTCTTAAATCCTCTAAGCAAAATTTCAAGATTCAAGACCATTCTTCAAGCTTTTCTTCCACTTTTGGTAAGTACATTCATCCTCCATATTATTATTACACCTCCTTTTACTCAAATCATAGATTCCTTACACAAACTCCATCATATTTGTGTTAGATTCTCGAATCTTCAAACAATCCTCCAAGTGTTCTTGAGTTGAACACTTCTTTCCTTCAACATTCATCGACTGAAATCACACAAGGTGAGTTCATACCCCTATATTTTCACGTTTCTTAAGTTTTAAGGGGGAATACAAGTTAAAACAACAAGAACACAACTAAACTCTTCCACCAGCTTTCATCAGAAAAGTTGGACTCCATTCACAGACTGTTTTGGACAACTTAAACATTTTAGTTTTCAAAATTGTACTAGTTTCAAATAGTTCAAGTTCATAGCTTTAAAATGACTACTTGCACATCTGCATAAGATTTTTCTATAATTTATGGTGATTTTTAAAAAACTGCCTATCATATTAAGAACAAATCTTGGACTTTTTCACACAAGTTGGAGGTCAATAAAAATCATGAAAATATTTATGAACAAACTAGACTCATTTTCCAAACTCTCAGAATTTATGGATTCTGATTTGCACCATCGATGATTTTTCTACAAATTTTCTAAGCACAGGAATAGAAAATGATAACGACAGAAAAATGCTATCAATTTCATTACACCTTGTAACTTGTTGAGCAAGGTGCATATCATTATGTAATAATATGTTATTACATTACATGTCATTTTGTCTTGGTATTTAGACATACAACAGAATACAAATGGATTTTTGTTATATTAAGTATGGTAAATAACAAATTGTTATCAACAAAGTACATCCATTACATGCAAACATTTGGTAAACTATGATAAGTATAGTTTATGTTCACTACTACTATCCTTGTTTTGATAAACTATAATAGATATAGTTTATGATTCATTACATAACACACTCATTACAAAAGGGTACACTTATACAAAAGAGTTTTCATTACACTACACGTAAATCCTTTAATGACTTTTGTGAGACATTTCACTTCATGTTACTTTTCAAGTAATACATTTAAGTCTTGTATTGTAACCAGAATCTCTTGTAGGGAGAGCGTGATAGTTGTATATAGATCTATATTGGGTCTAACATACCCACAACTTAGCTGCATGCAACAGCTAGACCGACAGGTCTAGGATGACAAATGTCATAACATTTCCGACCCCTGAAGAACGTCGTTTCAGGCCAACTAGGTCATAGCATGGTTATAATAACTCACATTAAGTATTAAAAAAATATAGGATTTATGGAAATTTCATAGAAATCAAACGATTTAAACTTGCATTATTTACTATAAGTAAGGAAAGTTACTTATACATTTCGGTCTCTGGATTTTTAAGACTACATTTTACACATTAAGGAAAATATTGGATGTTTTTGGAATAAACACTACTTTTACAAGAAACGTTTTTCATAACTGCATACAAAAGCTTATGAACTCACAAACCTTTGTGTTGACACTTTTTCAAACAATTTGTATTCTCAGGAAATCACTAAACAGGTAACCAAGTGCTTTTGAGGATGGGACGTTATGACGTCAAGTATTCATATTTTGTCAACATAATGTAATTGATTTGGAAACATGTAAACTCATACTATGGTGTAACTTTTTCAATTATATTTATGTTGGTTGTGTTTACTTTGATCACTATTGTAATAGTTGTTATGATACTATACATGAAGTCCTCCACCCCCTGACGTTTCCGTTATCCTTGGTTTGGGGGTGTGGCAGATAATTACTCGGTGAATATAGGTAGTTGAGAAGGAGCAGCATGTGGGGTATATTTGATTTCAGCTTTCCAGTTTAGCATTCGAGAGGTGAGTCTTCTCACCATACCAATGGGTCTAAGGCACCAAGGTCGGCCCATTTTATGATAGTTGGTTTATTTGTTGTGTAGAGGTATGTGGCATATTTATGCAATGTTATGTGGTAGAGTTAGCTTTTCCAGTTGATGGTAGAGATAGCCTTCAAGGCTAATGGTAGATATAGCCTTTATGGCTAATGGTAGAGATACCCTTCACAACTAAGGGTAGAGATAGCCATTATGGCTAAGTGTAGAGATAGCCTTTGAGGCTAATGGTAAAGATAGTTATGATAGCTGATTGATATGTGATATGTAGTAGAGGTAGCTTTTATAGCTAATTGTTATGCGATATGTGGTAGAGGTAGCTTTTATAGCTAATCGATATGTGTTGTCTGGTAGATGTAGCTTTTATAGCTAACATGATATGTGGATTGTGTGTGGGGTATGCTCTGGGGGGACTCACTAAGAATTAGCTTACAGGTTGTGGATTTGTTTTAGGTACATCAAATCCTAAAGGCAAGGGCAAGGCTTGATGGTAAGGCGTGCACTCTCTCACAGGCGTTTTATAGGAAACTCTAATGTTGGAATCGAAGTTGTATTTGACTTATGTTTTGAAAACAATTATAGTTTGATTTCTTAGTGTATGGAAATGTGTTTGGATAATCAAAAATAAAAAATTTCTTCGTAAAATTGGGTCGTTACACAGTGCGCCTACTCCCATTACTTTGAGGATCATTTACATTCATGAGGGTAGGTAGGGAGCTTAGCAGCAAAGAGTCGCGCATTGCAGTGTCAGTCAGTGGATGCCAGAGTTTCGTCAAATGTTGTTGCGGATATGTTATCTTTTGCTTTTGTCATGCTTGTTATCAGTATTTATATTTACCTTGGGATCTTGCTTTGGTATGGGTGAGCATTATCTTTTGTTTAGTTCCCTGATATTTCCTGGGTTATCACCAAGAATGGTTATATGCCATTTTGTGTGCCAAGAATTATTTGAAGGGCGTATCTTGCTGAGCGGGATCTAGTTGTTTGGTTGTTGTTCCGGTTCTTTGTTAGGGCCAATTAAGGGGTATTGTTTGGAAGTCTATGGTTGAATTAGTTGGATTAGTTCATTAGCAGAGTCAGAGTTAAGGGGTATTAGCATTTGTTCTAGTAGGATTGGTAGTCATCTATGGCAGGACCTCTGGGTCTAAATCACTACCGTTGCTAGGGAAGGAGCGGTAGCAAGAAAATGAAGGTGGCAGTCGCATGGGTTGTTTGGTCATTAGATGTGCAAAGGAAAGTTCATAATCGTGAAGGTCGAAGATGGTTAGAATGCAAGGATCCTTCTGGGAACATGAAGTTGGAGTGAAGATTCGCAAGTTCCGGTCTAGGTTATAGTCTTGTCTCCAACATAAAGGACTTAAGGTTTGGGTGCGGTATCATGGGAAATGATCGAGATTAACGGGCTTGTTGAGATTTTAGGGGGTATTCATCTGGATTTTAAGAGTTTTGTGATCATCGATATTGGCTAGTAATGGAACGCTGACATTTGTAAGCTAAGAATGTCGACAGTTTGAATCGCAAGGTTGCAAGATGGATTGGAAATCCATCAAATCTTATGGGTTGGGAGGACGCAGTCGAGCCCAAGTGGGGGAGAATCATTGGTTTAAAGGATTGCACAAGGAAGGATATTTGGGTTTCATTGCACATCAATAGTGGAACACGACAGGTATGTGGATGGACTCAAGTTGAGGGTGGTGTTAGAGCCTCTCTGTTTATCCTTGTCTAATTAAGGTTTTAGGGTTCGAAGCATGACCCGAACACCTGATTAGGGTATAGTCGGATGTGGGATTGACTCAGGATGATTGTGGTTGATATGGTAGAGGTATGGTAAGACCATGGGCGGTGACCATGGCGGGATAGATGTGTCGTAAGACTGTGGGGTAGTCGTAGCATTCACTGGGTTGGCAGATAGTATGGAAGTGTTGTAAGACTATGGGGGTGGTCGTAGCATTCATCAGGATATCAGACAATTACGGGAATTGTTTTAAGTCTGCGATGGGATCGTAGCATTTACCATATTGAGGTAGACCATCATTGGGGTGGTTTTTGGAATGAAAGAGGATCAACTTGTGCCTAGGGTAAGGCGGATAGTATTGTCAGAGAATATCTCCCTGTTATGAGAAGTGGGCCATCGGGGTCCGAGGCGAGGTTGGGCATGTATAGCTCTCGATGGGGTGATACCCGTGGGTGTGGCCCTTTGGTTGGTATAGAATGGGGTGAGACTCGTGGGTGAGGCATGTATGATTATGGCAATGCAGGTGAGACATGGTAGAGACCAGTTGGGTCAAAGTACTGGATCATGGATTTAGTGGAATGATTATATGGTCAGTGAGTGGCATAAAGTGACACATAGGCTAGGATAGCCTTATTAGTTGGACTCTCAGGAATCTGGAGGCTGGACCAGGTGTGAGACTTGCAGTGTTAGCGGTGGTTTGGGGATTTTCAGATCCTGGTTTAGTGATTGGTCACCATGAATCCGAGGATATCGGCGGAAATGCAAGTACAAGTCCTTGGATCTCAGCTTATGATTCAAGTGCCGAGTTGGCTTTGGGGCGAGATTCGCGTAGGGAATCGTTAGTGTTTGTGTGTGTGATCTTTATTTCAGTAAGTTATTAATTAAGGAATCTGTATACGAAGGGCATCAGCTAAAGGGTTCAGGGTCAAAAGGATGTTTTCGGTTCTAATGGTAGAAAAGGCCTTGTGATTGTGCTTTGGATTGGTTCTACATGTGTGTAGGTCAAGCGAGTTATGGGCTTCAGAATGAATCTCGTACTCCAAGGATTATCTAGTACCTCTTATCAAGTGAAAAGTCTCCGACAACAGTGAATGGTCGGTGATTCTGTTTTCTAGTGGAAACATCAAGGTAATCGGAAGTTAGATGATCAATATGAAATGCAAAGTGGAGTTAAATTAGCAGTGATTTAATATGGTTTGTCTATCGGGGAGTCTGACAAGTTTTTAAGGTTTCAGATTTTCGGGCTAGATTGGAAATTGTTATTCTTCAGGGGTTAATTTAGGTTGAGTAGGGATCTGTTCATCGTCAGGATTTGGGATCCAAGATAACATTGGGTTCGGTTGCATTTTGGAAGACTGTGGTACGACCGGGGTTGCTTATTCGGTCTGCATCATGGTTGTGGTTGGATTGTTCAAGTTATCTTGTATGGCTGGGTGTTAGTATGGAGCGATTTCGAGGACGAAATGTAATATAAGTGGGGGAGAGTTGTAACACCCGATTTCGAATCGCTTCATTATTCAGGGGTGTGGCTTGTTTATTAGTTATCATAAGTCTTCGGGACTTGGGACAAGAGAGAATTAGCCCTTTTTAGGTGTAGGTATCATAGACTAGGTGATTCAAGTGCTCGGTTGTGTTTCGAAGCCGAAGGGTATAACAGTAAATCTGGCAGTTAGGCCTTTACGAATTTTGGGTTAAGTTTGGGAAGTTTTCATGCAAAGGAGAGTTGATAGAATGGTGGAGCTTCTCTTTCCCATTATGTGGATATAAAGAACGACGGAAATGGACTTAGAACAAAGGAGCTATGGTCGATTAAAGTTGAAGCGTTTTGGAACTTGGTCGAGTACGCGTGGCGTACTCATTGAGTACGCAACACGTAGAAGATGAAGTGATCGTAGGTGGAATCTGAGTACTTCGGGCATACTCAGGGGTACGTAGGGTGTACTCCATTCATCTTGAAACCCTAATTTTTAGGGTATGACCCCTATTTAATCTCATTATATTCTTGGAGCTTTGCCTCTTATCAACCTCCATATCTCCTAAACCCTAATCTCGATCCCTAGCCACCATCTTTAAGTTCTTAAGCTCTTGTGAGGAATCTTGGTGTGTTCTTGATAATTTTGAAGATATTGAAGGTTGTTGAAGGAACCATCACTAGGAGTGGAGCTTGCAGATCCAGAAGTTACTCATCTTTTGCAACCTATTGAAGGTAAAAAAAAAAAAAAAAAAAAAAAAAAAAAAAAAAACTTTTATCTTGACATATCTTTGGGTAGATCTAGTTTGGGGTGGTTTATGGCACATTTTGGTCTCTTTGGATTGCCTTTATGAGAATGAGTTTTCTCCATGAGTTTGGTCACTAGATCTAGACGTTTTAGGGGTCCCAAAGGCATAAAAATACAATCTTGATGGTTGATATCTACCCATGCATGCGTATTTAGCTCTTTTGATGAAGTT
Source organism: Lactuca sativa (assembly GCF_002870075.4). Taxonomy (NCBI): domain Eukaryota; kingdom Viridiplantae; phylum Streptophyta; class Magnoliopsida; order Asterales; family Asteraceae; genus Lactuca; species Lactuca sativa. The sequence continues at coordinate 160,836,602 of NC_056623.2, read as the reverse complement.
ATGAAGCTAGGGCTTGGATTTGGGACCCATTAAGCCATGCAAAAGCTCAAAGTTAACGACTTTATGGGTTGAGAAATTATTTGGAACTAGTTCTGAGCATTGGACGTTTTGTATTAAATGTTTAAGGCCTTTTCTCAATGGGTTAGGAACATGCAGCGTACGCGGGGCGTATATCTTGGTACGCAGTGCGTACTGAGTCAACCAGGTGCACGCTAGTTGTACCAACTGAGTATGCGGGGGTATACTCAGTCTGTTTGGGCTTCCTTGAATTGTTGACCCTTGGACCTTTGACCTTTGACCATAAGTTTGACCAAAGTTGACCAATGGATATTTTGGGCCTTTTAGGATGTTGGGCCTCTTGGATTAGGCCCATGATGGGTTTTGGGCCCAATTTGGATATTGTGCCATATTGGGCTTTTCTTGCTTTTGGTTTGGGCTTTGGATTTTGGGCCAAGTGAGGAAACGGTAAAATGGACTTTTACCCTGAGTATTGGACAATCAAATGAGTTTTCAGATATGGGTTGAGGACCAATCATTTATTTGGTATTATTTGATGTTGATAGCGTAGGGATTTTTCGGACTAGCAGGCACGGATTTAACTAAGCAGTTTAGCAGTCAAAGTGAGTTTCCTCACTGGGTTTAGCGGGTCGAAGGCACCAATGTCGGCCCATGATTATACATTAGGATGCTAGATGTTTGCGTGACTCTTGCATGTGTTTTGTGCTGGTATCTATACCGAGTGGGGCTCGATGTCGGGCGAGGCCCGATAACTATATTGCATGCTATTGTATTTGTGGTTATCTCATGTGTTAGCATCATTGTATGTTTATATGTGTATTGGGTGGGGCTCGATGTCAGGTGAGGCCTAATAAATGACATATATGTAATCCGAGCGGGGATCGATGCCTAGCGGGGCCCGAGGTTGAGTGGGACTCGATGTCAGGCGACACGATGTAGCGCAGGTGCCCAGTATGTGATTATTATGTATGGTATATGGTATTTTGGGGAACTCACTAAGCTTTGTGCTTACGGTTTTTATGATTATGGTTTCAGCTACTCCCGGTTCGGACGGGAAGTACCCGACTTGATCGCAGCGCATCCACTAATGTTTCCACATTATGTTGATTTTGAGATTGTACTCTGATAACTATTTTCTTATAAAGTACTTTTAAATATTTGGAAAAAGGATATTAAATGTTGGCTTAAAGATAATTAATGTCTTGGATGAATTAAAAATAAAATTTTTACCTCATACTTTTGGACACATTACAATATAATATATTAAACTTTTAATCATGTATAGTATAAGGTGTATTTTAAAACTTTTCAAAATACTAAGATTTAAAATTAATTTTCGAATTAAACTTCTAGTACTTGATTAATTTTAAACAATTAATGATTTACCAATTATCTTTTAATTTAAATCATTAAGGATTTAAATTATTATCTTCAATTAAACAATTAATAAAATAATTCAAAATTTATCCTAATCCAATAACCCTCCGAATTTTCAAAAATAAAGAGATTAAGCTTAGTAGGTTTTAATTATCCAAATTTTAAGGCATTAAAATTATAATTAAGGAAACTAGAAACCCTAAAGGAAACCCTAGCAATTTCATAAATAGGGGTGGAGGCTAGGGTCTCAAGAACCCTAAGTCTTTTGCGAAAATTTAAGGCCATTAGGGTTTAATTTCCATAAACCCTAATTTTGATTAGTTCACTATTATACATCAATTAGAAAACTAAAGCTCTAATACCATTGTTGGGTTTTCTAGGTTATAAAAAAAATCATGTGGCAAAAAACCTGTTAGGTGCAAAGTTCTCCTTCTTCTCTACCTTCGACTCCTCTCTCATTCCTTTCCCAGATGACGAATTTCCATTGAATTCGTTGTTCCTTTTTTACTTAGGATTAAAAGGATTCTTAAAGAAATTCTTCACTTTGTTATTGGAATAATAGGCCACTGCCTCATCCTCTGAATTCACAAGAAGCCCTTCGTTTTCAGAATCAATCTTCTCAAGCACTTCGATACATCAACTTCTTTACCACCGGTCTCTTATCCTATTCCATCTTCATTATCTGTTTCTACCATTTCGAAAATCCATTGTGCCAAAAACAACTTTCAAATGCAAAACTTTACCCCAATTGTGCAACTGGGCATAAAGTGTCAATTCGAAAAACCTACAAGGACTGAACTCGAAAATCTTCCCATGTCATAGAAAATTACCCCAATGTCGAAATTGGGGTAATTTTCTAGAATAATACGCCACTGCCTCATCCTCCGAATTCACAAGAAGCCCTTCGTCTTCAGAATCAATCTTCTTAACCACTTCGATACTTCAATTTCTTTAACACCATTCTCTTATCCTATTCCATATTCATTATCTGCTTCTACCATTTCGAAAATCCGTTGCACCAAAACAGCTTTCTAATGTGAAACTTTACTCTAAATGTGAAACTGGGCATAAAGTGTCAATTCGCAAAAACTACAAGGACTGAACTCGAAAAATTGTCCCATGTCACAAAAAATTACCCCAATGTCGAAACTTGGTAATTTCTGCCAATTTGTTGAAACTTCAGGGATGCAAAATGAAAATTTTGCATTATTCACAAAATTTTATCTCAATTTCAAAAGTGTGTGAATTTTGCGAAAATGGTGAAAGTTAAGGGATTCGAAATTAAAATTTGTGTTTTCTTCCCAGATGCCCATCGAAACTGATTTCAAACGAATTCTCTATCAACCCATAACAAAGCCATCCAATTGACCAATATCGATGGTGCCTTACAACGAATTAACCAAATCGCATTTTTGTCAACTGTCAACCCAAACCTTCCCATAGCGAAACTCCAAACCCGATCACATCTTGCGAACTCAAGAACACTACTCACGTCGAACTCCATGCAATACTTGTTGAAATCAACTTCCACTCCAAGCTTAAATGTTCACATTGAACGATCCCAAGAAACTCGTTCGACCCCAAGACTTTCTCCGTTCAATTCCAATCAATGACTTTCGAATATTAAATCCAAAACAAACCATTAACCCAAATCAATTTCGACTTTGATTTCAACATGTTCGACCCCAAGCGATTTACTAGTTGATACTTGACTCAAACAATACTATCGATTTCGAGCTCCAAACATAAGCATTCGAATAGACACAACATAATGTCAATTTCGATTTGAACTCAAATGTTTAAATCGACCCTTATGTGAACATAAATACTATGTGAACATAAATACAACAGTGAAACAAATTTTGACTCCAAGTAAGGTCGTTCAACACTTCATAGACTCAGACACAACAACACCTATAAGTAATCAAAGTCGATTTCGACTTCAAAACACTTGCCATCAAATCGAATCAAATTTGTGTTTCAGATGCGAACGAAGTTCGACTCCAAAATCACTAACCCCAATCAATTTTGACTATGTGACCACGTTAATTTCGATTCCTGCCAATTCCGTTCACAAAATCGTATGATCGAAATTCCAATTTTTACTTTGAAATAATCAAACTTTTATTGTCTCTTCACGTCGAATTGAACTCTGGAACATCACGTATCAATCGCTTCCTTTGTTTCAATCCCAATTCAAACTCCGACTGCCCAATCGGTATAATTTTGAATTTTTGCATTGACTCTTACGGATTCAACTTTAGTTCTTCAATCATCATCCAATAACATCCAATGTAAATCAAATTTTAACTGAAATTTTTCATATCCATTCTAGTTACAAACATGAGTAAGTCTCGTTTGCTCGATATCAAAATTTTCATTCAATATTGGAAATCAGAATTATTCGATGAACAGTAACAGATGAATAATATTGGCTTAAAGTTGTATTGATTGATGAACAGTAACTGAATCGTTTTTGGACTCAAATGATGAATAATACCGACAAATTTATATTGGGCTCGAAATAATGATCAGATGAACAAAAAAAATTGATTTTGGGCTTTCAATGAATGGATTAAATGAATAGAAAAACCACTTCGTTTTGGGCTTGATCTTAAAAAAAATTATTGGATAATCAATGGGGTTTGAAATGAATTCGATCCAACCAAGACAAAACTATCTAAAATGAAAAATGAAACGTACGAATCAAAATTAAAATTGAATTTCGATAAAACTTGGATCGTTCTTCATCGGATCATCAAAAATCAAGAACGTTTTGAAATCCATTTGAAGATTTGAGACACCTTCTTGATGATTTTTTTTCCATCCGCAACACACCAATCAACCACTGAAGATCTTGGTTCTTTTGTTGGAACAAGAAAATCACCAATCTCCACATTGTACCACCCACGATGCGTGTTATACAACTCATTTTTCGTGTTCTTCAATGATCTAGCATCATATTTATAAGAACCATTAACACTTTTGGGTTTTGAATTCAAATTCATTGCAACATTTGATGATTGTTGCTTTGGAACCCAAATTTGCTTCATAGATTTCGGCTTCATAACAACTTTTAAAGATTTTTGTGAAGAAACCCATTTATTCTTACTTATGATCTTCTTCTTCTTTTTCTTCCTTTTCATCTTCATGGATCTTGAAGATTTGAATTCAAGAACAACTTCATTCTTGACACCTTCAACTTTTCAAGTTTGAATCAAATCTTTTGGAGTTTGATACATTTGAACTTCTTGGATTGAAGGCTTTCAATAAAGCACCATTCCTTCAAAAGAATCACAAGAACTCAAGCAATCATCGGTTTGAACTCCAATTGAATGAAGAACTTTCACATCTTCATCAAAATCACATTGAATTCTCATTTCTTGAAATTCAACAAACTTAAGAACATGAAGATCGTTTGGGTCTTCAATAAGAGAAACATATTCCTTCTTGAATAATTCTCTTTCTTTTCCTTCCTTTTGATTTCCACACCAAGATAACATATTCATGGTGATTTCAAGCAAATATCCAATCTCTGAAAGCAGTTGAAATATCAGTCTTTCATTATCATCTTTCAATCCTCCATAAGAAACCAAAGTATCCCATGAAATCAACCCGCCTTTTAACAATAACCCATAAAATTGTTTCTCATTCACTTTGTATTTGACATCTCCAATCATCACAACCCAAGAATCATAAGCCAAATACACCATGATCACAAGAACTCTGATTTTTCTAGAAAGAGAAAGTGAATATGAATGAAATCTCTAAGGAGAGAAAGTGATACAAACAAGTATTTTAGAGAGAGAAAATCGAATTATGGATCAAATCAAGGAAAATTTTGATTTCTAAAACACAAACTTTCTTAAAGATGAAGAACCCACAACAATAAAGATTCACTCAAATCATGTATTCATCATGGAAAAATTCTTGAGAGCTTCAAGAACACCCACTTTGATACCAATTGTAGTGATCCTAATTATGATGACATGTGCATAATTGATAATATCTAGTGAATCGTTCAAACATCAAGAACACGAGGAGTAAATAATCTTGTTTAAGCTCTATTAGAATAGTAAGAGTACAAGTGGGTTTGTTCTTTCTCTCACTAAACTAACACTCACAAAATGGGCCTTTTTCATAATGGGAGTCACTCACTTCCTAATTATAGGAAAGACTCAACGCATTTACACATAGAAGAGGGTAAGCCTACACTCTGCATTCAAGGAGAACTTTGCACCCTAACAAAAATACTTAAAACCTTAAGTTCCCATGAAACCTAGAAAGGATCTATGTTTACTCTATTGATAGCAATAACCTATCTCCTCTCGGATACTTTCAAATACTTGTCGGATGCATCAAAGGTTATACCGTATCCCAAATATCTAAGTGCAGCCGCACATTTTTGTATACTACTAAAACTTATTCTTCCTCTAACATCAGTTTTTTTTTTAAATAATCATAATGGACCTCTAAAGCATTACTAATACGTAAAAATACAACCTTATTTAGACGGAAACGACGCTTGAACGAGTCATCATTATAAAGACAATTATCGGCAAAGTAATCACGTACCAATAAGTCATGTGTGGCTTGGCGATCTCGATTGACAACCGCTCTTGAATGCGAAACATAAGAACTTTTTTTCATCGTGTATGTGTTGCACAACATTGAAGAACGTCGAGATGAATTCTCCGTCGTCATCCAAATCGAAATTATTAAAGAAATCCATAAATATGTGTTTTAAGAGAGTGTAAAAGAGGTGAACCGTTTGGGTGTAAAGGTTTATGTAAATTGTTGTGTTTATATAGATAATGTTTATATATTAAAAAGAATAATAATTTTAAAAAATTTGACCGGCTACAAAACGAAGAATGAAGCTCATTGGTCATCTCGATCTAGCCAACAAAAACCACCATGACGAGACACCAAGTATGCACGGTCGTGGTTCGTGGCCAGCTAGACCACCGATTTATTCCGGAAGGCATTATAAGGCCGGACGGAGTGGGGTGAGGGAAAGGAGCGGGAACCGATCCCGCACCTGTGCACACCGCACCGTGGGTGCGGGAAAGGAACCGCGGGAAGCAACAGGGGGGAGAGAGTCCCGCTCTCTCTCTCTTCTAACCATTGGCCGATGCATTTCTTTTTCATTTTTTTTCTTTTTTACTCAAACGGCTATATAGTCGTTAACATATATATATATATATATATATATATATATTCTTTTTTCCTTCCCTTTTCTTAATCTATAAATACTCAAACATTTTATCATTTTTTAAACCACAATCTATATTTCTCTATATTTCTCTCTAAAAAATATTAATCAAAATATAATCATCTTCATCATCCGATTCGACGGCAATAGAGGAGGCTAAGTTTATCGGTTCCGTCATAGCGAAAACGGTTGCATACTATCAAAACCGACTTGGTGAAACATCACGTGCATGACCTAACCTAAGAAAGCCGCCGTTACGTAGAAATCACGAAGCCGGACACGATCGTCTTATAGAAGATTATTTTGTAGATGACGCCGTCTACGCTGTAAAGTTTCGACGTCGGTTCCGGATGAAGAAGGAACTATTTTTACGTATTGTTGGCGATTTGGAAGGCCGCTTTCCATATTTCCAATGGAAAATGGATGCAAGGGGAAAACAAGGTTTCTCTCCCATTCAAAAATGCACGGCTTCGATTCATCAGCTAGCATACGGCATGGGCGCAGACAAATGGGACGAGTATTTTAGGATGTCAGAGCGTACCATGAGGGACTCTGTGTACAAGTTCTGCAAAGCGATCTATTTGGTTTACGGGCAACAATATTTGCGCAAAACAACTATCAACGATATCCACCAATTGTATACGGTGCATAAAGGCAAACATGGATTCCCTTGTGACAACCCGATATTTCGAGACAATGTAATGTAAAACCAATCAAATTTAGGTCAAAATATAACTTTCCTAAAATCTTATTTGGGTTAAATAAAGTAGTAGGAATCGTATCAACGTTTTCGTACATATAAAGAACCCTAAAATCCGAGTTATAACGAAGAAGTTATGACCAACCGAAGATTTTCAGCAAAACCGGCAACACCGAATAAACGAAAAACGCGAAGTTTCAATACAATAGCTTTTAGCCTTAAGTATCTAGATGAAAGTTATAGATAACCTCAAACCGGGAGCGTACATAAAAAGAACATCCAAATCTGACTTCGTATAAGAAAGTTATGATTTTTCCAAGATTCGGGTATAGCAGTAGACAGCTAAAAACTCGAAATAGAGCTCGAGATACTTTTGACCAAAACAACCTAAATGAGAATCTAAGGTCTCAACATTAGTAGCGCAGTGGCGAAAAGTCTGACGAAAACGGACACCGGATGAAGAAGTTATGGATTTTTAACGGACTTTTCGTGTCCCGGCCCGTTAAAAATAAATAATTAAAAATAAAGTCAAAATTTGCCGATGAAGTATAAATGAGAGTTGTAGATAACATTTTCAGCTACGCGTGCATATAAAGAACGTCGAAAACGGAGCTCGTATGCGAAGTTACGGATTTTACAAGTTTCGGGTCCAAAATCCGAGGCTGTCAGGCCCCTACGACGTGGCACAAGCTTGCCGCGACCCGGCAAGTGACTGAGGGCATCCAATCAATAGAAGAGGATAGGTTTGACTCCCCATGATGTGGCACACCCCAAAAATGCCCCTATAAATAGATTTCAAGGGCTCCGAGTTCCATTGCTCAGTTCCCTTCTTTCTCGCGCCGAAACTCTGCGTTTAAGCCCCCGAGACCCTCCCAAAGCCCCGGTTTTCACCTTCAAGTCCCGAAGGAAGGTTTTGTGTTCTCGACATTCCCGATATTCCCGAGAATCCCGAGATTTTCCCGCGTTTTCAACTCTTCCTGTCGAAGTTCTGCTCGATTCTTCTCTAGACTATTTCAAATCAACCACTTCAATCAAGTGAGTTCATACCCCTTAACTAATGTTTTAAACTACTTTTAAATGTTTTATGGGGGGGATACAAGTAGAATCATGCTAGTATTATATCAATCACATGCAATTAAAAAGTAGAATTACGCTAATTATTACATCAATCACATGTGATTAATATACAACATTCAAAAGATTTGGCTACTCATTAGCCGTTTTACCACACAGTTTCCTTCAAATGATTTTTATAAACATTTTATATGTTTTAAACTACTTATTACATTGTACATCTTACTCGGTACATTACCTTTCAAACTTATTTACAACTGTGTTTCAAAAAATGTTTCCTTGTACTCAAAACTGTTTTATCATACTTATGCCTTCAAATTGTTTTATAGATCAACATCAAGTCGATCTTTTCTTAAAAAAATATTTATGTTTCAAATGTCTTACAAAATTTATTTATGCTTTTATATTATAAATTGCATGCCTCTATATGTATAGTTATATAAGAAATGTTTAAAAGACTTAGGAAGGCTATCCACCCTATTTCCTTTTCGCGCCTTGAGATGTGGTCTGGTGGGATATTGGATACTCGTCCGAAGGTCGTTTAAATATTAGTTATATATCATGTGTACATATAAAATCATAAAAGGTCCTTCCAGTTCATCCTATGCCCTTGGGTAGCAAGGGTATACATCCATGTCCATACGTACCACTTAGATTACTAGTAAGCTACCATATGGGTAGTTCAGAAAGATACTAGAACCATTACTAGAACGCGATATCATACAATGAGTCAGTTCATTCATGAGTCAATACTTTCTAGAACATTACTATACATTACATATACATCTATACTAGGACGAGAACATATACAACTATACTAGAACGTTTACATTACTATACTTGCTGGGTAGAGAGCACGTACATTACAGCTAGAACAGTTCATTACATTACATATACGAGAATACGTTAATTCTGTGATTTAAATCGAAGCATGACTTAAAACCTCATGACTTGAGTTGCGGCCAAAGTCTCTTGGAGGGGGAGCGTTGAGTTTGCGTATAGATTCTATAATGGATTGACTATCCTACACCTTGCTGCTAGCTACAGTGGGACCTGCAGGTCTGCAGGTGCCAAACATCATACCTTAATTTCGACCATTCTTATGTCGATGTAACCAGTCCATAGTATGAGTTTGTGTATAGATCTATACTGGATTGACTATCCTACACCTTTCTACCAGCTACAGTGGGATATGCAGATCTGCGGGTGCCAAACGTCATTCCGTTATTACGACCGTTCTTTATGTCGTTGTTATCAGTCGATAGTATGGTGCAATTTATCACAGAATGCCTTAGTCTAAAATCCAGTTCAAGGTAGTTAGTACGGTAGTAGTCCTTTTAAAGCTACGTTTTAGTACTACGTTGATTTTTCCATTACATATTTTTAGTGATAACCTCACTTTAACATAAATGTACAAGCTATATTTTAGGATAATGATAGTTATACTTTGGAAAGATACATACTCTTACAAGAGACACACACACAGAATAGTTAGGTCTTGGTAGAAGACACCTTCATATACTAGAAGGAATCATAGGGATTCTAGGGTTTTTCAAACACTTACAATTCATATACACTTACAAGTTCTTTCAATACATAGACTTACAAATTCTTACATACAAATTAAGACACTAAATACTTATGATCTCACCAGCTTCAAAGCTGATACTCGCTTTCAAAATTACTTGTATCCTCAGGTCATCATAGACAGGTACCGATGCAAGGAGAAAGGAAGATGGAGCTTGTTCAAGACTTATCTTTCATTTTGATTTATGCTTTAGTGTTTATCAAAATTTGACAGAATACAATTGTACAATAATTATTTTATTAATGCAATGGATGATGTTGTTGCTTGTTTACTACTTTACATTGTTGTTGATATTATACATGACGTCCTCCGCCCCAGAACGTTTCCGTCGTTCTCGGTTTTGGGGTGTGACAGATTGGTATCAGAGCATTGTTTATAGTGAATTAAGTATATCAACCCATAAAAGATATACTAACTATAAATACATAAGGGATTAAAAATAATCTGACCAAGAGTTTATACTTTAAATAGTAAAATATTTAAGTAAGTATACGTGCTGCATTCATACTAAAATTAGTGTCACTAGGACAGTACAAAAGAATTACGATTGTTGGGCAACACAAGTGGGCTTAGAGACACATGGTCAAAATTGGGAAGATATAGCCTGATCGCCTATATTATCCGAGGGTTGACTAGCATGTGCCTAAGTTTAAGTGTGTGGTTGCAACAATGCTAAAATCTTACCAACCCTACCACAATGAGAACAATGAAACATAACATTAAAATTTAAAATACTATAGGAGTATTTGGTGTTACTATAAGTACTTTATACTTGAGAATTAAAACGGGATCCTCATTACTAAGTTGATAGTTGCTAAGTGGATACACTAAGGCTACATGTAATTAGGATGTTATAGACTTAGAATCAGTGATAATTTTGCCTTACCCCTATTCTGTGTGAATTTGGAAATAAGGTCACTTATTCGAAGGTCTATCCTGTTTAGATTACACATAGCTGGTATGCACTTCACAAATAGCGATGTAACTAATGAGGGTTTTCTAAATGATTATCTAGATAATTCATCTAATAATTATCCACTTACCCTAAATTCTCGCATAGAAATCATAGCTGGACTTCATCCCCTTGACAACCAGTATCTTCCGAATTAAGTCATAACTGGTTGGTTTGGAGAAGAACCAGAGAATGATCATCCTATCCCCTTGGATGATCACCGTGATGAAGACTTTTCGTATAATGCTAACTCCGAACCAGAGGTTGAGAACCTACCCCAAGCAGCTCCTTTCCAATTCCTAACCCTCGTCCGGCTTTTCATGGCCCGACCCTGAGTGAGTGGAATGCTTGGAAACAGGGAGCCAAGGACAAGATCAGTTTATGCTATTTTATGGCGACCGAAGCTTTTACGACTTGAGCAATGGGGGCTCAGCAGATAGAGTCTTGCCAATCTTGGTCCGCAGAGAGGCCCGAAATGAGATTCAAGGCAGGACAGCTCTACATCAGATTACAAAAGTAGTCGCCTATGCTAGAATGCATACCCTCCACACCATTCATCTAGAGGATGCTCACGAGAGATCAGTGAGAAACCATGAAACCCTGTTGCAAGCACTGGCTGAATCACGAGCCGAAGTCATAGAGCTCCAAATACGCCAAATGGGGTGCGAAAGACACCTACTTGACATGGAACGTCAATTGGTTGAACTAAGAGTTCACCAGAGGAATCACTGTCGCCAGTAGTAGACGCTTTACTTTATTTCCCTTATAAAAAGAAATCGTGTTTTCTGTCTATGCCCAATGTGGCATTTTCTATGAAATTATCTTGTACCGTAAGTACTTTAGTTAGGTCTTTATGCTGTCAGGAACTATCTTCTGTGGATAAGATGTGAGACCTTTACAAGGTCATTTTGCTGAACCTTTACGTCGTAAATATCCAAGATATTGACAGCTGGCTAACTTTTGTGTCATTTCCTTCATTCAAGTACTCTTATCATACTCTCATAGGAGTCTATCTGAAACCTGCCTTAGTTAAGTCATTGGACCATAGCAAGTTAGATAAGGAGACATTTCCAAGTCTCTTTCAGTAGTTGGATTTTGTTATTCACCAACCCACGATACCTCAACTTGTACAACAAACGTCTTGAGACCATTCTACGAACTTACCTCTACTCATTACTAGGACTGCATCATAGGGATGTAGGTCAAACCTTCGCGAACATACTTTCATTCTGTACTAGGACTGCATCATAGGGATGTAGGTCAAACTTTCGAGAACATCGTCGTACTCTTTACATGAACAATCTAAATTCTCAGGATCACAACTACAGGAGAGCCTACTCCGGAACCACATTAAATGTAATTTGGGCGTTTCGTTGTAACACACTTATAAACTATCTAGAACTAGTGCAACTAGAGTCTTACCTTTTGCGAGATCCTGTTTGTATAGGAATTCTCGTGCTGCGTATACTTGTCTTTTGTAGTATATCTTATTCGCAGCAATAGTCTTGTGGTAAATCTAAAGTATTGTAACTCTGTTCATGGTTGCACAGTTGTGTTTTGTCTGTAATCGTCTATGTTCAATTCTAATGTCTTTAAAGTTTCTGTATGATTCCGACATTATCATACAATCAGATTCAATTTGATCGACGCCAAAACAGCTTCATACGTACATCTCTTTCTTCTAGATCACTTTTCCAGCGAAGCCGTCATATCAGAACACCGAAGTACTCATTCCAGGAGTACCTCTTAGTTATTTTTCTTTCCGAAGAAATCCCCGAAGTACTCATTCCAGGAGTACCTCTTAGTTATTTTTCTTTCCGAAGAAATCCCCGAAGTACCACTCGTGCAGTACGTCAAGTTCAATCTAGGAATTCATGCGGATGATCTCTCACTAAGGAAGGTATACATAAGATGTGACATCCCCAAAATCTCGGCCAGAAAAGACCGATTTTCATTTATGCTTTTAAATATTTTCAGAGTAAATCCTTTTGATTTGAAAGAGTTGCGGAATTTGTTCCCAAAACAAAACATGATAAAATAATATTTATCAAAGCATTTCATCAAGAGATGCATTTCATTATAGAATCAAAACTCGGGATGTCATGTTCCGATACAGACCATAAAGCATAAACGATAAACATTACAAGTCATTCAACAAATATATACATATACAGACTTGTAAACAAAACAACAAGATGATCCATCCATCTTACGCCCTTGTGCCACTTCCTGTAATACAAATAAAACTGAGTGGGTCAGGCTTGGGAGCCTGGTGAGCATATAGGGTTTTCAACCCACAATAAATAAGTTATATTTAATTTCACCAACCAATCACTATCCCGATTACCCATTCCCGTTATCCTCACTTTACGTCCCTAAAACAACTATCTCAAGGGACCTAATCTAGGATTTTCATCGGGACGGACATCACTGCGAAGGGGTTTCCTCAACAATAGATATCCTAAAGGCAACCATGAGGGGGATAGAGTACACCGGTGAACACATCGTTCACAACACCTACAGGTTATGAACCTGCTAGCGTTCCACTGGACTGTCTAGAAAGAGTCCGTGGTCGTTATCCATACTCCGCTGAATAACTAGATCAACAACAACAACAACATCGAGGCCTCTCATCTGTTCATTACACACCAACTATCTACCCATGTTCTACCCAACATATTAGTAGATAAAAATATATATTTTTCATACGTAGTTTAAAGAAAACCTGCATAGCATGCTTTAATCAACACATATGTCACATAACAGATGAGGCACACACACATAACACATATCTCATAAAGAAATAAGCAGATCTATAAGATAGAAGAGAGTGAATACTCATTCACACATAACACAACCAAATATATACACATAACACGTATTTTTATATAAAATACTTCGTATTATTGTATTAGAAGAAATAACTACACACTCACTTGATCAGAAGACGATCCGACAGCACTACGACTTGCAGAAGTAGTAATCCTCAGCAGATCTGGAAGATCTCTACAAAAATCGAACTTCTCGCGGGCAGAGCTTCGGCTCGGGAACCGCACTTCTCGGGATCTTCGGGATCTCGGGACTTGCCTCGGGGCTCGAGAATAATACCGGGGCTTCGGGGTACTTCTGGCACGCAAAACGATGTAAAATGGGAGAGAGAAGAGAGAAAATAGCAACCATAAATGGCTGGCCCTTCAAATCTATTTATAGGGCAAATTTGGCCCTTGCCACGTCGTGGCAACCTTGTTCCACGTCGTGGGCTTGGTCGTCACTGCATGCGTCATCCCAAGTTGCATCTGGGGGCCTTCCGGAGGTGACAGGACACTTGCCACGTCGTGGCAACCTTGTTCCACGTCGTGGCATCTGACAGTTTTGGGGTTTCGCGCCCCGAACTTCAGAAATTCATAACTTTCGCATACGAACTCCGTTTTCGACGTTCTTTATATCGCCGCGAAGGCGAGATTATGCTCTACAACTCTCGTTTAGACTCCATTGGCTAATTTTGACTTTATTTTTAATATATTATAAGTATATTACTTATATATTATCTTTAGTAGGCCGGGACAGGAAAACTCTGTTCGAAATTCATAACTCCTTCATCTGAACTCTGATTCCGTCCGTCTTTCCGTCGATGCACTACTATCGATGAGATCTTAAATTCTCATTTAGATCACTAGGGATAGTTATCTATCTACCTTAAATTCACTATTTACGTCGCGCTGGGTCGTGCCGGTTCTGTCGCGAAACTTCGACAGGTCATAACTTCTTCGTTATAACTCGGATTTCGGCATTCTTTATATATTCGGAAACCTCATTTCGACCACTACAACATTAACCGAAGATATTAAGTTTATTTTACACTTAAATTTTGACGCTTATTTTTATTCTTAATTAATCAGACCACATAATTAAGCAATTAAGCACAAAACACATAATACTCAAATAATACATTCTTATTATTTCAAAACGGGTTACAAAGGTTAACCTAGACTATTATATTGCTAAAAACGGCAAGCCCGGAAACACAGGCGTTACAATTCTCTCCACCTTAGAATGATTTCGTCCCCGGAATCACACATCAACAAACAAATGCGGATAGCGACCCATCATGTCACTCTCCGTCTCCCAGGTGAGATTCGGCCCATTCGTGTGTTTCCATCGGACAAGCACTAACCCAACCATCTTGCGTCGCAATTTCTTAGTCTTTCGGTCAACAATTGCCTCTGGTTCTTCAATCAACCTTTTGTTCTCATCAATTCTCAATTCAGAAATTGGAATTATGTCGGGAACTTCTCCCGTGAACTTCCTCAAATAACATACATGAAAAGTGTTATGAATTCCATTCAGTTCTTCTGGTAGTTCGAGCTTGTAAGCTTGGTTCCCAATCCTCTGAAGAACTTTAAACGGTCCAATAAACCTTGGACTCAACTTTCCCCTTTTACCAAATCTTATAAGTCCCTTCCACGGCGAGACTTTAAGCAAAACCGAATCCCCAACCTCAAAAGTTATCGGTCTCCGCTTCTTGTCAGCATAGCTCTTCTGACGATCCTGAGCCGCTAACATTCTTTCCCTAATTACTTTCAACTTTTCAGCAGTTTGATGAACCAACTCCGGTCCCATAAACTGCTTTTCCCCAGCCTCAAGCCAACAAGACGGCGTACGACACTTCTGTCCATACAAAGCTTGGTAAGGTGCCATCTTAATGCTCGAGTGAAAACTATTATTATAGGAAAACTCTACCAAAGGTAAATGTTCATCCCAATTACCTAGGAATTCCAAGGTACACGCTCTCAGCATATCTTCAAGTGTTTGTATCGTTCGTTCGCTCTGACCATCAGTCTGCGGATGGTAAGCTGTACTTAAACACAACTTGGTACCCAATTCCTCTTGTAGACTTTTCCAAAACCTCGATGTGAAACGGCTATCACGATCCGACACAATCGTTAACGGAACACCGTGAAGCCTCACAATTTCCTTCACGTAAGAATTCGCAAGCTTCTCCATAGACCATTTCTCCCTGGCCGCTATGAAATGCGCACTCTTAGTGAATCGATCAACGACCACCCAAATCATGTCGTGACCATTCTTTGTTTTGGGCAGTTTAGTGACAAAATCCATAGCAATGTCTTCCCACTTACCCATAGGCACAGGCAAAGGTTCTAAACTCCCGTACGGTTTCTGATGTTGTGTCTTGACTCTTGCACAAGTCACACACTCGGCCACATACTTTGCAACATCAAGCTTCATCGTCGGCCACCAGTAGTAGGGTTTCAGGTCCCTATACATTTTAGTGCTACCCGGATGAATCGAGTACATGGTCTTGTGAGCTTCTTCCATCAGAAGATCTCTGACTCCTCCTGTCTTAGGTATCCAAATCCGATCTTGGAACACCTTCAGTCCATGACTGTTTACACCGAACACCAACGTTTTACCCAAACGTTCCTCCTTTCTGTCATTCTTCTCAGAAGCTTCGCTCTGAGCTTTCTTTATACTTTCCAAAATAGTTGAGACAACTTCAATTCTCAACGCTCTTGGCCTTTTCCTTTCGGGATTGACTTTCCGACTGAGAGCATCAGCAACAACATTAGCTTTACCGGGGTGGTAAAGTATCTCGCAGTCATAGTCTTTAAGTAATTCTAGCCAGCGTCGTTGCCTCATATTCAATTCTTTCTGATTAAAGAGGTATTGGAGACTCTTATGATCAGTGAAAAGTTTGCACTTCGTGCCATAGAGGTAATGCCTCCATATTTTCAGAGCGAAAACTACCGCTGCCAACTCCAAATCATGAGTCGGGTAGTTCTTTTCATGCTCTTTCAGCTGTCGAGACGCATATGCTATCACCTTTTCTCTTTGGGTCAAAACACAACCCAAACCAACACCAGACGCATCGCTATAGACAGCGAAGTCTTCAACTCCATCGGGTAGAGAAAGTATCGGTGCCTCGCATAGCTTCTCCTTTAGCTTCTCAAATGCTTCCTTATGCTTCTCACCCCAAGCATAAGTAGCTCCTTTGTGGGTCAAAGCTGACAATGGACTAGCGATCGAAGAAAAGCCTTGGATAAACCTTCGGTAATATCCAGCTAATCCTAAAAAGCTTCGAATCTCCGTGGGACTTTTCGGTTGTTCCCACTTCGTCACAGCTTCGATCTTTGCTGGATCAACCATTATCCCTTCTTGGTTGACCACGTGACCCAAGAATTGGACTTCACGAATCCAAAAATCACATTTGGAGAACTTAGCATACAGCTTCTCCTTCTTCAGAACTTCCAACACTTCTCGCAAGTGTCTGCCATGCTCCTCCTGGCTTTTCGAGTAAATCAGAATGTCGTCTATGAACACTATCACGGATTTATCAAGGAACGGGTTACAAACCCTATTCATCAAATCCATGAACGCTGCTGGAGCATTGGTTAGTCCAAACGACATAACCAAGAACTCGTAGTGTCCATATCTTGTTCTGAATGCAGTCTTCTCGATATCTTGCTCTCTTACTTTTAGCTGATGATATCCTGACCTAAGATCGATCTTCGAGAAATAACTCGAACCTTGCAATTGATCGAACAGGTCATCAATCCTCGGCAACGGATATCTATTCTTTATTGTTGCCTTGTTCAGCTCTCTGTAATCAATGCACATTCTCATGCTTCCATCTTTCTTCTTTACAAATAACACCGGAGCTCCCCAGGGCGATGAACTAGGTCTAATGAAACCGTTGTCCAATAACTCCTGAAGTTGCATCATTAGCTCCTTCATCTCCGTCGGTGCTAATCGATAAGGTGCTTTCGCAATTGGCGTTGTTCCTGGCAACAAGTCAATACGGAATTCCACTTGTCGATCAGGCGGTAATCCAGGAAGATCTTCGGGAAATACTTCCGGATAATCACACACCACTGGAATATTCTGCATCACCTTCTTTTCCTTCTTAGCATCAATCACGAATGCTAAAAACGATGTACACCCCTTGGTCAAACATTTTCTGGCTTTCATCAATGAAATGATTCCAGAATTCACTCTGCGTTTATCTCCATACACCATAAACGAATCTTTCCCAGGCGGGTTTACTTTGACTATTTTCTTCTTGCATAGAATTTCGGCGTCGTTGGCGCTAAGCCAATCCATTCCCAATACGATGTCGAAACCATTTAGTTCAATAGGCAATAATTCCTCGTGGAACTTATTCCCATTCAGATCAATTAAGATGTTTTTCATGCGATAGCTAACAGGTACAAACTTGCCACTAGCAACTTCGACTAATAAAGCATTATCTAGTCTAACAACAGGCAAAGCTAGCTTTCTACCAAATTCATGCGATATAAAGGAGTAGTTGGCTCCAGAATCAAATAAAATTTGGGCAGGCAATTCGTTAACGAGAAAGGTACCTGAAGCGACATCAGCTTCATCTTTAGCAGCTTCCAGTGTCATCTGGAATGCTCTCGCCTTTGGCTTTGGCGGAATGTTGGGTCTAGCTGCCTCCTTCTTCTTCGGGCAGTCCCTCGACATATGACCCTCCTCACCACAACCATAGCAAACTTTCTTTGTGAGGGTACACTCATTGGCATAGTGCCCTGGCTTTCCACACTTGTAGCATGTGTTCGCCACCTCACATCTTCCATGATGCTTCTTCTTACATTTGTCGCACCATTTTGCTTCACCTCCACCTCCCCTCGAACCAGACTTCGAGAACTTGTTTTTCTTGTTGGACCCTGAAGTTCCATCGAACTTCCTCTTTTCACCAACATCTATTCTTTCCAGACCCTTTTCCTTCTGCTGGGCCTCCACATTCTTAGCTGCACGAACAGCCGTTTTCAGAGTGGTTGCCATTTTGACTGTCGGACCAAAGTCAGCAGGCAGTCCGTTAGCAAACCTCTCAATCTTGGAGAGTTCCGTTGGCACTAGGTACGGAAACAACTTCATCTTCTCAGTAAATGCAGTAGCATAGTCATCTATGCTCATCTTCCCCTTCTTTAAGTTTTGAAACTCATTGTTCAGATCAATCAGATCTATCTCTGAACAATACTGCACCCTCAGCTGTTCCAAGAACTCCTCCCATGACATTTTCAGAGCTTCTCCTCGTGGCATAGTATCTGCCAACAACTTCCACCAACTCAAGACCCCAGTCTTCAGTTGTCTAACCGCAAATACGGTCTTCTGTTTGTTGCTACAGTCGCAACTTTCAAATACCATCTCCATTTCGGAGATCCAATCCATTATCTCAACAGGCTTTGGGCTCCCAGAAAGACTTGGCGGTTTGGCGCCCAAGAAATTCTTGTACATACGCCCATCCTTGTTGTTTCTCCTTTCC
The DNA here is from genome assembly GCF_002870075.4 of Lactuca sativa. NCBI lineage: Eukaryota > Viridiplantae > Streptophyta > Magnoliopsida > Asterales > Asteraceae > Lactuca > Lactuca sativa. The sequence goes on along the minus strand of NC_056623.2, from coordinate 160,817,376 downwards.
GGATCGTTCCTTCGTTCCTCTTGAGTCCCAACTTGACTCACCATGCGACTATTATTCCCTTCCTCTGATTGCTCGGGAATCAATTCCGGTTCCTCAATAGGTATGATAGGTTCATCCCTATTATTATGCAACATCTGTCGCATCTCCTCCCTTTGTTCGGCTAGCATAGCCCGAATCATGGCTTGCACCGCAGCCATTGTTATTGGTTCTGGTGCTGCTGCTACAACAGGTATCTGCTCAATCACAGGCGGTTGATTCCTATTTTCATCCGCGTTTCCAACGCCACTCCTTGTTCTCACCATTTTTTTGATCTACACCGAATAATTTCACCTTATTACTCCAAACGATTACATGCTAGTTCTAATATCGTATACATACGCTTAGAATCCTAAACACATAAACCTTCAGATCCGGTTGGCAACAAACCGTAGATCCGAACAAATAATATCATATATGGCAACATATATCATTTAGCACATAAAAGCATTTTAGGCAACTTTCCTAAAATAAACTAGTGCTCGTGTCTAAAATCCAACAGATACACATCTCATCATTACATTTAGCATTCTAAGTTTAAGTCTAGAAATCCTACAAATTCCTAGTTCGCTTAAACTAATGCTCTGATACCAACTGTGACATCCCCAAAATCTCGGCCAGAAAAGACCGATTTTCATTTATGCTTTTAAATATTTTCAGAGTAAATCCTTTTGATTTGAAAGAGTTGCGGAATTTGTTCCCAAAACAAAACATGATAAAATAATATTTATCAAAGCATTTCATCAAGAGATGCATTTCATTATAGAATCAAAACTCGGGATGTCATGTTCCGATACAGACCATAAAGCATAAACGATAAACATTACAAGTCATTCAACAAATATATACATATACAGACTTGTAAACAAAACAACAAGATGATCCATCCATCTTACGCCCTTGTGCCACTTCCTGTAATACAAATAAAACTGAGTGGGTCAGGCTTGGGAGCCTGGTGAGCATATAGGGTTTTCAACCCACAATAAATAAGTTATATTTAATTTCACCAACCAATCACTATCCCGATTACCCATTCCCGTTATCCTCACTTTACGTCCCTAAAACAACTATCTCAAGGGACCTAATCTAGGATTTTCATCGGGACGGACATCACTGCGAAGGGGTTTCCTCAACAATAGATATCCTAAAGGCAACCATGACGGGGATAGAGTACACCGGTGAACACATCGTTCACAACACCTACAGGTTATGAACCTGCTAGCGTTCCACTGGACTGTCTAGAAAGAGTCCGTGGTCGTTATCCATACTCCGCTGAATAACTAGATCAACAACAACAACAACATCGAGGCCTCTCATCTGTTTATTACACACCAACTATCTACCCATGTTCTACCCAACATATTAGTAGATAAAAATATATATTTTTCATACGTAGTTTAAAGAAAACCTGCATAGCATGCTTTAATCAACACATATGTCACATAACAGATGAGGCACACACACATAACACATATCTCATAAAGAAATAAGCAGATCTATAAGATAGAAGAGAGTGAATACTCATTCACACATAACACAACCAAATATATACACATAACACGTATTTTTATATAAAATACTTCGTATTATTGTATTAGAAGAAATAACTACACACTCACTTGATCAGAAGACGATCCGACAGCACTACGACTTGCAGAAGTAGTAATCCTCAGCAGATCTGGAAGATCTCTACAAAAATCGAACTTCTCGCGGGCAGAGCTTCGGCTCGGGAACCGCACTTCTCGGGATCTTCGGGATCTCGGGACTTGCCTCGGGGCTCGAGAATAATACCGGGGCTTCGGGGTACTTCTGGCACGCAAAACGATGTAAAATGGGAGAGAGAAGAGAGAAAATAGCAACCATAAATGGCTGGCCCTTCAAATCTATTTATAGGGCAAATTTGGCCCTTGCCACGTCGTGGCAACCTTGTTCCACGTCGTGGGCTTGGTCGTCACTGCATGCGTCATCCCAAGTTGCATCTGGGGGCCTTCCGGAGGTGACAGGACACTTGCCACGTCGTGGCAACCTTGTTCCACGTCGTGGCATCTGACAGTTTTGGGGTTTCGCGCCCCGAACTTCAGAAATTCATAACTTTCGCATACGAACTCCGTTTTCGACGTTCTTTATATCGCCGCGAAGGCGAGATTATGCTCTACAACTCTCGTTTAGACTCCATTGGCTAATTTTGACTTTATTTTTAATATATTATAAGTATATTACTTATATATTATCTTTAGTAGGCCGGGACAGGAAAACTCTGTTCGAAATTCATAACTCCTTCATCTGAACTCTGATTCCGTCCGTCTTTCCGTCGATGCACTACTATCGATGAGATCTTAAATTCTCATTTAGATCACTAGGGATAGTTATCTATCTACCTTAAATTCACTATTTACGTCGCGCTGGGTCGTGCCGGTTCTGTCGCGAAACTTCGACAGGTCATAACTTCTTCGTTATAACTCGGATTTCGGCATTCTTTATATATTCGGAAACCTCATTTCGACCACTACAACATTAACCGAAGATATTAAGTTTATTTTACACTTAAATTTTGACGCTTATTTTTATTCTTAATTAATCAGACCACATAATTAAGCAATTAAGCACAAAACACATAATACTCAAATAATACATTCTTATTATTTCAAAACGGGTTACAAAGGTTAACCTAGACTATTATATTGCTAAAAACGGCAAGCCCGGAAACACAGGCGTTACATAAGAGTATTATATGATCAAGGTTCTACAGGTTTAGAATTAATGGTTTCGCCTTAATTCTTTGCCTCATTGGGATGTGAGGGTAAGGAAGAATCAGTTATTCGATTACCTTTTCAATCTTAATTATATACGACTCGTATACCCGAAGTTGTGATTGTGAAACCAGGTATGAATTCTAATATGAACTTCAGGACGGAGAACTGCTTGAGCCTACGAGTAATCACATCGTCATGTGAACAAACTTAGAACCCAGTACGACTCCCGTAAACAAATCGCCCTATAGTTTAAACACCCTCGGAGATACCAGAACAGTAAAAACCGCTTGACGAACTACACAGAAAGAGAATTAGAAGACTAGGCTTCTCACCCTAGAGAACCCCGGTCATATTCTCGCGGAGATCGACGGATTGCAACGTATGTGCCTCGGATATCGAGGACTCCGTCAAGATTTTCATAGAAATCGTTATCTCTGCCTCGCATAGACAAAATGGTTGAGCAAACGCAAGGAAAGAAACTACTTCCAGGAATGGATCTGGAATCCGAATATCACCAGTTCGAGTGTTAGGGGAGGATGTCCGGAAGACTATCTCCTGAACTCGATGCGGATACTTCGAGTTCGTAGTGATACCTTTCGGATAGGACCAATACGCCCATAGTCTTCATGAGCTAAATAAATAGAGTTACGTCTTTCTTACTGGGATCAGTCATCATTTCTCCATGTAATGACTTACTTATCTACCCTCGTAGTAAGAAGAAAGCCCATGGTAACATTCCTACAGAGGAACTTTTAGCAAAGTTCTCTAGGCACGAGTTTTGAAATTGAAGAGTCAAATTTCTAGGACACACTGATAGTAATGTGAGAAATTTTGAGTACTCTTTCAATTTGTCAAAACCGTTGAGCATTTATCGACACCAGAGATGCCGACAGTTTTTTGCCAGATTCTAGGTCTTACCGACCTACCGCCTTAGTTCATTCAGAACTCCTCGCAAGCTACAGAAACTCGTACGACTTTGACCCAGCAAGGGGTGGCCTTTGACTGGGAAGTTACGTAAGAAAAGGAACCTTTGAGATTCCAAGTGAGTGACCAAGTTCTTTAGGATAACTCACTCTGGGAATGGCTTAATACACTTCGTAAAGCGTGGAAAGCTAAATCCAAGTTAGACAGGACCTCCGAGATTCTTATCAAAGTCGGTCCTATGCCTCACACAAACAAGACCTACTCCGCGAACTCAGTAATGTACTTTCTACTCTTCGCATCTCGATCGTGAAACCATACCTTTCTGTTAGGACTCTTGCAAGTCCACTCGTCGAGATCCTCGCCTTCATATTAGAACCGTAGTGACCCTCGACCGAGAGGTCAAGCGGACGAAGAAACGCCATCGCCAGTTAGTGAAGGTTCGTTGGAATGCTAACCGAGAACCCGTGATCACTTAGGTGCGCTAGAACCAATCGATTAGGAAGTTTCCTCCTCACGACTCGATCATTCGTGCATACTTCCTTGCTTAAATTCTAATTTCGGGACGAAATTCCTTCTAACGGGGGGATGATGTGACAACCCGATATTTTGAGACAATGTAATGTAAAACCAATCAAATTTAGGTCAAAATATAACTTTCCTAAAATCTTATTTGGGTTAAATAAAGTATTAGGAATCGTATCAACGTTTTCGTACATATAAAGAACCCTAAAATCCGAGTTATAACGAAGAAGTTATGACCAACCGAAGATTTTCAGCAAAACCGGCAACATCAAATAAACGAAAAACGCGAAGTTTCAATACAATAGTTTTTAGCCTTAAGTATCTAAATGAAAGTTATAGATAACCTCAAATCGGGAGCGTACATAAAAAGAACGTCCAAATCTGACTTCGTATGAGAAAGTTATGATTTTTCCAAGATTCGGGTATAGCAGTAGACATCTAAAAACTCGAAATAGAGCTCGAGATACTTTTGACCAAAACAACCTAAATGAGAATCAAAGGTCTCAACATTAGTAGCGCAACGGCGAAAAGTCTGACGAAAACGGACACCGGATGAAGAAGTTATGGATTTTTAACGGACTTTTCGTGTCCCGGCCCGTTAAAAATAAATAATTAAAAATAAAGTCAAAATTTGCCGATGAAGTCTAAACGAGAGTTGTAGATAACATTTTCAGCTACACGTGCATATAAAGAATGTCGAAAACGGAGCTCGTATGCGAAAGTTACGGATTTTACAAGTTCGGGGTCCAAAATCTGAGGCTGTCAGGCCCCCACGACGTGGCACAAGCTTGTCGCAACCCGGCAAGTGACTGAGGGCGTCCAATCAATGGAAGAGGATAGGTTTGACTCCCCACGACGTGGCCATCACTTGCCACGACGTGGCACACCCCAAAAATGTTCCTATAAATAGATTTCAAGGGCTCCGAGTTCCATTGCTCAGTTCCCTTCTTTCTCGCGCCGAAACTCTGCGTTTAAGCCCCCGAGACCCTCCCAAAGCCCCGGTTTTCACCTTCAAGTCCCGAAGGAAGGTTTTGTGTTCTCGACATTCCCGAGATTCCCGAGAATCCCGAGATTTTCCCGCGTTTTCAACTCTTCCTGTCGAAGTTCTGCTCGATTCTTCTCTAGACTATTTCAAATCAACCACTTCAATCAAGTGAGTTCATACCCCTTAACTAATGTTTTAAACTACTTTTAAATGTTTTATAGGGGGGATACAAGTAGAATCATGCTAGTATTATATCAATCACATGCAATTAATAAGTAGAATTACGCTAGTTATTACATCAATCACATGTGATTAATATACAACATTCAAAAGATTTGGCTACTCATTAGCCGTTTTACCACACAGTTTCCTTCAAATAATTTTTATAAACATTTTATATGTTTTAAACTACTTATTACATTGTACATCTTACTCGGTACATTACCTTTCAAACTTATTTACAACCGTGTTTCAAACAAATGTTTTCTTATACTCAAAACTGTTTTATCATACTTATGCCTTCAAATTGTTTTATAGATCGACATCAAGTCGATCTTTTCTTAAAAAAATATTTATGTTTCAAATGTCTTACAAAATTTATTTATGCTTTTATATTATAAATTGCATGCCTCTATATGTATAGTTATATAAGAAATGTTTAAAAGACTTAGGAAGGCTATCCACCCTATTTCCTTTTCGCGCCTTAAGATGTGGTCTGGTGGGATATCGGATACTCGTCCGAAGGTCGTTTAAATATTAGTTATATATCATGTGTACATATAAAGTCATAAAAGGTCCTTCCAGTTCATCCTATGCCCTTGGGTAGCAAGGGTATACATCCATGTCCATACGTACCACTTAGATTACTAGTAAGCTACCATATGGGTAGTTCAGGAAGATACTAAAACCATTACTAGAACGTGATATCATACAATGAGTCAGTTCATTCATGAGTCAATACTTTCTAGAACATTACTGTACATTACATATACATCTATACTAGGACGAGAACATATACAACTATACTAGAACGTTTACATTACTATACTTGCTAGGTAGAGAGCACGTACATTACAGCTAGAACAGTTCATTACATTACATATACGAGAATACGTTAATTCTGTGATTTAAATCGAAGCATGACTTAAAACCTCATGACTTGAGTTGCGGCCAAAGTCTCTTGGAGGGGGAGCGTTGAGTTTGCGTATAGATTCTATAATGGATTGACTATCCTACACCTTGCTGCTAGCTACAGTGGGACCTGCAGGTCTGCGGGTGCCAAACGTCATACCTTAATTTCGACCATTCTTATGTCGATGTAACCAGTCCATAGTATGAGTTTGTGTATAGATCTATACTGGATTGACTATCCTACACCTTTCTGCCAGCTACAGTGGGATATGCAGATCTGCGGGTGCCAAATGTCATTCCGTTATTACGACCGTTCTTTATGTCGTTGTTATCAGTCGATAGTATGGTGCAATTTATCACAGAATGCCTTAGTCTAAAATCCAGTTCAAGGTAGTTAGTACGGTAGTAGTCCTTTTAAAGCTACGTTTTAGTACTACGTTGATTTTTCCATTACATATTTTTAGTGATAACCTCACTTTAACATAAATGTACAAGCTATATTTTAGGATAATGATAGTTATACTTTGGAAAGATACATACTCTTACAAGAGACACACACACAGAATAGTTAGGTCTTGGTAGAAGACACCTTCATATACTAGAAGGAATCATAGGGATTCTAGGGTTTTTCAAACACTTACAATTCATATACACTTACAAGTTCTTTCAATACATAGACTTACAAATTCTTACATACAAATTAAGACACTAAATACTTATGATCTCACCAGCTTCAAAGCTGATACTCGCTTTCAAAATTACTTGTATCCTCAGGTCATCATAGACAGGTACCGATGCAAGGAGAAAGGAAGATGGAGCTTGTTCAAGACTTATCTTTCATTTTGATTTATGCTTTAGTTTTTATCAAAATTTGACAGAATACAATTGTATAATAATTATTTTATTAATGCAATGGATGATGTTGTTGCTTGTTTACTACTTTACATTGTTGTTGATATTATACATGACGTCCTCCGCCCCAGAACGTTTCCGCCGTTCTCGGTTTTGGGGTGTGACATCCCTAGAATGCTAGGTAGTATCGATTGCATGCATTGGAGTTGGTCATTATGCTCCAACGCATGGCGTGGTCAGTACATGAGAGGCGACCATGAAGAGCCGATGATAATTCTAGAGGCTATCGCATCACATGATCTTTGGATATGGCATGCATTCTTTGGTCCAGCTAGTACAAACAATGACATCAACGTGCTAGACCAGTCACTTGTATTCAACGATATCTACCTTGGAAAGTCACACGATGTACCTTTTCAAGAAAATGGGGTAGCATATAAGCGTGGATACTATCTTACTGACAGTATATATCCTCCTTTGTCTATTTTTGTGAAATCGTTTACATGTCCTAACGACCCGAAAAGGAAAAAGTTTAAAGAGGCGCAAGAGTCAGCTAGGAAGGATGTGGAGCGAGCATTTGGTGTACTTAAGAGACGTTGGCAAGTACTAACGGTCTAGGCAAGGTCATATGAGGTGAAAAGGTTACAACACGTAATGCATGCATGTATCATATTGCATAATATGATTCTTGAAGACGAAGGAAAAGCGATATGCCGATACAACGAAAATGAAGTTTTGCCAAATGTCGAAGGAGTAGCCGTTGGTACACAAGAGTATAGGGTGAATAGAAGAGAAGTACACAATCGCGACCTTCATCAGGCCCTTCGTGCTGATTTGGTGGAGCACATTTATAGGGCTCATATTCAGCCCCCACGCGAGTTATCTCACGATGATGATTTGTTTGACGAATCAGACGAGGATTCTGATATGTTCGTCGAGAGTGAAGATTCTGACGACGAGAGTGACGCTGGGGAGAATGATGTAGATGATCAAGGCGAGGACGAATACAATGATTCCGAGTGACGTATCTAGGTTTAAATAAAATTAGGATATTAATTAATAATTTTTACTATATTGTAGTTTGTTTGATTTTTTTTTTTGCGGTTTTTTTTCTATTTATTTAAATATTAGGGTTAATGTAATTTTTATTTTATTTAATGAAATGCTTTTTATTTTTAATTAAATTTTATGTTTGATATTAATTTAAAAATTATAAATAAAAAAAATATTTAAAATAAAAGAAAAAGTGAGGGAAGGGATTTCCTCCCACTTATTGACTTTTAGGTGAGGGAAAGAAGAGTCAGAGAAAGAACGGTATGGCCCACCAAAAATAAGGGAACCTTCCCTCCACGGGCGGAGCTTCAACGTTTGCTTCGAGAGGCCGGAAATATAATATGTAAAAAAATTGTTAAGCAGGAGGGCCACAGTCAAAATTTTATATTTTTGAGCCAAAAATATATAAAATGAAAGTACCATACCAGGGCTGTTTATAACTAAAAAATCAGAGGCCTCCCAAAATTTTATATTTTTGCCCTTATAAAGCTCTTCCCTCCGCCTCCGTTTGCTATCTTGCCAAATTAACCACGCAAATGAAAGGTACCGTTCGTTTCAACCCACTACCCGCCAAAAAAAAACCGGGGTCCCACACAGCAAAAGATACATGGCCATTAGCCGCGCTCCTTACCCTCGCTAGTTTGTATAGTCTCTACACATTTCTTGACTGAACATGTCGCCGTTGGTATCAATCTCTGGTAGCGGAAGACTTCCGATCGTACTTACCACACCCACAATAGCCACAACTTCTTTCCGACGCTTTTCAACTTCATTTGCTTCTCTGGCATCACCACAATCTCCATCACCTCCGCCGCAACCCAAGTCACAGTCAAACATATCTTCCTCTAAAACACCTTTTGCCGTCGATTCGTCTTCCAAAGCTTCTGATAACAACTTGAATTACGCGCTCGCAAACCCTAACGGAAGTAATCCTGCTTTGCAGTCTGTGAGGTCAACAGAGTCTAACATTGAAAAGGTATGTCTTTTATGCTGACTTAACTGTTTTATATCAGGGTTTCAATGAGATTTGGGGAAATATAACGATTTTTGTGTATGTATTCGTTGGCTTACGTGATATATGTCTTCGTTTCGTTTGTATTATGTATTTGCTCCAGAATCCCTATTTTATGACGAACATCGAAAAGGGATGTCATAGAGATGCAGTTGAAACTCTGTAATCCTGTTATTAATTCGATTTGCCAATTATTTTATTCATACCGATGAAAATCTTGAAAGAAGGCAAAAAAGAAGATTGAGAAATTCCTTAATGATTTGCCAATTATTTTATTCATAACTACTTAAATTCTTGAAGTGTATTAACACAGTCTTTTGCTTCCGTGTCTGTTATTTGGCAGGTGATATTTGACTTCCGATTTTTGGCACTTTTCGCAGTTGCAGGCTCTTTAGCTGGCTCCTTATTATGCTTCCTAAATGTAAGCATCCTTAAACTCACTTGTATATTATATATACATTTATATCTGTTTTTCCTTGATATGATAGAGGAAATAGGTGATGCTTTGCTGACATTATTGTTATTCCCTAGGGTTGTGTTTATATTGTTGATGCATATAAAGTCTACTGGACAAGCTGTTCGAAAGGAGTTCATACGGGAAAGATGGTATTGCGATTAGTTGAAGCGATAGGTTAGTTTCTCACAATTTTAGTTTACTATTTTTTTTTCTATTAGTAAATTTAATAGTAATATATTATTATTATTCCTTTTTTTTTTTTTTTTTTAAATCTGGATGCAGATGTTTATCTAGCTGGCACAGTGATGCTGATATTTGCAATGGGTTTGTATGGATTATTCATCAGTAATGCACCTGGTAATGTAGCACCAGCAGATGATCGTGCTCTCAAGGGCTCCACCTTGTTTGGGATGTTTGCTTTGAGGGTAAGCCTTGAAATATCAACATATTTTCATTTATTTGTTTATTATATCATCCAATAGTAAAACACTATAGTAAACAAATAGATAACAATATGTTGTTATTTAGGCATTTAGCCACATATTATCTATAGATATAGATATTGATATCAGTTACAGTCACAGTCTCGGTCTCAGTCCTACCTGTTATGTTATGTTATGTCTGATGGAATCTGATTGACTTTTAGGAGCGGCCTAAATGGATGAAGATCAGCTCGCTTGATGAATTAAAGACAAAAGTGGGACATGTCATTGTAATGATTCTTCTAGTAAAAATGTTTGAGAGGAGCAAAATGGTGACCATAGCAACTGGTTTAGATCTTTTAAGCTACTCGGTTTGTATATTCCTATCATCGGCTTCTTTGTATATTCTTCACAATCTTCACAAAGATGAACCTATATAATTAACTTTGTACAAATGGAATGACAAATATGTTGGTAGAACGATTTATTTGTATTGTTACTTGGAGTTATAGTTTAGCTAAAAGGAAATTATATATGCATTACTTGTAAATTTTTATCTTCTATGAAGTCTTGCTTCTTGTATATTTGGGTCTAATCAGCTACACTTGGTTAATGATGTTTTTTAATTTTTTGAGAAAATGACAAATCACATTTGGAAAAATGAAAGGAAAAATAAACTAGGACAAATTTACAAGTATAAAAAAAATCTTTTTGTCCTCCTTTATTTTTCCTTTCATACAAGTCACTAATTTGAAGAATTTACAATCCCTTAAAAATACCCTAATACGTTACCTCGAGAGTAAGAAGCAATCTTAAATTCGTAGTGCATGCATAGTGAGACAGTATATCTCGAATATATAAAAAATGTTACTCATTAAAAAATTTGTTACTCGTGATTCCTTAGCAAACTCTTGTTTGTTTTCTTTTTTGAAACCGTTGTAACTCCCATACATATTTCTCGTGGAGCATCAATAATCCTCGAATATGTTTAGTGTATGTTAGTTACCTTATGTCCAAATAAGAAAATTATAAACATTCACCATTACAATTTACAATGGTCATTTTGTTAAAATCTGAAACAAAGTGCTAAAAATTAATCTACTAACTATTATACTCATTTTAACGGACACAAATTACAAAGCTACCATATTTTGTTCAATTTACTGTTTATTTTGTTCAATTTATGGTTTAATTATATATTTTATTTTCATTGAAAGGCCGATTGTTTTGAAAAAAAAAAAAAAAAAACTTTATTCTTGACTACAATAACATCTTATTACTAGTTTAGTAGGTTACCAATACATTTTGACGAATTTCCTTTTCTAACTGATCCGCAATAACAGTTTTCTTTTTTTATTGTATTGCGATAGTCTTTTTGTTAGACTATGTTTTTGAAATTTAAAAAAAAAATGTTAAAAGTGGCATTTTGTTATATTTATATATTCATTTATTTGTATTTATTTCTTCCTTTATTTGTATGTTTTGTAAGTATTTGTCTAGGAATGGTTTCCTGGTTCTCATAATAACAACTTTTTTTTGATGGTTGGACTTACCCCAAAACATATACTTTCATATCCTTACTTTGATTCTTTCTCTTTTCAATAAACTTTCGACATGAATTGCATGTTGAAACTTCCTCACTTTCCAACTCCGTAAATAAAAAAAAATTCAAAACATAAAATAAAAGCTTCATATGTATTTTACCCTTCTATAAACAAATAGATTTAAAACTAAGACATTGATGTTAACATCTATATATTTTTACAGTCATATTCAGGTAATTAAATTTGTGTTTTTTAGTGTGAACAATCACCAAAATATTTCGTTGAGCGATATGTCTATGGTATGTGGCATTGGGTTTTTGGTGGTAGCAGCCACAAACACAAGATACATAAAATCATTGTGGTTTTCTTCTTCTTCTAATTTCTACAAAAAAAAAAGGACAGAAAATAATGTCTTAACATCTCTTTTCTAGTTTTAACAACTTTAAAATAAATAAATATATAAAAAAATAAGGCCTTTACCAAAATAGGAAAAAAATAAGTTCTTATTGCGATAAAAATAGAAAAATATTGTTAGAGTTTTGTTGTTTTAGTTAAAAATAAATTAAACTTCATTAAAAAAACCTGCTAAATTGCTAATATAAGTTCATGGTCGTAATATTTTTGGGTTATTGTTTTAAAAAAATATTATTTTGTTATAGCTTATAGAGAAGTTTCAATTTTTAATTTTTGATAAAACAAAAGTCTTGATTATTAAATATTTTGTCCAAATTAACAGAATAGTCTTTATTAGATGAACTTTTTTATTAAAATTAGATGAACTATTTTGTTAAAAAATAAAAATTAATGTTTTTCCATAAGCTATGACAACATAACAAATCCTTCTTAACACTAATATTTTTTTTCCCAAAATAGATAAGAAATTAAACATAATAAAATACAATGATTAAACTAAAAAAAAGGAAAAATACTATGTTTTTATGTATTTCGCCTTTTAATAAATAACTTCATAAAATGGGAAAAGTATTATAAAAATATAACATACAATTATCGGAAAATACGATTCTATTTCCGGAATCCGGACAATTCCATTGTGCACCACGCGAGAGAATACGACCGTTCCTTTCAAACTGCTACCCGCCACAAAAACCCAAGCCCCACCCTCCAGAAGATACATAGCCTGATAGCAGCCACTACCCTTCCCTCGCTCCCCTCAATCTCTACACACACTCCTCTCCCGGAAAATGTCGCCGCTGGTATCCATTTCCGGTGGAGGTCCATTTCCGATACTTCTTTCCACCAAATCCACTTCCCATTTCCGACGTTTTTCCACTTCATTTGCTTCTCTGGTCCCACCACAATCTCCACCACCTCCGCCACAACCAAAGTCAAAGTCAATCCCGTCTTCCCCAAAAACGCCTACTGTCGTCGATCCGTCTTCCAAACTGTCAGATAACAGCTTCAATTACACGATTGCAAACCCTAACGGAAGTAATCCGGTTTTGCAGTCCGTGAGATCTACCGAGTCTAACATTGAAAGGGTACGTTTTTGGTTCTGCGACCTAATTTGTTCCTATTATATTAGGTTTTCAGTGAGATTTGGGGAAATATGATTATTTGCTTAGGTATATGTGGTTGATGTTGCTATGTGTGTCCGTTTCTATTCTGTATGTGCGCCAATGTTGAAATTTTATCATGAGATTCTGTAAGCTGTTAGCAGTTCATTTTTTTTGTTTCTATATCCATTACAGCTTATTTCTTCCACTCAATCAGCATCGATCCACAATTTTAATGAGCTAGTCCTGTTCTCTAATGTTAGAACAATTCTCCAAAACAGAAGCCATTCAAAGTGATTAATCTGCTAGTTATTGTACTTTCGGTGGAATTATCTATAAAGAATGACCATGGATTCTCTTGCAGTCTTGTAATACATCCATTTGTTTCCATATCTGCTGCTGAACAGGTGATATTTGACTTCCGGTTTTTGGCACTTCTGGCTGTTGCAGGTTCATTAGCTGGCTCCTTGCTATGCTTTCTTGATGTAATAATTCTCTCTACACTCATTTATTTTAGTAAATTTATCTGTAATTCTGTTTTCTGTGTTTCTATTGTTATGTTTGGATGAATCAAAGTGATCCTGACTTATTTGTATGTTCATAGGGCTGTGTTTATGTTGCTGATGCATATAAAATCTACTGGACAAGCTGCTTGAAAGGATCTCTTTCAGGAAAAATGGTGATGCGTTTGGTTGAAGCAATAGGTGAGTCTACTAGCTTTTACATTTTGTCCCCATAAAATTTTGAAAAACAAAAAACGGTAACTATTTAAGTTTAATCTGTAATCTGTATTATTTTCAAGTAAAGGTATTTAAAAAATTGCTTGTATTTTTAAAATCTGAATGCAGATGTTTATCTTGCTGGGACAGTTATGCTGATATTTGCAGTGGGTTTGTACGGATTATTCATTAGTAATGCACCAGATAGTATAGCACCAGAAGATGATCGTGCTATAAAGGGTTCTTCCCTATTTGGGATGTTTGCTTTGAGAGTAAATTCTTTTTTAGCACTTTTTACTTTACATTATAACATGCTTTTGTACAGTGTTTGACCTGTATTGGACTTAGAATGGGACCATAACCGATGACAGTGAGACAAAAATTGCAATATTTTTTTTCATCAAAAAGTGGGACACCATGTGATAGAACAGACTGTCCTGTGTTTACTGTGTTTGGTGCACATTCGACTGCGACCATAATGAATAGGACAAGACAGAACATGGTACTGTGTTTTGACACTAATTCCAATGCCAGTGGGACAAAAGGATGTACCAAAAGGTTGTCATGTCACATGTAACAAACACAACCTAAATAGTTTATTTGTGTAAAAGATGTGGGGATAGATAATTAATTAATTAATTTGATTGGATTGAAGGAGCGACCTAAATGGATGAAGATAAGTTCGCTTGATGAATTGAAGACAAAAGTTGGTCATGTAATTGTTATGATTCTTCTAGTAAAGATGTTTGAGAAGAGCAAAATGGTGACAATTTCGACTGGTTTGGACTTGTTAAGCTACTCCGTTTGTATATTCCTGTCATCTGCTTCTTTGTATATTCTTCACAATCTTCACAAAGATGAACATAAATAACAAACTTTATTATAATCACTCAAATGTCTTATCACTTAAAGTTATAATTTTGATAATGAGAATGGGGAGAGAATTTAGGTTTTCCAACCATGATTAGATGGGACAAATTATTTTGTATCCTATCAACATTGAAAGGTTGAAATTAGTTTTTAAATAGAAATTAGTTATTACATTATGTATGTTTATTTATTAAACTATTTTATTATGTTCTAGTTTATTAAAGTATTTATGTTTAAAAATACTTCATTTGTACATTTAGAAATTTGATAATTTGAATCAAACTATTTAGTATATTTCGTTTTTTAATGACGGACTCAAAGCGGAAAGACATGTAGGATAGAACTTGAGGCAACTTTATTTATAACACTTAAATACAAGGTGATAAAAGTGTTAGGTCAATTTAATGTCTAAACTATTTAAATACTCAATAAAAGTTAAATTTATGTTTTTGTAACTTCCCAAAATTCATGATCAAAAATTTCATTTTTAATATAACTAAAACACATTTGTAACTTGGTTCATACATTAAAAAGCATTTCAAATAAAACATTTATCAGAGTTCATTCCCAGAAATCACATATTGCGGAAAACATAGGTGTATGCATTGTGATCGTCCCGAGCTCCTTTATTTGAAACCTGGAGGTACCTGAAACCAAAACAAAAAACCGTAAACACGAAGCTTAGTGAGTTCCCCAAATATCACATACCATACATATCAACATACTGTCTAGCATATTTGGCCTACCCCTTCGGTCTTATTCGACCGGATACTGTCTAGCATATAAGCACATAAATCACATACTGTCACACATAACCATGAGCCATATATATCATTCATATATCATAATCAATAAAGGTGCTATGTGCTGATACATAGTCTTGCCATTGTGCCAAGGGCTGCCACGTGGTCTTTCTTGCCAAGCCAGGGGCCACCCATGGCTCTTACAGACAAGTGCCAAGAGCTACCTCATGGTCTTCCATGCAAACATCATAAAGACAACTAGCATACATACTACTCTACTTAGCTAATTAACAAACAGTGTGCCAGGAGCCACCTCCTGGTCTTTCATACATAATGCCTAGGGCTAATCCCCGAGTCATCCTATCATACATAATAGCATACAGTGTGCCAGAAGCCACCTCCTGGTCTTTCATACATAATGCCTAGGGCTAACCCCATGTCTTTCTACAACACATAAACCAAATGGTCTAGCATTGGTGCCTTCGACCCATACAAATAGTGAGGAGACTCACCTCAAATGCAGAAGCTCCCCGAAAGAAATCCTTAGCTGCTGCCCCGCCGGCTTTCCGAGCTATCAATACCAGAACCAGATAAAATCTTAGTTAATAGGCCAAAACCCTCAAGTTTGGCCCAAGGTCAAACTTGATCAAAAGTCAACGGTCAATGGAAGTCAAAGTCAACAAATCAAACTTCAGGTTGAGTACGCCTAGTGTGCTCAGCTCGTACACATGGTGTACTTACCAACCCGAATCAGGACCCCATATGTGTACGCACAGCGTACTCGAAGGTACGGACGACGTACCCGGCCAAATGACAGTTTTCCATTAAGTGCTTAATCTCTTAAGTCCTTTCATCCAACACTCAAATCTAGTTCCACAACATCATTCTAAGTCATAAAGTTTCCACCTTTATGACTTTCCATTTCTAGAAAAGGTACAAAAGCTAAAACCTTAACTTATTAATCCATTAAGACATCATGATACTCTCATGGAAGGTATACGAGGATCAAGATTATATTTTTATGGATCCTAAAAGCTCCATAATGGATAAAGTTTCCAACTTTATCTATTAGAATGGTCCAAACCACCAAGATCTAGCCTTTAAGCATCAAATGGGACCAAAAGTGCATCTTTTTCAACTTAATCCATTAAGTCCAACTCTCCAACCTTCAGATCTGAATCACAATGATGTTTAGATGGATAAAGTTTCCAACTTTATCCATAACAAGGTCACAAACTTTCAAGATCTAAACTTTATGCACTAAAATGACCAAAAGCTCATAACATCCAAAACTAGCTAGATCTAACAAATGCATCATCAAGATTCAAACTTTATACCTCTAGAAGATAGATCTAGGTGAACAAAGTCCACATCTATATGCTCCAATGCAACCAACACTTCTACAAGAAGTTCCTTCTTCTCCAAGGTACACCATGCATACTCCAAAGCTCTTAAAATCAACTTCTTTTAGCTCAGAAGGCTCATTTATGGTTAGGGTTTCATGAAAGGGGTGTTAGAGGGGTGGAGGCTGAGAATGGAGTGGATTTGGGGGAGTTAAGGAGCTTAAATAGGGCTTAAACCATGAAAATAGGGTTTGGGCACTGATTACGTACGCCCAACATACACAAGATTCCACTAGTACGCCCAACGTACACCTTTTTGTATGCCCAACGTACTCAGCTTGGCCCAAAACCACCCAAACTTCAAACGGTCATAACTTCTTCTTTCTAACTCCGTTTTCAACGTTCTTTATATCCACGGAAAGGTATTGAGGAGCTCTACAACCCTATCTAATTACTTTTGACTTAAAACACATCGAACTAAAATCCATAATTCATAAAAGAAGTCTGAAACACTACATTCTCATTTTACCCTTTGACTCCAAAGTGCAAACTGAACTATTGGGTCACATATCTACATTACCCACATCCAAATGGGCCTAAATCTTACCTTTTTAAAGGCCCTAATCCTTATGATGACCACTAATTTGGGCCACAACCTCGAATTAGGAATTGATTCAGGAAAGGGCGTTATAACTCTCCCCCAATTAAATTAGATTTTATCCTCGAAATCACTCAGTACCATCCCCGGCATACCAAGCAACCTGAGCAACACAACCACAATCATGTGAATACCACAACCTTCCCAAGGAAACTGAAACTAACCCTAATAGAACTCTCCAAAACCAAATAGAACGACTCCTTAATCCCTTACAGAGGACCACATCTACCTTTCCGAGACCTGAAATCTGCATTGGTCTGACTCCTCGACAAACCGACCCCACTGAACCGTTACCGTGCTAATTCCTTATTAAATAACTGATCGAACAACCACTTCCGGTCCTGATTATCTCGATGTTACCAACCGAATGAATTCACTTACCATATCCAGATGTCGAACGCCTGTCTTAACAGATAGTCCAAATAATCCTTGGAGTAAAGGATCCATCTTTGCAACGGTTAGACTCAGACGAGAGTTGCACATCAGAGTCAAATCGATTACTTTGAGATTATTTAATCCCACTACAAGTGGCTTAGCATCTACCGGTCAACGACTACTCCATACAAGGATCCCAAATATGTGCCGCTACTCGGAATACCATATCGCTGTTCAGCTGCTTTCCATATCAACCTTGACTTCCCTAGATCCCAATCTTGTCTGCCAATATCCAAAATATCAGATTCCTGCCCGGTTTTTGAGCCAACAAGCAACCTTTCATTCTCCCCACGCGACCTCCGAAGGATACATCGTCTAACAATAACTGCCCTATCTATACCGCCACTCATGGCTCCTTCAATCCTCTTGATCCATCCGATCATGATTGGCTGACAACCTGTCGTCACTGAATCTGACGCAAAAAGGCGAATGCTATCAAAATAATGATGGGTTTTGGTCCTAAGAACATCCTATGTGCTCATACAAACCCTAATGCTTGGATCTAGGTTTCTCTATTGTACATGCAAGTTATCTAAGACTATAAACCCTAATTCTAGCATACAAGTAATCATATTAACATAAGAATGGGTTTAAATCATACCTTGATTGTTATATAGCAATAACAATCACAATTCCTTCTTGTAATGAATTTAGAAAACTTAGAGTCACAAATGTCACTCCTCTAATGGTTCACAAACACCAAGAGCAAGAGGATGAAGAGGAGAGAGGAAGGAGGCTGCCCTAAAACGTGTGAAACCCTAGAAGAAGTCTTAGCCACGTTTTTGGTTCATAAGGGATATATATATATATATATATATATATATATATATATATATATATATATATATATATATATATATATATATATATATATATATAAGAGGCTATTAGGGTTATCTAACAAGGAAACCCTAAATTGGATGCTTAAGCCCTAAGCAATCCATGGATCCCTTTCCTTAAGGCCTTGGACGATTTCTTATGGGCTTCCCCATAGAATTCGTCCACTCCTTAATATAAGGCAATCCATGGCCCAAATTGCAATTATCTTATAATTACAATTCTAGTCCCTTAAGTTTAATTAATCTCTTTTAGTCACAAAAACTAATTACCAATTAATTCTTGACTAATATTAATTAAACAATATGATTTCTCCTTTAATATATTATTCTCATAATATATTAATAAATCATATTTAATCCTTTCTCTCCATAATTCATCCTATCAAGTTGCAACGGTGAAGGCAACCCAAAAGGACCATGCACCATCGGGTCAAGTACATACCAAAATAGTTATGGACTTAGACACTAATCCAACAGTCTCCCACTTGGATAAGTCTAATAACTATTATGCGTATGACTTCAGATCCTGATCTGCAATCATAGCTTTCCAAAGCCGCTGTCAACTCTGATCCTATCAGATACGCGTGTCCTTTAGATAAGGGATCATATATTCCTCCATTCTAGATATCGTATGAGACATGATTTCAATTCATTCTCTTTGTACTATTTCTTGACTTCCGATTTATGACGACTGACTAATTGAACAAATCAAATTAGCCCTAGCCCGGCCGAGCATTTACGTTTGACATCACTAAATCATCGAGGGGCCCAAAGATATCGCTTTTATCCTACATTGAATAAAAGGAACGGATAAAATTTGATTCAATGCTCGCTTGCACTCATTCACCGAATCACACACAACAATATGTTTCATGATACCAAGTTACTGGTGCGTTTACATATTATCAATGTGTAACCGATTCGCAAGATACAACTCACACATCTTGGTTTCAAGAATATAAGATGTTATCGTTTCACTAATCACTCGTGATGCAATTCATGGAGTGATCCAAGTGAGCGTGGGTTTAATCCAATGCTCAAATCATATTTCTAAGCACTCATGAACGTTGCAGCAAACATTTGCTCATGTCTAATGCTCTTTAGACAATCCACACACCAATTCACGATAGTCTTCATTCATACCTACTTCCAACATATGAACGACTGTGGCCCGTTCGAATAATTTGACTGTTCTAAACCAATTAAATTATTTAGGAAGTCAAAACATGCAAAGTGAAACACAAGAATAATACTAATCCCATATGGCCTCAAACCTTTGAGCATAAATAAAACACCTTTTATTTATCACCATATCGATTACTCATTATTTGTTGTTTCGGGTAATCAACTTCTTACTTGAATTATCACACTTGTCCCATGCTCTTAGCATGCACACAATGTTTACTTATGGTTCTTACTTTGTGAAATAGATCAAATTGAGCACATTTCCAATCATTCTCATTTCACAACTCCTAATCCTTTTTCATAAGTGAAAGAATATCGAATTCCTGCCACTTATGGAATATGTTAGATTCTAACATTTTGTGCAATGATCCTTTCGTAATATCACTGCACCAAAGTCACAAAGACTATTGCCAATGAAATTACAAAGTCCTCTATCGGAAATTGTTACAATACAATTCCTTAGATATAATGTCTCTCACTCAAAGTACATTCCTTTGAACATCCTTTTGCATAAAAGTTTCTAATATAGTCATAGATTTTCAATATTCAATTCCCAATATGGAAACGTTTCCATATTTTCCATATGACAACTCATTCTTAATAGAATCTTATCTATTCATAATAATGTCGATATGGTCCATCCAATATGGAAACATTTCCATCTTTTCCAATACTATACTTCCAACTACTCACAAGCGACCAATCCTCGGCGAACTTTGGATTGTCTTTTGATAGTTGTTTAATTATCTTAGTCAAAACCGATTCTTGTCCTTTTTCCCTCTAAATGCGCTAGACATTTGGAAAATTTTAGAATAGTCAAATATTATAGCATTTGCAATCGATCCTATACCCGAAGCGTATGGGACACAATGCATAATGTCTTACACAAAGATTTGATACTTTATCAATCTTCCGCCATAATATTTCATTTGCTATGTTCTCAAAATTCGAATTGTGAAGAGGAATGCCGTAATCATAATCGAAATTTTAAGAACACACTATATGCCTTTGACTAAATTTATTAACATTCCATAACCTAAGCCTTTAGATTTGAAATGAAGCATAATATTCTCTCCCTTAATTATAGCAAAACAACTATTCCATCCTTACAACTTTGCAAAGAATGACTCTTGTTTTCTATAACTAATATTGCCAACTTGCAATACTTTCCTTAATAATCATACAATCATAACATTTATGCTCCCACTATCATGATGATTATTATAAACATAACACTTATGCTCCCACTAGCTTTGATATGTTTTCAGAAACAGCTTATGCAACACCCAAAGTTTTGAAGGCCAAGAAAGGAAAGAAAACCTTAATTTTAAGGGGTGACTCGACGAGTCCAAGGAGGAACTCGGCGAGTCCGAGCGGGATCCGGGTCGAGGAGTAAGTGACCGACTCGGCGAGTCTGGTCTGTGCGTGGAAAACCCTAAATTCGGGACTTGGAGCCTATATAAACGTCTTAATCTTCTTCCTAGGGTTCCTTACTGCCTCTTTAGCCCTGGATACCAAACCCTAGCCGTCATATCCTTTGATTGAGCCATTTGTTGCCTTGGAAGGTGCATTAAAGCTTGGAGAAGGAAGAAGGAACTTAGAGGAGCAAGAAGGGACTATAGATCGGGGATTGTGAGTTCATTATGAGCATTTGGAGGTAATAAACTAGTTCCTGGACCCTTTTTGCACCTAGATCTATGTGTGGTTGTTGGGGCTTTTAGCCATAATGTTATTATTTTGAGTTAGAAGCCAGATCTGAAGTTGCTACTTCAGATCTAAGCATATTATGGTCTTGAGAAGCATAAAGTAGCAGCCCTTGAGTTGATTATGGAGCCTCCTTGCCTTAAACCCTAGTTTATGGTGTATTTTGCTTAGATCTCCTTCTCTACACGTAAAGTTTATAACTTTACGTGAGGAATAGGCTTGGGAAGGGTAGATCTACAGATTTGAGTCCCTGCATGACTCAAAAGTCCTCTGCATGTATGAAGGACCGAATGGACTCGACGAGTCCTTTGAGTGGACTCGACGAGTAGCTTAAAGATGAGGAGGAACTCGACGAGTGGGATGAACAACTCATCGAGTCGGATGAAGTTGGGCATGAACTCGGCGAGTTGGAAGAACAACTCGGCGAGTTGGATGAAGATTGCCTTGTACTCGGCGAGTCTGTTCTTGGACTCGGCGAGTCAGGTCGCGGAACCCGAAACCCTTCAAGTTAAGACTCGAGTCAGCGAGTCGAGCAAGGACTCAGTGAGTTGGACAGGACAGGATTCGGGAATCAGTAGACTCGGCGAGTCAGGGGCTGACTCGGCGAGTCAAGTCGCGATTGGAAGGACTTTGAGCATAAGAACTCGGCGAGTCAATAAGTGGACTCGGCGAGTAGGGTTGACATGGAAGGTTGACTTTGGCCAGGACTTTGACTTAGACCAAAGTTGGCTTGGTAGTCTTTCGGGGGTCAGTTAGACTCAGTGTTGCATTGTTATTGGTAGCTCGGGGAGCGGGTGGAGCCAGAGTTCAGAGAGTTGCCGGGCAGCGGCTAGTGGGATCATCAGCAAGTTCAGCCAGTGCAGGTGAGTTTTCCTTTGTGTGAATGGGTCTAAGGCCACAATGCTGGCCCATGTAGTTATGAGTAGAAGACCCGGGGGTTAGCTCTAGGCACAGTATGCTAGTATGATATTCGGGACGAGGTCTAATGGTAGAGGGCGGGTGCCCAAGGAATGGTTTATGTGATAGTTTATACTTGTTGTCTGTGTGATACTTGTATGTGCCTGGTAGGGAGGTGAGTGTGGGTGAGGTCCCGTATCTCACCAATAGCAGAGTGTGGATGGTGTTCCATATCTCAGTAGCAGCAGAGCAGGGGCGAGGCCCAAGTTAGGGAAGGAGTGAGGGTGGGTTGGGCTCGTATCTCACTATCAGCAGGAGTATGGATGGGGTTCCATGACTCATCAGTAGCAGGACACGGGCGAGGCCCAGAGATAGGCGAGGCCTTAGAACAAGATCTGTTAGTATGTATTTAGCTTATGTGATGTGATGTGATATGTTTATGTGCTATTATATGTTAGTGGGCGGGGCCCTGTGACAGGCGAGGCCTAAGTGAAACAGATCTGTATCCGAGCGGGGCTCGAAGCCGGGCGGGGCCTGGAGCGGCGGGGCCGTTGTAGTGGGCGAGGCCCGAGGTAGGGGGCGTGGCCCAGTATGTGTAGTATGTGGTTATGCATGGTATGTGGTAGGTTGGGGAACTCACTAAGCTTCGTGCTTACGGTTTTCAGTTTTGGTTTCAGGTACTTCCGGTAGCGGAGGGAAGAGCTCGGGGTGATCGCATGGCACACACCATAGTTTAGACAGCCTGGGAATGTTTACTCTGATAACGAACATGTATTTTGGAAACTAATACTCTGTTTATGTTTTGAAATGATGAATTTGCTTAAAGTAATGTTCTATTAAAATAAATTTTTAGTCTTGAATTTTGGGACGTTACAAGTTGGTATCAGAGCCTTGGTTTGAGGGATTCAGACATGCTCTCGGGTGTGTCTGAACTCAAACTGAGGAATTGGTATAAAAGTTTTCAAAATGGAAAGACAGTTTTGTAAAAAGAGAGTTTTGAGAAAGAAAACAGTTTTAGAAAAGCAAAAAGAATTCATAAAGAAAGGAACTTTGAAAAGAGGAAAAGGGTGTGGTGCATGCAATCAGCCGAGCTCAAGTAAGTACCCCAAAATACCCATACAAGTTTATGAATGGATTATCAGTTTGTAGAACAGCATGCTATATTAGGACTAAGGATCTAGGGAGGATGCCTTATGTGCCTATTATATGTGCTTTGAGCTGCATGATAGTGCTGATTAGACAGTAGTAGGATAGCCTGTTTAGGTTATGCCTGAGTTATAAGTTTGTGTTGCATGCTAGTTCAGATTTTTGCTATGTGTGTATGATTGTTTGAGTATGTTGTGGTTAGATTTTCCCCTTGTCTGAATGCTGCTTGCTTTGTGCATTGTGGGATTTTGAGTGATGGGAGTTAGCCATTAAGTGGATACGCCACGTCACATGTGATCAGGGTTGAATAATCTCAGAGTGCTGGATTTGGCCCTATTGCGCAGCTCTCGTCTGAGTCCAACCGTTGTAGGGACGAGTCTCTTACTCGAAGGATTATCTGAGCCTCATCACATGTGATGGTATCCATATAATGGATAATTGGCATCACAAGGAGACCTTCAGCAGCTGAGGACTAGTTTGAGTTGAGTTAGAGGTTTCCCTAGGGTAAGCCTAGGATGAGATAGTGCTGGGAGAAGTGGTAATGGATAAGGGACCTGGTGGAGTCGAAGCAATTCCTAAGGAAAGTACGGATAGATGTGGAAGGTAGTATGGGCCCGTACTACTGAAAGCAGAGGATCTGTACTCGATTCGGGAAAGGCCAAGACAAGACCGGGAACCTAGTAGGGAGTGTGTTTGGTCTCGCAGCAGTGATGAGTTTTCTGATAGTGAATGTATTATATTTTCAGTATGGTGACATTGCGAGAGAGACCAGCGGACGGATCAGGCGCCGGAGAGGGATCAGGCTCGGGTTCAGGGGCCGAGCAGCTCGAGGAGCGAATGAGGGAGTTGATATCCGCCGAGGTTACGCACAATATTTTAAGTCAGACTCCTGTGATCTTTGGCATGGTCAAGGAGGGTATATTAGAGATTTTGGATGAGAGGCTGGGAGCCTTCCGTACTGAGATGATGGCTTTGATGGGAGCGCGTACCTTGACATTTCGGGAGTTCAGGGCTTGCGGGGCACCAGATTATCATGGGGCTAGGGACCCCATCGCTAGCAGCAGATGGTTGACTGATGTTGCCAACGCATTCCGTACGAGCCGGTGTCTTGAGGGGGACAAGGTCAGACTCGCTTCCTGTCTACTGAAGGACAGAGCGAGGGATTGGTGGGAGGAGATTGGTCATGCTATGGGGGATGATGCCGTGTTGGATGCAATGACTTGGAGCGATTTCTCGGCCAGGTTTAGGGCGGAGTTTTCGCCGATTATTGAGGTGCAGTAGTTGGCACGGTAGTTTCAGGATTTGACACAGACCACTGAGACTGTGGCGGAGATCACCGCCAAGTTCAGGGAGAGGGCTCTTCTTGTACCGCAGTATGTCACGGATGAGGAGATGAAGAAGGCCCGATACCATGAGATGTTGAGGGATGACATCAGGGAGTTCGTGAGAAGATCTAGCTGTAAGACGCTGGAAGATATGATTTCTCGGGATAGAGAGAGAGAAATTGATTTGGAGCAGATCCAGAAGAGGAAGCCGGATGAGGTTTAGGTAGCTGCAGGTTCGGGCAAAAGGCCCAAGGGATCGGATTTGAGGTCGAGGGATTATCAGGACCACAGCCGGTGCGGGAAGTGTGGCAGGGCGCACGGGGGCGCGTGCAGGAGTGGTAGCGGTGGCGAGTCTGGCTGTTTCAAGTGCGGACGGACTGGTCATTTCAGTAGGGATTGTACTGTTACCACCATGCAGGTATCCGACTTGATATGTTTTCACTGCAACCAACGGGGCCACAAGAAGGCCCAGTGTCCCAGTTTGCTTTCGGCAGGACGGGTGATGGCACCTGCCCCTGCAACCTTGAGGATCACGGATGGCCGTCAGGGCTGGGTAGAGGCGCCTGCAGCAGGGAGCAGGGCTTTTCAGATGAGTACCTTGGAGGCACGAGCAGCGCCGGACATTGCAGGTATGTGACCTCCGTTTTTAGTTCTTTTATGTTTGCATGATTATATTGTTATGGTTCTGCATCATTATCGGTATGAATATTTTATTTTTGAGCAGTTGATTGTGATCGAGTTATATGGCATCTGCATACCTTGGATATCCGAAAGGTAGTGAGGGGATGTGCCCTATTGGAGAAGGTTGCATGGGATGCAGTAACTGTAGCATGCTTGGGAGGGATTTGGTATGTCTCGGTAGATCGGAGTTGTGTAGTGTTAGAAATGGATTGGTTAGATCCCTAGCTATGGTAAGCTTGGATTCCTCAACAAATTGATTATGGAATGGTAGCAAGGATTGGGATTTCTTTTGAGTATTGAGCAACAATGGGTAAGCAGGATCGAAGTGGGGGAGAATCCTTCGAGTGTGCAAAGGTAGGAGCACACAGACCCAGAATGAGTGCGCGACCTCTGAGAAGGAAAGGAAGTAGTTCAGCGTTCGATGGATTGAGGATTTCAGGGTTGGGAGTTTGAGAAACTCCCCATAAGCTAGTGCGTATGGTGGTAATGGTTAGTACGTGGTTGGGAATTCAGGTTGTGGATCGCCCGTTGGACTCGGGGGAGTCGGAATGAGGATCTTGAGAGCTAATGGCACATGGGTGCCTTCGGATTAGCAGTCAGTGGTGGAAGCGATGTAAGATTACGGGGCAGCTGTAGCATTCACTAGCAGTCAGCAATGGATGGTGAAGTAAGACTACGGGTAAGTCGTAGCATTTCTTAGTAGCTTCGTTAGCAGAATTGGGGCAAGGCCCTTATCTCCTAGTGATCTGATAGGGATCAGGGATGGGTAGTGGATGAGAATGATAGGGAGTTTTCCTGTATAGCCCTAGAGAGGTGAGACCTTGGGAGAGGCCGCTCCAGGATATAGTTGGGTGAGACCCGTGGGCGAGGCCCGTATGAGATTAGCAGTGTAGGTGAGACCTAAGAGCAGGGTTGCTTAGTAGTATGGTTGGGTGAGACCTGTGGGCGAGGCCCGAGCGAGAGTGGTTAGACTAGTGGGACTAGGAGGTTAGAGGCGGGTGGGACCCGTGGGCGAGGCCCGTGAGTTTTAACAGCACAGGTGGGACCTGGTAGGGACCTTAGTGTCAAGTTAGGGGATCGGGGATCCCAGGTTTGTAGTGCCTGAATGGCAGAATTGATTGAGCAGTTATAGGTGGTCGAAGTTTCTTTGGAAGTCGCTGGGAGCGACTAGTGGTGGTGTTGGGACTAGCTACCGGTGGGAGCCGGTAATCCAGATATTGATAGGTTGGTAAGGACCAGAGTGGTCTCAGTTCATCCGGAAGGCAGATGAGGAATGGCAGAAATTTCCAGTCAGTAGTAGTGCGGGTGATTGGTTTATGGTGGAATTCAGTTAGTCGAGTCGAGGGGTGCTCGACACCAAGTTATGACAAGAAGAGAAGTGTTAGTGGTTACTAGCGGTGATGACCCGTACTGGTTTTAGCGGGAATAATGGATTGGTGAAGATAGGATCTTCATAGTGTCAGAGGAGATAGTTGTTTTTGGAGCATCGCCTTGGGAAGGCAAAGGAATTGTGTGAGGAAAGAAGGGGTGAACCCCTATAGGTTCAGTTGCAGTACTTGGAGAGTACCAGAAGGATTGGCGGTGGAGTAAGTTGTGTTTCCAGAATGTTCAGGGTCAGGGCTGACCCGAGATGATTATCCGCAAGGATTGATGCTAGTCAGAATGACCGGGCGGAAGACCAGCGAAGGTAGGCAGCTGGTGTGGGAATCATTGATGGGGTATTGGAGGCAGATCGCAGGCGATGGGCCATAGCAAACTTCGAGGATGAAGTTTAGTTTAAGTGGGGGAGAGTTGTAACACCCAAAGTTTTGAAGGCCAAGAAAGGAAAGAAAACCTTAATTTTAAGGGGCGACTCGGCGAGTCCAAGGAGGAACTCGGCGAGTCCGAGCGGGATCCGGGTCGAGGAGTAAGTGACCGACTCGGCGAATCGGCCAAGGTGACTCGGCGAGTCTGGTCTGTGCGTGGAAAACCCTAAATTCGGGACTTGGAGCCTATATAAACGTCTTAATCTTCTTCCTAGGGTTCCTTACTGCCTCTTTAGCCCTGGATACCAAACCCTAGCCGTCATATCCTTTGATTGATCCATTTGTTGCCTTGGAAGGTGCATTAAAGCTTGGAGAAGGAAGAAGGAACTTGGAGGAGCAAGAAGGGACTATAGATCGGGGATTGTGAGTTCATTCTGAGCATTTGGAGGTAATAAACTAGTTCCTGGACCCTTTTTGCACCTAGATCTATGTGTGGTTGTTGGGGCTTTTAGCCATAATGTTATTATTTTGAGTTAGAAGCCAGATCTGAAGTTGTTACTTCAGATCTAAGCATATTATGGTCTTGAGAAGCATAAAGTAGCAGCCCTTGAGTTGATTATGGAGCCTCCTTGCCTTAAACCCTAGTTTATGGTGTATTTTGCTTAGATCTCCTTCTCTACACGTAAAGTTTATAACTTTACGTGAGGAATAGGCTTGGGAAGGGTAGATCTACAGATTTGAGTCCCTGCATGACTCAAAAGTCCTCTGCATGTATGAAGGACCGAATGGACTCGACGAGTCCTTTGAGTGGACTCGACGAGTAGCTTAAAGATGAGGAGGAACTCGACGAGTGGGATGAACAACTCGTCGAGTCGGATGAAGTTGGGCATGAACTCGGCGAGTTGGAAGAATAACTCGGCGAGTTGGATGAAGATTGCCTTGTACTCGGCGAGTCTGTTCTTGGACTCGGCGAGTCAGGTTGCGGAACCCGAAACCCTTCGAGTTAAGACTCGAGTCAGCGAGTCGAGCAAGGACTCAGTGAGTTGGACAGGACAGGATTCAGGAATCATTAGACTCGGCGAGTCAGGGGCTGACTCGGCGAGTCAAGTCGCGATTGGAAGGACTTTGAGCATAAGAACTCGGCGAGTCAATAAGTGGACTCGGCGAGTAGGGTTGACATGGAAGGTTGACTTTGACCAGGACTTTGACTTAGACCAAAGTTGGCTTGGTAGTCTTTCGGGGGTCAGTTAGACTCAGTGTTGCATTGTTATTGGTAGCTCGGGGAGCGGGTGGAGCCGGAGTTCAGAGAGTTGCCGGGCAGCGGCTAGTGGGATCATCAGCAAGTTCAGCCAGTGCAGGTGAGTTTCCCTTTGTGTGAATGGGTCTAAGGCCACAATGCCGGCCCATGTAGTTATGAGTAGAAGACCCGGGGGTTAGCCCTAGGCACAGTATGCTAGTATGATATTCGGGACGAGGTCTAATGGTAGAGGGCGGGTGCCCAAGGAATGGTTTATGTGATAGTTTATACTTGTTGTCTGTGTAATACTTGTATGTGCATGGTAGGGAGGTGAGTGTGGGCGAGGTCCCGTATCTCACCAATAGCAGAGTGTGGATGGTGTTCCACATGTCAGTAGCAGCAGAGCAGGGGCGAGGCCCAAGTTAGGGAAGGAGTGAGGGTGGGCTGGGCCCGTATCTCACTATCAGCAGGAGTATGGACGGGGTTCCATGACTCATCAGTAGCAGGACACAGGCGGGGCCCAGAGATAGGCGAGGCCTTAGAACAAGATCCGTTAGTATGTATTTAGCTTATGTGATGTGATGTGATATGTTTATGTGCTATTATATGTTAGTGGGTGGGGCCCTGTGACAGGCGAGGCCTAAGTGAAACAGATCTGTATCCGAGCGGGGCTCGAAGCCAGGCGGGGCCTGGAGCGGCGGGGCCGTTGTAGCAGGCGAGGCCCGAGGTAGGGGGCGAGGCCCAGGATAGGGGGCGTGGCCCAGTATGTGCAGTATGTGGTTTTGCATGGTATGTGGTAGGGTGGGGAACTCACTAAGCTTCGTGCTTACGGTTTTCAGTTTTGGTTTCAGGTACTTCCGGTAGCGGAGGGAAGAGCTCGGGGTGATCGCATGGCACACACCATAGTTTAGACAACCTAGGAATGTTTACTCTGATAACGAACATGTATTTTGGAAACTAGTACTTTGTTTATGTTTTGAAATGATGAATTTGCTTAAGGTAATGTTTTATTAAAAGAAATTTTTAGTCTTGAATTTTGGGACGTTACAGCTTAACTTTCAGAAAAACAACACCTATTGAATTTCTTAAGTTCATGCTTCTAGTACTTAATGCTTTGATAATCTTTTATCAAGGCTTATACACCTTTCTCTTAGATAGCTCATATGTGTGTCTAAACAACTAAGACTAATTGCCAAACCTCACAATTCAAATTATGGAAAGGGATACCGTAACCATAATCGAATTCGAGAATGCAATTTTACAATCACTATCTTCTTAAAATCTTTCTTAGTGAAAGCATTTGCTCACAATCATTTTCATGAAGGAGGAAATATTATGACACTTAGATTTAAACGGTGTATGTGTTCCTATCCATGTGAATTTGTTAAAACCAAAGTTTACGACAAATTCAAACTCATATGGACCGAACTTTCTTAATCTTGATTTCTTGCCTTATGGTAGCACAGCTGCCCACCATGTCTTCCATGTAGTTAAGCAGCTCACCCTTTCCTATCAATGTACCTTTCATTGATTAAGGTACCTTGCCTTTTATGCGTTCAAAATGAGAACTCATAGAACTCACATGCATAATTAACTCAATTGGAAGAGCACAGAACCAAAATAATGTCAACACGATAGGTTGTAAACCTCAACTCGTATGCTAGCGATGATCGATAAGGTTTATTTGATTTGTTCTTGAAACCTTTCAAGACCATTAAGACTCCCACTGACTCCTTGACATATAAGATTCTCTTGTCAATAACCATTTCTTGACAAACAAATGTTCAAGAGTTAGTGTATCTTTTATCAGAACACTTCATAAATTGGTCCTAGTTGGTCTTTGTCTTATCTAAGACATCACAACTTTCCACATTTGATGAATGTTATAAACCTTCTTAATACATTTTCACTTATTGTCACAATCTTAACTCTAAGACTCTAAGACTTCTTAATCATTAAGACCTATCATAAAGCATAAAAGGTACTCTCCCTTCTTCTTAGAATGGTGAAACTTTTATCTTTCTGCCTACTTGATTCTTCTTATTCGTTCTGCTATTGATTTAAACTTTTTCAATCAATTCATAATTACACCTAATCTTATGAGTATAATCATATTTACTAAACTTTTAGTAAAACATGACAAATATCTTTGTTACTCTTATGGTGGACTTTGATAAACACACAACTTTGTGTACTCGATCTCCTAGTCCTTCACTTGACACTTTGTCAATGAATTAGTCTAATTTCCAAATATGAAATTTCTCATTCTTCGTGCAACCAAGTTGCATGATTCCAAATTTCTGTCCAATTGAAACTTGGGCGATGAGAAAATCTCCCTATTTGGTAAATTCTCGACTTTTCCATAAACACCATAAATAAGAATCATATCCATTTGTTGTAGAAATATGCAAACACCATTTTTCATAACGATTTCATTGCAAGGAAATAAACAAATAAATAAGTCAAACCAAAATTTATTTTATTTATAAAAGCAGCGGAAAACATTTGTCCTTACAATGCAAAATCCATTGAAAACTATGTATTTCAAAAGGAAAATTTCTAACAACTCTATCATAACTATCTAAGCTCAAAATCTAATCTTCAAGTCCATGCGATCAAGATCCATTCCTTGTGATTAGATTCATCTTGCTCTTTCACCAAGCTTCCTTTCTTTTCACCGATCCTGCAAAACATTCAAATGCAATCTTATCACATCATGTATTAAGAATCAATGAATGGGAACTTAACGGAGTTAGATAGTGGATTTTACCTGAAGCGCAGCCATACTCTTTGACTCTCCCATCTTCTGGACTCTTCAGGCTCTTTGGGCAGACTTGTATCCAACGCCCTTTCTTTTGGCAGCAAAAACAGGTCGGTTCTCCTAGAACGTCCTCGGATGCATGGTCGATTGACTTTCCCAACAAGTACGCTCCATTGCTTCGCCAAATCATTTCTGATTCAGCAGCAATAAGCATGTAAGTTACGTCAATGAGGTTGTCGTCATGATCCATCATATAATACTTTCTTTTGAACTCATTATATGATTCAGGAAGTGACTGCAAAACCCAATTCACAGCCAACTCATCCGGGAATTACACATCCAACGTTATCAACCTATCAATGTGTGATTTCATTCCTAGAACGTGGACACACATGGGTTTACCATCTTCATGTTTCATTTCCAATAGGGCTTTAGTGATATTGAACCTTTCAATTCTTCGATCTTGTGGGTTAGGGAGAACAATTGGAGGAGGTGGAGGAAGTGAAGCATGATTTCTTGTTCCTTGATCGAATCGTGGAATACCATCTTCATGTGGAATGCTTGTTCCACGGGATTTGGGAAGACCATAGTTGTCGAACTTTGACATCTACAAAACGGGAGAAAATGAATTCAAGTTAGTTGATTGATTGAGTCCTTCGTAAATCACCCAAATGAGATACTAAGGCTAGGACCCAACACAATATTCTACAACTCGGGAGAGGGATGCCGTAACCCAAATTGCAGAACATTTGAAGGTAAGTGAATGACGATTCACAAATTTCCACCATGAAAAACGAAAAAGAAATTTAAGTTTTAAATCTATGAAAACTCCTAGATCCTATGAGATTCATTGAACATTTCAATGGCATGTTTAAATCTCGATATGCCCCTCTTGTTTGTGACTGGGATGGCGAGGATCACAAAACGGGTGTGAATAACCATGCAAACTACATGGTGCCCCCGGATGTTGCAGTCACCTATTCGATGTGCCGGTAAACCACACACGCTCCACCGAACTATGACAAACATTGAGTCACCCTTTGCTACCTTTGCTTAGAACCATTTAGTGTGCCGGTAAACCACACATGCTCCACTAACGTCTTCGCAAGGGCACAAAGTGTAATTTCATGGAATTGCATCAATTCACTTTTGCCTAAGTAACTAAGATTGGGAATTTGAAAAAACATTTAGTTACTTTAGTAATTCATTATACTTATAATGGAAGGTTTCGTCCTATCCTACCCGTTCGGCTAACGACCCACCACTAGTCAAGAGTGCGGTGGGTAAGAGTGGATACCCATTCAATCGCCATTTTATAGGCAATTTCCTTAAACACCCCTTATAGACCAGCTTCGTGAATGAGGCCTACTAATAGTAAGACTGACTTTTACTCATACATATATATAATGTTAGACTTTTAATGTTATATATAGTATAGGGTGTATTTTACACTTTTAAAATATTAGGTGGTCAAATTTAATAATTATACTTTTAATTCAATTAAATTGTAAACCAAAACTTTATGGATTTATTAAGCCTCTTTTAATTATACACCTTAATTAATTAATAAAACCATAAGGGTGTGATTTGAATCTTTTTCAAAACAATACTAGGGTTTTAGAATTTAACATTCCTAATTAAACTTTTAATCAAATTTTAAATTCCAAAACTTGAGGGCAAGTTTTGAAACATTTCAAAATATTAGGGTTTAGAATTTAAATATACATCAAAATTAAACTATTAATCAAAATTTAAATTCCAAAACTTGAGGGCAAGTTTTGAACCATTTCAAAACATTAGGGTTTCAACTATTTAAATTTCAAAACTAAAACTTTTGAGTTCAAATTTAAACTATAAAACCTAAAGGGGAAAATATGAAACTTTTCATAATACAAGGATCAAATAACAAATAATCTAAATTAACATTTAATCACATAATTATCCATATTTGATTTATTTAATGATTTCTTGCAAAAGAATTTACCAATTTAATCAAAATAATTAATCAATTATCACATAAGGAAACAAATATTTTATTAATTGATAAATATCATCAATTAGATCAATAATGTAGTCATATATATAAAAAAATCGGATTTATATTGATCTAATATGATAAGGCAACTATCCTTAAGCAAAAACAGCAAGAAATCCCGGTTTTCCGTCACTCTGACCAGCCGACTCGTCGAGTCAGGCATGGACTCGTCGAGTCAGCATGAACTCGGCGAATTCATCTAGAGACTCGGCGAGTTCAGGAAGCAGAACCACAAAAAACGAATTTTTTCAACATACAAGGCATCAATACAATAGAAACCAGTCTAGGCTCTGATACCACTGATGGGTTTTGGTCCTAAGAACATCCTATGTGCTAATACAAACCCTAATGCTTGGATCTAGGTTTCTCTATTGTACATGCAAGTTATCCAAGACTATAAACCCTAATTCTAGCATACAGGTAATGATATTAACATAAGAATGGGTTTAAATCATACCTTGATTGTTATATAGCAATAACAATCACAATTCCTTCTTGTAATGACTTTAGAAAGCTTAGAGTTACAAATGTCACTCCTCTAATGGTTCACAAACACCAAGAGTAAGAGGATGAAGAGGAGAGAGGAAGGAGGCTGCCCTAAAACGTGTGAAACCCTAGAAGAAGTCTTAGCCACATTTTTGGGTCATAAGGGATCTATATATATATATATATATATATATATATATATATATATATATATATATATATATATATATAAGAGGCTATTAGGGTTATCTAACAAGGAAACCCTAAATTGGATGCTTAAGCCCTAAGCAACCCATGGATCCCTTTCCTTAAGGCCTTGGACGATTTCTTATGGGCTTCCCCATAGAATTCATCCACTCCTTAATATAAGGCAATCCATGGCCCAAATTGCAATTATCTTATAATCACAATTCTAGTCCCTTAAGTTTAATTAATCTCTTTTAGTCACAAAAACTAATTACTAATTAATTCTTGACTAATATTAATTAAACGATATGATTTCTCCTTTAATATATTATTCTCATAAAATATTAATAAATCATATTTAATCCTTTCTCTCCATAATTCATCCTATCAAGTTGCATTGGTGAAGGCAACCCAAAAGGACCATGCACCATCGGGTCAAGTACATACCAAAATAATTATGGACTTAGACACTAATCCAACAAATAACTGTAGTCTAACATCATGCCCAGTCTCCTTTGACCTATGATTTCCCGAATCTGATCATACTGTGGTCTACTCACATTCATGCGACTGACCCGCCGTGGCCTAAATCATCTGAAGGAATCCGTGAGTGAATAAAAATCTGTCACATTCTTACTGTCGAATAAGGACTGGTCAATGCTACGGGTCACCCGCAATCCTATAACACTCCCATACTAGCTGACCACCAGTGAATGCTACGAGCCACCCCCGCAGTCTTAATATACCACTATACTAGCGTCTAACTAATGAATGCTACGGGCCACCCCTGCAGTCTTACAATGTTTCTACTTTATCTGCCAACTAGTGAATGGTATGGGTCACATCGAAGTTTTACAACACTTCTACACTACCTGCTAACTAGTGAATGCTACGGGCCACCCCACAGTCTTACCACATTCCCCATGCTATCAGGCCGCTATTGAATGCTACGGCTATCTCGCAATCTTACAACACCTTCCTTGCTATCTGTCTGCTGGTGAATGCTACGACTATCCCGTAATCTTACAACCCCTTCCATGTTATCTGGCTGCTGGTGAATGCTACGACTATCCCGCAGTCTTACATCACTTCCCACGCTAACTCAACCGCTGACCATAGTCTTATCGCTGATTACCAATCCGAACACATCCAAATTCGAGCACACAAACGGTGAAACATCCCTCGCTGAACTCATGTCCTAACTGGGATCCTCAACCTGGTTCCCCATAGTCTGTTACACATCAATCAGGTTTGGTCCCAAAGTCGGGAAGTTTCCCGAACATCCAATTCACATTATCCTCCATAAAAGCAGCCACTTGAGCTACCTTTCTTTTCCTGATGGGGATATGAGCTTATCCCAATTTCATGCTTGCTTCTGTCCTAGGTACCTAAATGGTTCCCCCCACTTTGATCTGACTAATGATGGGTTTTGAGCATTCTAACACTTCCTAAGTGTACATGCAACCTTAATAAACCTTGGATCTATGTTTGTCTAAAATACATGCAAAATATGGTTTCCAAGGTTCATAATCCTATCTAGCATACATGGGAACTTTTATCCAAAAAGAATGGCTAGAATTACATACCTTGTAGTTGATTTTGACTCCTTGAAACCTTCTGAGCCTAGCACCCCAAGTGTGATGCCTCAAATTCTTCACATAACACCAAATGCCTTTGGAATGACTTTTGAGAGAATGCACACACTTGAAAGTCGGCCTAGCCCTCTTATGTTCTTAGTGTAGCCGATTTTGGTAAATAACATGTTCCTTATATAGTGTGACACATCTAGGGTTACACCATGTAAGCCCTAATGTGTCATGACTCTTCATTTCCATCATCCATGGGTTTGTAACTCCCATGGAGCATCCTATGGGTTTAACCCAACTTGATAATCCATGGAGCCTTTTAGCCCACTATACAAGTTATGGATGATTTACATAATCAACCCATATATTTAATTAGTTATCTTTTGATCACTTAATTAATTCCAAATTAATTCTTGATCAATACTAATTAAATAATATTATTAATATATATTAGAACTTATAATATATTAATAAACCACAAGTGTTATTTCTCTCATTTAGTCTATCCAAATGCATGATGCCATGCAACCCAAATGGACCATGCCGGGTCGGGTAAAGTACATACCATAAATAGTTATGGACTTAGACACCTTATCCAATAGTCTCCCACTTGGATAAGTCTAATAACTATAACTGCAAGTATGACTTCAGGAACCGATCAACAATCGTAGCTCTTTCAAGGTCTCTCGGAATTGAGAAGATGATGATACGCCATTTAAGATAAGTGATCATATAATCCTCTGTTCTAGATATCAGCCGGACAAATACATGGAACAATGTCTTACTTATTGTCCAGCAGTTTGTTTCCTGATTTCCGATTTTTTTGACAAAGAACTTAATTGAACACATCAACTTAGTTCTGACCGGGCCCGGTACATAGGTCAAAACAAAATCATCGAGGGGACCAGATATCAACTTCTAATCCAAGAAGGAACATATAATCTTTGACTCAGATGTTTTCTCTACTACTTGTTGACTTATACACAAAAGCACATTTTATAACATCGAGTTACCAATGCGGTTTCGTACAATCAATGCATAACCAACTCATAGGCAACAAATCATATCTCTAGGTTTGAAGACTTATATGATATTACCATCTCACGATCACCCGAGATAAATTCCATGAAGTGATACCAGTGAGCGTGGGTTGAGTCCAATGCTCAGAACTTATGAACACTCATGAGTATTGTAGCCATGTCCAACAACTTAGACCTCTGCAACCACCTCATGACAGTCTTGATTCATACCTACTTCCAACATATGACCGACTGTGGAGATTTGAATAATATGATATACCAAACATAATTATTCTGGAAGTCAGAACATGCAAAAGAAATATAGTAAACGATTGACAAGAGATAGCAACACTTTACTCGTAAATAAACACACCTTTTATTCATCATCAAATGTCAATTACACTTTACAAATTTCAAAATTATCTAACTACTAAAACTAATATCATCCTTCAGCCCTATGCTCCGA
This sequence comes from Lactuca sativa, assembly GCF_002870075.4. Classification (NCBI taxonomy): domain Eukaryota; kingdom Viridiplantae; phylum Streptophyta; class Magnoliopsida; order Asterales; family Asteraceae; genus Lactuca; species Lactuca sativa. Next base: position 160,780,105 of record NC_056623.2, on the reverse strand, counting down.
GCATGTTGGAGGTGCTTAACCCGAGTCAGTCCATTCGTGAGGGGATCTGCTAGATTCTCATCCGATGATACCCTCTTTGCTACGAGGAGTCCTTCTTCTATTCGATGTCTGATGAAATGGCATTTTCTGTCGATGTGTCTGGATCTCCCATGATCCATTGGTTCCTTGGCTAAGGCAACTGCACTTTCACTATCATAGAAAATTTCCATTGGCTTCTTTATAGCTTGTACAACTCCAAGATCTCTAATGAAGTTCTTCATCCATATCTCCTCCTTTGCTGCCTCGCTTGCTGCTATATACTTTGATTCGCAAGTTGAATAAGCCATTTTTTCTTGCTTGGAACTCCTCCAAGAAATTGCTCCTCCGTTTAAGGTAAAGACCCAGCCTGACTGAGAGTGGAAATTATCCCTATCAGTCTGAAAGCTAGCATCACTATACTCTACAACTCTCAAGTCATCACTCCCACCGAGGGTAAGGACCCAGTCCTTATTCCTCCATAGGTACTTGAGTATATTCTTTACCGCAGTCGAGTGTGCCTTGCCAGGGTTCCCCTGATACCTGCTAACCATGCTTAATGCAAAGGCTACATTAAGTCGAGTACACGTCATAGCATACATGATCGATCCTACAGCCAAAGCATAAGGTACTTGACTCATTTATGCTATCTTAGCCTCAGTACTCGGGCTTTGTGTCTTACTCAATCTGGTGTTACTCTGGATGGGTAACTCTCCTTTCTTGGAGTCCTGCATGCGAAGCCTCTTCAGCACCTTATCCAAGTACGTACTCTGACTAAGTCCAATTAGTCTTTTACTCCAGTCTCTCAAGATCCTTATCCCTAGAATATAGGCAGCTTCTCCTAGGTCCTTCATAGAGAAACACTTCCCAAGACAGGACTTAACTTCCTGCAGATTTGGGATGTCATTTTCTATGAGTAGTATGTCATCCACATACAATACCAAAAATCTAACTATACTCCCACTAGCCTTGACATAAACACAAGATTCATCTTCACTCCTAGAAAAGCAAAACTCTTTGACTTTCTCATCAAAGCAAAGATTCCATATGCGAGGTGCTTGCTTTAATCCATAAATGGATTTCTCAAGCTTACACACTCTATTAGGGTACTCTGTATTGACAAAACCCTCTGGCTGACCCATGTAAATATCCTTAGCCAACTTTCCATTAAGGAAAGCGGTTTTTGTCACACCCCAAAACCACGAACGGCGGAAACGTTCCGGGGCGGAGGACGTCATGTATAATATCAACAACAATGTAAAGTAGTAAACAAGCAACAACATCATCCATTGCATTAATAAAATAATTATTATACAATTGTGTTCTGTCAAATTTTGATAAACACTAAAGCATAAATCAAAATGAAAGATAAGTCTTGAACAAGCTCCATCTTCCTTTCTCCTTGGATCGGTACCTGTCTATGATGACCTGAGGATACAAGTAATTTTGAAAGCGAGTATCAGCTTTGAAGCTGGTGAGATCATAAGTATTTAGTGTCTTAATTTGTATGTAAGTATTTGTATGTAGGAATTTGTAAGTCTATGTATTGTAAGTATTGAAAGTGTATATGAACTATAAGTGTTTGAAAAACCCTAGAATCCCTATGATTCCTACTAGTATATGAAGGTGTCTCCTACCGAGACCTAACTGTTCTCAACGTTCGTTTCTTGTAAGAGTGTGTAATTTTCCCAAGTGTAACTATTATTAACAAAATATAGTTTGTACAATAATGTTTAAGTGAGGTTATCACTAAAAATATGTAATGGGTAAATCATTGTAGTACTAAAACGTAGCTCTAAAAGGACTACTACCGTACTAACTACCTTAAACCGGATTTTAGGCTAAGGCATTATGTGATAAATTGCACCATACTATCGACTAGTAACAACGACATAATGAATGGTCGTAATAACGGAATGACGTTTGGCACCTGCAGACCTGCAGGTCCGGCTGTAGCTAGCAGCAAGGTGTAGGATTGTCAATCCAGTATAGATCTATACGCAAACTCACGCTCTCCCTCCAAGAGAATTCTGGCTACAACTCGAGTCATGACATTTAAGTCATGCTCCGATTTAAATCACAGTAATTAACGTATTCTAGTATATGTAATGTAATGAACTATTCTAGCTGTAATGTACGTGCTCTCTACCTAGCAAGTATAGTAATGTAATCATTCTACTATCGTTGTATATGTTCTCTTCCTAGTATAGTTGTATATGTAATCGTTCTAGTATCATTGTATATGTTCTCTTCCTAGTATAGTTGTATATGTAATGAAATGAATTGTTCTAGCTATAATGTACGTGCTCTCTACCTAGCAAGTATAGTAATGTTCTAGAAAGTATTGACTCATGAATGAACTGACTCATTGTATGATACCGCGTTCTAGTAATGGTTCTAGTATCTTCCTATACTACCCATATGGTAGTTTACTAGTAATCTATCTGGTACGTATGGTCATGGATGTATACCCTTGCTAGCCAAGGGCATGGGATGAACTGGAAGGACCTTTTATGACTATATATGTACACATGATATATAACTAATATTTAAACGACCTTCGGACGAGTACCCGATATCCCACCAGACCACATCTCAAGCGCGAAAAGGAAATAGGGTGGATAGCCTTCCTAAGTCTTTTAAACATTTCTTATATAACTATACATATAGAGGCATGCAATTTATAATAATATAAAAGCATAACTAAGTTTTGTAAGACATTTGAAACATAAATATTATTTTAAGAAAAGATCGACTTGATGTCAATCTATAAAACAATTTGAAGGCATAAGTTTGATAAAACAGTTTTGAGTATAAGGAAACATTTGTTTGAAACACAGTTGTAAATAAGTTTGAAAGGTAATGTACAGAGTAAGATGTACAGTGTAATAAGTAGTTTAAAACATATAAAATGTTTATAAAAATCATTTGAAGGAAACTGTTTGGTAAAATGGCTAATGAGTAGCCAAATCTTTTGAATGCTGTATATTAATCACATGTGATTGATATAATAACTAGCGTAATTCTACTTATTAATCGCATGTGATTGATATAAGAAGTAGCATGATTCTACTTGTATCCCCCCATAAAACATTTAAAATAGTTTAAAACATTAGTTAAGGGGTATGAACTCACCTGCAGTAAGTGACTGGAATTGAACGGACTGTTATCGTACGGAAGGATCGGACAAGTGCTTGGTGTCAAGTGAAGACTTAGACACACACAATGATCCTAATTACATATGAAGACATATGTATATAAATAATTAGTGATTAAAACACTAATTATACAAGTAATAACATTTAAGCGCGAGGAGAACACTTTTGGTCAAGTTCTAGGAGGCTAATGGGTTGCAACAAAAGAGTGCAAAGCCCCTAATGGAAGTTCATGGTCAAATGACCATATGTTTTGGATTTTACGGCCCAGGGGAGTAAACTCCTGGCCGTAAACTCTCCTTAGGGTCCCTAATTGAAGCTTAGAATTACTACAACTCTAGTGGGAATTGTTTCAAGGCTATACAAGTGTTTGGGCACCATATTGACTCCTTTGGGGAGTTTACGGCCCAAAGACCATATTCCCTTGGAGTT